>NC_083223.1:103974776-104306567 GCF_032191835.1 Heteronotia binoei
TTTACTCCCAACTCCAAATCATTAATGGACAAGTTAAAGAGCATGGGGCCCAATACTGAGCCCTGTGGCACCCCACTGCTTACCATCTCCCACTGCGAAAATTGCCCATTTATACTCACTCTCTGCTTGCTATTAATTAGCCAGTTTTTGATCCACAAAAGAACATTTATACTCACTCTCTGCTTGCTATTAATTAGCCAGTTTTTGATCCACAAGAGAACTTGTCCTTTTACTCTGTGACTCTCGAGCTTACTAAGAAGCCTTTGATGAGGAACTTTATCAAAAGCTTTCTGAAAGTCAAGGTAAACAACATCTATTGGGTCCGCTTTGTCCACATGTTTGTTTACCCCCTCAAAGAACTGTAACAGGTTAGTGAGACAAGATCTTCCTTTACAGAACCCATGCTGAGTCTTCCTCAATAACTTGTATTCATCAATGTGCCTGCTCATTCTGTCTTTGATAATTGTGTATGCATATGCACACATGTAGGTAGGCAGCTATCCGCCATCATTAAATATACTATCATTGTAAAATTGTTATCGCACCTGTAATACCTAAATGCTTTTAATGTATTATGTCTGTTTCTGTTTTAATTGTTTTTATGCAACGTTTTATTCAGATGTAAGCCACCCTGAGCCTGCTTCGGTGGAGAGGACAGTATATAAGTCAAATAAATAAATAAAAATATGTGCGTGTGTGCACAACTATGTAGCACTTTATGATTGACTGGTCCTTTAATAATAAGTTTTTAGCTATGTGGCTACAGGAACAATTTTAGAAGCTTCTCCTTCATCTGTTGTTCTTTGCAGCAGTCTTCTCTTTTGGTGCCTCCATGCTGCTGCAGCACACAAAACAGGTTTCAAAACATGCACAGTATAATTATTATCAGGTCTCTGTAGCATGACAAGCCCATCCTTAGTTTTTATACCATACTGTCTTTTCATTTTTGTCTAACTGAAGGCTTACTGTGCAATTTCTACTCAGATAACAGTAACGCTTCTGGAACCAAATGACATTGTTCTCCTCTCAGTCTGCCTACAGTAAATTGGATGATTTGAAAAACCTTTCCATTATTCCTCTGGTTTGCTGCACTCTCTTTTATAGACTATTTATAATGTTTTATCCTCAACAAGAGAGGGAGGAGCCGCCACACATTTTTTAAAAAATAAGAAACGTATTGTCAGCTTGATGTTCTTGCTGAATAGCAATCACAAAGTTTGTAAGAAAAAAATGTAGTTATAATATTTTATATGAAGTATTAATTTTAAAATTCTATTAAGTATTAAAATATGTATGTACAATCTTCATTAAGAAAAAACCTGTACTGTAACTAGATAGGGACAAGAGAGAACATGGGCAAATTAGAAAGGAATTTTGGATTGTGGAATATCTATTTCAAAACACTTCCATGACAGATACTCAGTTAATTGTTGATTGTATCAACTATCAAGATAATGTCTATCCCAGGTCTTCCTCAACTGAAGCAATTTGCCTTTAATATACTATGTAGCATGCCCTCTTTATGATTGCAACAAATGTAGGTGGCAGAGAAAACCAAGTGTTATCACAAGAATAAAGAACATTTTGCATAGGCAATTCCTACATTTTTAATAACAAAATTAATATTGTTATATTTTGTTATATTGGAATATTTTTGTTTGACAATATTGAGAAAATGTCAGCTACAAATGGTAAACTGGAATTTTCCATGACCACAGGCATGGAATTTAGCACTATGTAAGCAGGGGAATGCATTTTGAGTGAATTCTTGGTAACTCTCTAGCAAATTCAGTAAGACACAGATGCCAACTTCAGCTTGGGAAATTCCTGGAAATTTGGGGTGGAGCCTGGGGACAGCAGGGTTTGGGGAGTGGAGGAACCTCAATGGGGTATAATGCCATACAGTCCACCATCCAAAGCAGCCATTTCTCCAAAGGAACTGATTTCCATGGTCTGTAGATCTATTATAATTCTGAGAGATCTCAAACCAATCCTCTCTTTGTGGCTTAACTTGTAGGTTTTGTAGGCTTAACAAACATTCCATTAGTCTTTATTATAGCTTCTAGACTTAGGTTAAACTAAAGAAAGCAAACTTGAACAGACCACAGAAAGATTTTTTAAAGAGCCAGTCTAACTTAAAATAAATGACTGCCTTCCTATATAATAAACACTTCCACATTTGTTTCTTTAAATACTTATACCTGTCTTTTCCCTTGTAGATCAAAGCATATTACAATTCTAAATTTAAATAATCTATACTAAAATAAAAATCCATACCACCGAAGAAAATATTTGCGGCTCCCTAATAAAAGCCCTGGCAAATAAAACAGGCCTTCAGTGCCTCCTAAAACTCTTTCTTTCTTTCTTTCTTTCTTTCTTTCTTTCTTTCTTTCTTTCTTTCTTTCTTTCTTTCTTTCTTTCTTTCTTTCTTTCTTTCTTTCTTTCTTTCTTTCTTTCTTTCTTTCTTTCTTTCTTTCTTTTCTTTTCTTTTCTTTTCTTTTCTTTTCTTTTCTTTTCTTTTCTTTCTTTCTTTTCTTTCTTTCTCATCTAGAATGTTGCATGTTATTGTCATTATTTTTTGCTTTGTTTTGCCTGATTTCCCGTGTTGTCCCTGATGCATACTCACTATTTTTATATCTTTCAAATACCATATTGTGGCATTTATAAGCTTGTTATATTCAATTTATAACCAATTGGTGCAAAAGTGACATTGAAAATATGTCAAATTTAAATAGAAAAATTCACCACAATGAAAAAGAAATTAGTGTGAAGGTCTCATTTCTCACATGTCAGACAGGAAATCAAAATGAACCAGACAACTTCCAAAATTTAATCTGAACCAAACATTCTGTATTAGTTCCCTGATATACCTATATATCTATTTCTCAAGTATGGGCAGATCTGTGGTTTTCTAAATCTGTGGATCAGGTCCACACTGAAAGAAAAGAATTTTTCCTTCAAACTTGGAAGATGCCCTAGGCTTGCAGAAAAATCTTTAAACTAAAAAATAAACAAACAAAAAAACAACATGAGGGGTTAGATCCCTCAGAAAAGTATTGCCTCTGCACTTACAACTCTTGGTGTGCTTTCTGCAGTAAGGGGGGGGGGGGCAGGAGCCATGGCAGGCTTGATGGGGAGGCTGGGAGCTAAAGTGGGTTTGCCAGAAGTAGCTGCAATCAATGTTCCCTCTAAGCTGAGTTAGTGTGAGCTAGCTCAGAGATTTTTAACCTTCAGCTCACACATTTTTGTTTTAGTTCAGGAAAGATGACCCCAGAGCAAACTAATTTATGCAGAAGCTCACAACTTTAATACCAATAGCTCACAAAGTAGAATTTGTGCTCACAAGACTCTGCAGCTTAGAGGGAACACTGACTGCAATAGTTGAGGAAGTTCAGGTTCTGCAGTTGACCCACACCGGAGACCAGGAGCTATTCTGGACTTGCTGACATTGACGTGTAAAAATGAAAATATAGTTTCATTACAAAGCATGCAGAGTGATGGTAATGTTTTAATTTAGAAAAAGTGATGTGTCTTATTTATTATTTGAAAAAATAGTTTCCTATTATATGTACTAGCAACTGTGTATATACATTCCTCTGTTACTAATACATTGCAGCATGTCAGCTACGAACTTCACCTCTGAGAGTTCAGTATTTCCAGTGTACAAAATTGCTTTGGGTTTGTATCCTATGTATGAATGGAGGCTGACAAATTTGATGAAAACTATTTCAGCTAGTCTGTTTTAACCTCTTGCTGGCTCTGTCTGCTTCAGGAAAAAAATAAAAGATCAAAAGCTATCCCAAGGGGGATGTATGGAACTGTAGATGCAGAATCCAACTAGTCAGATTCAGCAACATCAAAAGCTATAAATTCACATGGTATGAAACTAGAGCAAATGCGAAGATAGTAGAGCACACACAGTACATCTAAGCTTCTCTTCCAATTTACCTCACATAACCTAAAGATGAAAATATTGTGAGGATCAAAAATAATTTTCATACATGCATATATTCCTTCCTCAAATCCCATACTGTATAAATATATTCATAAATTAACAAAGAGGCAAAGATTAGAAACAGAGAAATTGTGCAAGGAAACCTATTTTAAAATAAATTATAAAACGACTGAAAATTTTCCTTTGCAATGGTGTTGTCTTGGATCTTACTTCTGTGCAGACAGGTGTAGTACAAAATTCAGTCTCTTCATTATTGTACAACACAGTCCTAAACAGAATTACACACCTTTAAATTCATTAAGGTGAATGGCCTTAGAAGGGTATAACTCTGCTTACAATTATACTGTAAATTAATGAGATACCCCTGACTCCCTGGTCAGGCTATCACCTGACCTGCTGTAACCCATGCCTGTGCCTTCCAGTTAGGGGCAGCCTGCCAAAAGGCACACTCATAGCCTGGCAATATACTCCAGAAGTCACAAGGCCTTGCACCCTCATTCATACATGCCACATTTCCAGGTGTCAGCTAAAAGGCCAGATCAGCTCATAGGTGGCTGCCTAGGGTGCCACTTGGCCATGTGGGCAGGCTAGCATTGTTGCACACTCCTCAGAGCACCTGCACCCCCCCGCCACTCTTGGAAAGGTGAGGGCAGGAGGGCAGTGAGAGCTGTGGCAGCATGTGCATTCCTTGCAGCCTGCCTTCCCCAAGGAAGAGTGCATTGTGCATGAGCCACCACTACAACGAAGCATAAACTCAGGGAAGGCAACAGTGGCTGGGCAGCATGGGCCGTGGTGGCAAGGCAGGGTCCCAAGGGAAGATGGGCTCCGTGGAGCACACACACCACCTGACCACTTTCATCTTCCTCTTGAAGCACAGACCCAGGGAAGGCAAGAGCGGTGGGGTGGTACATGGTGCACTCAGAGTCACTTAGAACCTTCCTTGCTGCGCCACCCTTACTGCTGTGGGGGTGAGGGGGCAGGGATCTAGGGCACCAGAAGCCCTGGCGCTAGGTCTAGGTAGCAAAATAAGGGGGGGGGAGTAGCCATGATTCTTCTCAAACTTCCAGATAAGTATATGCAACAGGAAAATTCTCAGCTTTGAAGATATCCCTTTTTCTGAGAAACTGTCATGAGCCCTGATGAGGGGGAGCTGGAAGGGTTAACAGACCTGGACGAATTGCTAAGCAGCTCATCAGTCAAACAACCAGCAGCTGACCCATCAATCACTCTCCCCACATTCCAGGCACTAGTGATGGTTGTTGACAATCAATCTCCTCCAAGTTGTCCCCGTCCCATCTCAAGAGTTCAAAGTAGGCTCCGGAAAGAACTTTCAGAGTGAAAACATGAGGCTTCAGATCTCTCAGCCCTGAGTTCTAGCAGAGTTGCTGCCATCCAGGAAGCAGGCTGATTGAGGCTTCCATATAATTCTCACCCAGGACCTGGTAACCTCGTGGAAGCAACAAGTCAATTCTCTGGCTTGCATCTGCGCTCCTTCCTGATTCCAGACCCTGACCTGCTTGAATTCCTTTCTCCCTGACCCTTTGGCTTTTGGACACTGACTTCTGATTCCGGTTTGTGATTTTGCTTTGGTGACTTGGCCCCCTGCTTGACTTCTTGGACTTTGACCTTGGATTGGGTTTGGATTCTCACCTGCCTGCTCCCTGAGAATGTTGCAGAGACTTCTTTCCCTTTAAAGTGCAAAATCTCTGACATCGGTTTTATGGTATCTTCGCATAAAGTTAGCTACATTTGTCACCAGTGCTTACTCTGATGGCCACTTTCTAATCATTCTCTGGGTTACCAAGGAAACATTAATTTTTGATGTTAGTTGCAAATGCATCCATTTTTGCCCATCAGCCCTAGATTCATATTTCAGGATGTACCATCAAGGCGCAACCCCACCTATTGTTTTATGGCTGGGAGACCCATCAACTCATTGTTCAACCCCAGCATTCTGCCCCTCAAGACACCTTTTAGAATTTATTAAAAATATCCAACCTTAATGCTGTCTGTCACTCTAGAGCACCTGCAGAGTTGCACCCCGAAACTTACAATTTGGGTCCTGGGTCATGATATGCTGGTCATCCAAGTTCCTTTGTTTGTGTACTTCTGTGCATCTGGATGGTAAATATCACCTCTCCCTTTATGTCTCTAAGCTCCTCCATTTCTCTGTAGTCTTGTATGTGCGTATATTTGATTGCTTTGATATGTGTGCATCTTATTTTTATCTGTGACTTTTTCAATAAAAGTCATTTTCTTATAGTCTGGTTTATCTTGAGGGCCCTCCTGGAACTGACCTTGGTATGCACAGGTACAGGTCCCACCTGTTACATTCCTTTGCCAGACTGGTCTTCACACTAATTTCCCCACCTAACATGGAGACAGGCAATAGGGATAACACTGCACTGAACTATGGTGTGAGGAAGAGTTCTTGCATGATTTTGTGACTTTTCTTGCCGTTTTCCCTCCTGCTCAGAGCTGAGAGATACTGCAAAAGTTAAATACCTATGTTGTATTCCTCAGACCAAGGCCTACTACGTACAGGTGTTTCCCCTCACTGTCCATATCTGTAAGGTTTTCTTCTTTTCTGCATTGATTTTCCTCCCTTCAGCACTCAGTTTGCTTTCTGGTTGCTGTTTCTCCAGGTGCTTTTGTGCCGATTTCCTCCTTGTTGTGTCTCCAAGCTGAAGGTAATTCAAAAGTATACAGATTCCTTCAGACTTATCTTCCCACTCTTTTGCAACTCCTTGGTCACTCCCCCACACACACCAAGGTTGCTCCCTTCCACTCTGTATCTTCTGCCATCTTATCCCAGTAGAGTGTACAAGAGCCATTGGTTACTTTTTCCCTCATTGTTTTAAATGTAACTTTTTTTGGACAAGCAGCAAGAGTCTCGTAATATGAGACTATCACTAGTCTCAGATCAGACAGACAGACATAACCTTTATTGGCATAACAGAAAATAAAAACAAGATCCAAAGGAATCTTCAAAAAAGGACATACAAACCACAATAATTTGCTGGCACAGGCAGCATGGGTTACAAACAAAACTTAACTACAAAAAGTGGATTGAGGTATTTCCCTACCTGACTCCATTTTTAATTTCTGTAATTTCTAGTCTCAGATCACTGAGTTCCAGGCAATTCTTAAAAAAAAATGACAAGGGAAAGTTTAAAAGGAACTGTGCAAGGTTTAGTTCCCTTCTGGTTATGACTTGAAGGAGGGATTGGAGAGAAGGCAAATGGCAATAGCTTTTTAAAAAAAGATTTCAGGGTTCAATATTTTTATTAATTTTTCAGATAAATAAAGGGAACAGGGAAAAAGGGAAACAAAGAATTAGATATAAACGTCAGTATCAATATAGTTTAGCCTGTATGGAAATAGCTCCTGAAAGTCACACCTTATCAAATATTACTTTACTGTATGTCAACACGTTCTTAATAAAATGTTTTAACGATTGTAAGCCTAATGGCTAGATTATCTAGTTAGCTTTACATTTCAAATATATATAACATTTTAATAGTCATTACAGGAGAAGGGGGTAAAAGTTAACACCAGAGAATCTTATGTATCTAACCACACATAAAGCTTCACACAAAGTTTTCTTGCTTCTTCCTTAGATTTCCAGGCAAGCAACTGGGATAAATAGTCCATCTCAGCCATTTCCAGTATTTTCTCCATCAAGTCCAATCTCATGGGAATTTCTTTAAGTTTCCATTTCTGTGCCAAAAGAATTCTAGCTGCTGTATTAATATGCACCGATAAATGTCTCATCTCTTTCATATAGTCATTAGGAAATATATTCAACAAAAATAGTTCTGGTTTAAATTGAATCTGTGGGCGTTTTCGCACTGACCTTAATTGGCAGCGATGTCCCTCTTCACCGCGCAGGATCTGCGCGGATTTCGCACCAATTGCTGCGGAGCACCCGGAAGAGCCATAAAGTCCTGCGGCTTTTGTGGCGCAAATGGAAACCGCCAAAAACCAGTTTCCATTTGCGCCGCAAAAGCCGCGGGACTTTGCGGCTCTTTCGGGTTACCAAATCGTTACCAAAAGATTCTAGAAATCATCTCTGGAGCCATAGTTTTAAATCCAAGGCTATACACAGCAAGTCTTCTCAGCCCAGTTGTCAGTCTTTTAAACTCCTTGTAGGTCTGCCACAATTCCACATGCACAGAGAAATGAAAGAGTATATGGAGAAGCAGATCCAATCAAATCATATATAGATCAGTTAGATAATGTTCCTGCTAAAGTTACTGATAACCTGCAGAATCTTCAAGGCAGAAAGTTATCATAACAAGCTCAAACTGCAGGACAAGTCTTTTGGAGGCCTCAGAAGCAGGGAAGAGGGAGCCGGGGGATTTCCCTCCCCCCTCTTCTCCTTCACGATCACCTCTGTCTTTTTGCCACTTGAGCTGCCCACTCTCCAGATCCAGTCACCACAGCTATCCGACTTCAAAAGTGAGTAAAGATATAAGAAGGTACTTACAATCCGCTTGTCTGAAAGAAGTAGACCAAACAGCAGTTTAAAGTTGAGATCAAAAAAGAGAGCTGGTGTTCAACCCCAATGCCATTAAAATGGCGATCAGGGCAGCAAGGCTTGCAGTGACAGCGGGCTTGGGAAACAGCCACCGCCATTAATCCCGCTCCATGCCGTCAAGCCACCAGCCTTCCCAGACCCTCCCTGGGTCCAGGAATCGAGCCCCCCAACACTGAGGAGCCCCTCTGCTGCCCAATTAGTGAGTGATTCTTGGGAGGCTTCCTGGATTGCTCACTACCTTAGGTCGCCAAAACCAGAAGTCTTTTTAAAAAGATTTCAGTGCAGCGTGCAAACAAAATAAATCAGTGAGGATTGACAACGGAGAATGAAATTGACAAAAGATGTAAAGAAATACACTGGAATGAGAAGCTTTGAAACCATTTTTCCCATTCATGCTTTATTAAACAAAGTTGGAGGGGACCATTTTTGGCAGTCTCTGGAAATATAACATTAAAATGACAACTGAGCCACCTGGACTTTCTGCAAGCTGCCAAAGTTAAGAATCGCTTGGGATTGATCAGTTTGGAGGAAGGAGTGCAATCAGTGCAGGAGAGGCTTTTAAAAAACTGCCAAGGTAACAACCAGGCTGTAGGATTAAATTAGAAAATCACAAAGAGAAAACCACACAAATTTGCAAGTAAGGGAAGGAAATTAGCGTTACTGTGCAGCTGTACTACGGCATCGGTAAAAATACATTTTTTTTCAATTTAGTGGCAGAAGACTAAAAAAGCTTTCCAGAGCTTCTGCCAGAGGACCCCTTCCTCATACAAATTGCAGTCGTATGCAAACTGTGGTGGCATTCTAGCAGCTGACTTTGTACAGGCACACGTGCACACACACACACATGTTGCAATGATCAAAGCTTGCAGTGCCAGTGTTAGTGGGTTCTACCATGCATTCTGTACACTCAATGTGTTCCCTCATATTATGAGATCCTGTGACTCTTTCCCATCACAGTGGTAGATAATAAAGCAGGGGATTCCTAGTCCTGAGTAATATGGAAAATTGCCTGTCAATTTCATAAAAAGTCCTGTCAGTTTCAACATCAGGTTTTCCCCCTTTGTTTGCATTCCTTTCTGTTCCCTTTCATTCAAAGAACTAATACTATAATGCATGTGCAAAATCTGAACCACAAGGATTTAAATGGAAGATGCTTGCTGGATGCTATTGTGCAGCTGCAATATGGCAATTGCATTAAAAAAAAAAAAAACCTTCGAAAACTATCCCCCATAGGTCACAAATGATGTTCCAACCCTTATTTAGAAAACTGTGGTTTTTAAAACTGTAGCTGCAGAATAAATACAATGGAGGAAAAACTGGTTTGTTAGGCAGACACAGAATCCAAAATCAAGCTTAAAGGCTTACTACTTGGAAAATCTGCAGTAAGATGTGCATGCATAGTGGGCCCAAGATCCCTGGGAAGTTCATTCCTAATATATTGCATGCCACAAAATCCTATATATCCAGTCATTGTTGGCTGTTTGTAGACACTCAGAACAAAATATAGGCATTATTGTACCATTACTAGAATACTATTTTATTGTTCTTCCTTTGACCTCACATGTAGAAATGATATCACCTAGAGCCTACTGATGTACCTTTTCTCTAGCAGTTTTTTTCTCAATATCCCTAAGGATACAATAGACAAAAAACCTCCAGTTTTAGGATTACATATCTAGTCAAAGGCCTATGTTCATGGTTTGAAGGAGAAAAAAATCCAAACTGTATCCCCATGGTTAACTGGATGACCTCAAAAAACACAACTGTTTCTCAATAAAAGTAGGCATTCTGGATAAGACCTGTGGTCCTAATTCAGACTCCTGTTTATCACGTTAGTGGCTTGCCTCTTAACACAGAAGTTACATTTAGCTATGTTGGCATCAGTGGACCTATAATCAAAGCAGCTTTCAATATATCTTGGCACAGCAAGTTTGGTGTGTTATTTATACACTGCATACTGAGCTGTATTGTCTATATTTTTTTCAGAAGTTTAGAATGAAAGAACACTAGCTGTAGTTCAACAGAAAATAAAGAATGTTTTTCCCTACATCCCTCCTCCCAACGCATGCAGTATCATTCACTGAAGGATCCCTTTGTTAAAATCACTTAATTTATATGCGTAGTTATGTTAAGATATATGAATCCACATCTAGTCCAAGCAAAGCCCATCTGTGGTGTCCCCAAATGAGAAGCAGAAGAAGAGGAAAGAGAGGAAGAAGGTATTACACATACAAGAGAGAAAGGAAAAAGAGATAGGTTTGCCTGGAGAGCTGACTGTATAATATAACCAGTAACTGTCTTTCTGCATGCATGTCCTTGTGCACATGCATACTTACTCATACACCAACTTTCTTGATGATCAGTAATCCGGCCCTTCCCCGCACCCGTCGCCATCAGGAGGCTGGGGGTGGGGGCCGCGTTTTGCCTCCCCAGATGGAGCAAGGCAACGGCTCCCGCCCATCCGGGTAAGCTGGTGGGCGTGGTCTGGGGCTTTATAAGCCCAGCCATGCCTGAGAGCACGCACTTCGCTGCGTTGTTTGGCCCTCCCGCCCTCCCTTTAATAGTACAGGTTTACCGATCGCCGGTTTTCGGGGCCAGGTAGGAATTTTTTCATCCCATCTGATTGGCCTTTACTGGGATGTTTTTCGCCTACCTTGTACTATTTTTATTTCAGGTTGGGTCTTTAATTGGTAACTTTATTGGCGGGTGTTTAAGTTGGTTGCAGGTTCTGGTGAGCACCCACGGTCTTCCCTGATTTAGGGAAGTAGCGGGGTGGGACAGTAGCGGGTTTTTTACAGCCCTCTGCTGTCTTGCTCGCTATCGGGTCACCTCTTCGGGTGGGCCGTTCCTGGGTGGGTGGCCGCGCCCTTGGGTGTATACCTGGCCGGTGCCGGTCTGGCTGCAGCCGGCTCTAGTGGGCTGCGGCCGGGGGCAGGGATGCTCGCCCTCCCAGACAGGGAAGGGTCCGGGGTGTTTCCCTTGGCCTGTCCGGTTTCAGTTAGTTTTACCCCATGCTGTTCAGCTCAATAAAGTTGCCCTGTTTTTTTCATCCAACTTATGGCGTTGTCTCGTTCTTCCGACTGGGGGGGCAACAACAATTTATCAAAGCTAAATACTGCTAGCTTGTAACTAATATTAAGGCAGGCTTTGTAGATTAATATTAGCTGTTTTTAACAGGTAGCACAGCATGAGTTCCATCTGGACAAAATCAATATTTACTCAACTGTGGCATTTACTCTAAAGGTAGGGATGTTGCACCTATGTTACTCTTTAATTTTTGTTTAAATGTTTAAAAATCTGCTTAGTCTATGGTGTGGTAAAATAGGATAAATAGAATGTACTCCATAAAGTGACAGGTACTATCAATAATAAGAGCATTAAGCATTTGCTTTTATTTTATTATGTATATCCTTACATTAGGAATGATAGCAAGAGCCATGAACTCCTTACAGTGTGTCCATCTGCATCAACCCCACAAAGCACACTTTTTCATGTCCAGGTACATCTGTGTGGCAATCCAGCCTATTCACAGCTTGCCTGGTTGCCCATATGATCCTCTGTCTGTGATCTGCCATGAAAGTTACAACATGTCTACCCTTGTAATTTCTCTATAATCATCATCATCTGGCACTGTGAGTAGAATAGCCAGGAGATCTGAAGATCTAGCTCTTCTAGCTCTTAGCTACCTGTTGCCAGATAATATTTTCTTTTTCTCTTAGCAAGGCAGGGCAGAATGGGCATTAGAGCACTGCAGCAGTATAAACCATGTGAGCAGTGAGAGCAGGGGAGCCAAGATGGATTAGACATCTGCCAGATCCCGCCTATATCGTAGTTGTACAGCACCATAAAATGTTTTAAATGTAATTGTATTTTATTGGTTTTAAATTTAATTATATATCTGGACTGTTAGCCGCCCTGAGTCCGCTTGCAGAGAGGGTGGGATAGAAATAAAAAGTAATAAATAAGTAAGTTATAGCATTTAGTGTTTTGCTAGTGGTGAGCAAGACTTGTTTTAGGCTAAGAGAGCTCTGTGACTGGCCCAAGGTCACCCAGCTGGCTTCAGTTCCACAGGCTTGTAAAATGGAGCTGTTCCACCATGCCTTTGCCTGAGACAGCAGACGTTTAATCCATCTTGGCCTCCCCTGCTCTCATTGCTCACATGGTTTATACTGCTGCAGTGCTCTAATGCCCATTCTGCCCTGCCTTGCTAAGAGAAAAACAAAATATTATCTGGCAACAGGTAGCTATCTTATGACTATCGTAACTAGCTTCCTTCAGGAGACACCTGATCTCCTGGAATACCTGCCATCTTTAGATTTGATCAGAAATTCTATTGTTAGGTGTTTAATTGGATTGTTGTTTTAATGTTTTAATTATTTTATTATTGATCTGATGTGTTGTGACCCACCCTGAGCCTGCTTCTGGAGGAAGGTGGAATATAAATGAAATTAAATAAAAATAAAATAAAAATAAGATTAATAAATGTAGTTCTCCAGATTAGAGTCCACCGCTCTTAATCACCACACCAAACTGGCTCTCTCTCTGCTAGAAAATGTCAGTCTGCTGGAGTCTGATATATATCCAGCCCTCCCTCTGTGTGTGTGTGTGTGTGAGAGAGAGAGAGAGACTTGTAAGAGGAATTGCTATCTCAAGAGCAATAGATAAGCTGGAAATAATATTAGGAAGACAGATGAGAATGTTTCATATAATGCATTATATGAAATGCATGTTTTCCTGTTCATTCCTCTTAAGACTGGAGTTTACTTACCTTCTCACTCAGGCAGAGAGAATATGAATTTCCATGTGAGTGGATGTAATTTTACAAGACAATTGTAATTGACAACTATGTTGCAAATAATTACACAGTTTTTACTGTGTCTCAGACAGGAATCTAAAATTCTAGCCATGAACAAGTTACCAGATTATTTGATGGGTTTTAGTGGCATATTTTGAAAAGTAAATATTTCTACTGAATTTTTATTTTGACAATCAAACTACAAGAAGGCCTGGCTACTGTCACTCTTATAGATAGGTATTTTAGCTGAGTTCAAAAGCCAGTCACTATCCACCCCTATTATTTATGTAACTATTATCATATCTCCTGACAATTAAAATTAAGTTCTTTTCCTAGTTTAGTATTGTAATGCTTACTATTTAGGATCAGTAGGTAGGGTATGACATAGACCCACCTGTCACCTGCTTCTTTCAGGCACTAAGCTCCCCCTTTCTGAATTTGAGCCTCATCCCTGCTTGTTGAGTTGGGCAAGTGTCAGGGAGTCTGTGTTTAAAATTACCCCCCCCCCCCAGAACTGAAAACAATTAACTCTTTCCCTCTTCCTGACTCTAAAGGCACTGCCCCCACAAAGGATCTTGGAGACTACCAGGGCTCTCTGCTTATCTGAGCTTCCTTCTTCTTCCCTTATGGATCCCTCCTGAAAGACAATGAATTGTGCATGTGTAAGAGTGCAAAAGGAGTTTTAGCACCTTCCCTCTCTCTCCCTCTGTTAGGGCTGTCCAACACCATCTATTCGGCAAAATGTGTCTGAGCCACTCTAGGCAACATGGGTACAATTTTCCCAAGGGTCTAGTCTCATAAACCCAAAGAACACAAGTTTACTAAAACTTTACAAATCCTAGATAACACAGCTATCTGAGAGCAATCTAGAGGCAGGTAGAAGTATAAACCTAAAGGTAATTGCTAGCTAATTCCTACTTTACAAAACTTGTTGCTGGTTAATGAGTCCAAGATTGAGGTCACTAGAGATGCAGATGGCTGGTCTGAGCAAGGTCTGAGCAAGCCCATTCCACCACACATGCTAAAGAGTGATAGGTTAATAATAATTCATCAGGGCAATTGACAGCCTGACCCAAATGGTGAAATTTGGCCTGAAGATTTAGCTGACTCTCTGAGCATCCAGCTCCATTAAAAAATCTCCTTCCTGAAATGTAAACTGGGGGCGGGGGGGGTTATGTCTTAAATCCAACAGACACACCTGTGTTATTCTGAATGCATGTTTATCCCTTCAGAACAGGATACTGGTCAGAAGATATAGTTAGGAATTATCTAGTTTGGCAGCTAGCTGAAACAGGAGATTTTCCAAGATATACTAAGGCACAAGAGGAAAAACTTCATAAGAAGGCATATGAAAGCCTTCTCCAACAACAGCTACGGGAAGCCATCTTTGAAATAGACTGCTTCCAAATTGTTTAAACACTAGAACTTTTAATTTGGCCTGGAAACATTCTCTTCTCCTCCATATTATCCTCATAATAACCCTCCAAAGTTATTTCAAATGGTATATCATGCCTAAACAAATTGCAAAAACCAATAATGGATATAATGGAAAGTGTTGAAAATGTCAGAACAAAGATGTAACATTCTATCACATGTAGTGGACATGTAAGAAAACAAGACAATGTTGGATAAAAATCCATTAAGAAATGCAAACTATATAAAAACTTAAGCTTTCAATGGACCCTAAAAGTAAGTTATTAAATATTTTACCATGTAATATCATGAGAATACATAGTGAACTATTTAAATGTATGGTAATGGCAGCAAGAGTCACATTTGCAGCAAAATGGAAAGTGGAGAAATATCCAGAACTGATGGATAGAAGAACAAACTAAACAAATATGACAATGGCAAAACTAACATCTTATTTACATAGTAGACCGATTTCAGAATTCCAAGAAGAATGAAATGTAGTTTTCAAATATATAGCTGATAAATAGGATTAAATTGATAAAGCAAAGATTGACTAAGAGGTAGAGTCAGGCAACATAGAAGAAGAAGAAGATGATATTGGATTTATATCCCGCCCTCCACTCCGAAGAGTCTCAGAGCGGCTCACAATCCCCTTTACCTTCCTCCCCCACAACAGACACCCTGTGAGGTGGGTGAGGCTGGAGAGGGCTCTCACAGCAGCTGCCCTTTCAAGGACAACCTCTGCCAGGGCTATGGCTGACCCAAGGCCATTCCAGCAGGTGCAAGTGGAGGAGTGGGGAATCAAACCCGGTTCTCCCAGATAAGAGTCTGCACACTTAACCACTACACCAAACTGGCTCCATGAAAAACTGAATTTTTAGATATGAAGTGATAAAGGAAAGATACAGTTAAATAGAAGTGTAAAAGTAAGAACATACATAAATAAATTTTATGTAAACAAGTATGTTCTAGTTGACAGTTGTAATAAATTAGACTATTGTAGCAAGCAGTTTATGCAATATTGTAGTTATATATGATTTAGATATGTTAAATAAAGAAGTTGTAGAATAAATGATTACTTATGCTTATATTATGTCTATGTAAAATGATTGTCCATATTTTATGTATGATTGTAGTTATGTTTGGTATTATTATGAAATATATTATCATTTGTTTTCTGTGTTTATAAAATAAAAAAACCTCTCCATGGTTGATTAGGGGAGGGACGGTGGCTCAGTGGTAGAGCATCTGCTTGGGAAGCAGAGGGTCCCAGGTTCAATCCCTGGCATTTCCAAAAAAGGGTCCAGGCAAATAGGTGTGAAAAACCTCAGCTTGAGACCCTGGAGAGCTGCTGCCAGTCTGAGTAGACAATACTGACTTTGATGGACCAAGGGTCTGATTCAGTATAAGGCAGCTTCATATGTCCATTAAACTAAGAGTGAATTACTAACCCAAGGTCACCCAGCAAGCTTCTATGACAGAGTGGAAATTTGAACCTGAGTAATGCGAATTGGGTACACAGTTGCCATATTTGTGCTAAATATCTGTGCTACACTACTTAGGAAGAATATTAAAAAGGCAGGTGGTTCAGTTATTATTTATGAGTCTGTGTGTGCCAATTGCAGATTATAAGCACTACTCAATAACAGAAATATGGGGCACTCAGGACATGTGACCAATCATGAAGGGAGGGAAATGCTTACTTTCACATTTTGGTCTGTATGCCTAAATGAATGGAAACAACCTGCTTGATCCCCTCTAGCTAGTACCTGTTTTAGCTTGGCATTTCGCAGGGCACCATAAACTCACTCTACAGGCCAGAGCTAAGTACATTTTCTTTCTGCTTACCTGGCAGGAAGGCTGCTGTAGCTACATGTTGAATACTGTCAGTATGATTTCAAAAGAGTTCACTAAGGACCCTAAGGAAATCACACAATATGAGGGAGATCTTTTACACTGTTTGTTATTGAACAAAGGAAATAAAATCTGATCCAATAAGCCACAAAAAATCTTTAATATCTAGCATTATTAAAAATGTAGAAAGAGAGAAACATGTGTGTTTGAATCAAGGGCATTTCAACTTTGATCAAATATGGATTAGCTGCTATAAAATGAGTTGGCTTGCAAAAAAAAAAAAAAGAGGGAAAGGAGATACTAGATTATGGTTTCAACCAAACAAGTGGGTTATCAGGAGCACCTGCCTAACCACCATTGGCTTCTGTAGCACAAACTATATTTTAAACATCAAAAAGATCCACTGTGATGGGACCCCCAAGCTCTGCAATATCTCATTTGTTTAACTGGAGCTAATCTCATATAAGCAATTATTGTTTCCTAAAGCGGTCCTTCTGTTTCTTTCACTAAGATAATTCAACAGAAGAAACCTTGGTTAGCTACAGATCGAGGTGCTATTTTTTCCTTCTGATCTCTTGGTCTTAAATGGATGTGTTTTGGAATTCGAGTGACAACATTAGGGTTCAGTAAACTAGTTTCAAAAACATTTAACAAAACAAACCTTGAAAACTTAGAAAAAGCATACTTCTCCCCTCCCCCTTCTGCTTACATTTTATTAGTAACCTCTGTTCCTCTTGCCTTTTATCTAGCACTGAATGAAAGTATGCCAGGACACCAAAAGCAATAGCTGTAAAAAAGTGTTGCAGAACAAATAAATCAACTGAGAGTTCAGACAGTGTCCAGAAAAGGTGTGTTAAACAGGATAGTGAAATTTGGACTGTACAGTTTTTGTTGTCTTATATACCTTTTTTTTTTTTTTTACCACAGCGACTGGGGAAAAATAAAATTATCACATTTTTGTATAATTCTGTATTATCATCACCACCATATTTTCAGTCAAATGCATCTTTTCCGTTTCTGTACCTTTATAACACACCTTTTATTGTTAATGACTTTGATTCCACCTACATTTCCATGGGTGAAAGGAGAGTGGCAATTTTCACTGACCTCCCCTTGCAGATTTTTTTACTGACCTCCAGTTCTCTGTATACCTATTCTTGGGGGCCTTTTATCCCATGGGAGCAGCACTTAGGATGTGTTTTAGGCTGCTATGGAAGGAATGAATCAATGAAAATTGTTTCCCTTTCACTAACAGGAATCTAGGCAGGCATCGTGAGAGATCTAAGACTTTTCTATAAAACAGCTGGACAACAAATAACATGCAAGTTCCCACTGCAATTTTTCATTGTCCACCATGCTCATTCTTATAAAATACAATCGACTCTTTACATGCAAATATATGTGATGAAGCCCAATTTTTATTGAAGGGGGAGGGGAGAGAAGAAGCCTCAGGAAGCTGTACATCTGAGTAAAGGAGCAGGAAGAAGAATCTTAACTCTTTCTTCAGCAGTCATTCTTCCACTCTGAAACCCCCCAGTCCAGCTACTTTCCACCTGTATGGTGGTGGATATGGGTTGCATCAAGAATTTTACAGGACGGAGATCAGCATAGGGAGGGGGGCAGTTTTGCATTAACAAATGGCCAGGGAAAGGAATGTGCACTTCCTCACATCTTCCTTGTAAAACAGCTGTCCTATGAGGTACGTTTCATTCAAAGGAAAGAATATGTGTACAAGGACAGCCCAATAGTGAGGATTAAAACATTGGGGGGGGGGGCGCTTTAATCTTTTGAGGGGGCCCACAGTGGCCTTCCCTCTTGCCTCTCTCCCAGCTGCTCTCCACCTGCCACCCCAAATTGCTGGCTGCCAGCTGCTCCACCACTGCCCCACATCCTTCCCTTTTGCTCTCTGAGCCACTGCTGCCACCTCCCTCTTCTCCCCCTCCCCCCTTCCTTCCCCATGATTCAAATTGCAAGGGAGAGGCAGCAGGAACAGCAGCCTTTAAATCACATGGGAAGCTGGTGGCTGCTTCACTGCCCCTCTCATGCTATTTGAATCACGGAGAAGGATGATGGAGAGGAGGAGGTAGCAGCAGCGGCTGCTGCCCCCTCCCCCCATGATTGAAAGAATGCAGGAGGGACAGCAAGAGCAGTCACCAGCCTCCTGTGCTATTTAAAGGTCTCACCAATCAGCCCCCCCCCTTCCCCATGGCTTTGGGACTGGGCAAGATGACTCAGTAGATGTTGTTTACCTAGACTTCCAGAAAGCTTTTGAAAAAGTTCCTCATCAAAGGCTCCTAAGTAAACTCAATAGTCATGGGAGAAGAGAACAAGTCCTCTTGTGGATTAAAATTTGATTAACTAACAGGAAATAGAATATGAGTGTAACTGGGCAATTTTCACAGTGGAAATGGTAAGCAGAGGGGTACCGCAGGGCTCAGTACTAGGTCTCGTGCTTTTAACTTATTAATGATTTGGAGTTGGGAGTACAAGTAAGCAGAGAAGTGGCTAAGTTTGCAGATGACATTAAGTTGTTCAGGGTCATGAGAACCAGAGAGGATTGTGAGCAGTGTTTCCTCTAAACTGAGTTAGTGTGAGCTAGCTCACAGGTTTTTAGCTTCTGGGTCACACATTTTTGTCTTAGCTCAGGAAAAAATGGCACCAGAGCAAGTTAATTTATGCAGTAGCTCACAACTTTAATGCCAGTAGCTCACAAAGAATAATTTTTGCTCACAAGACTCCACAGCTTAGATGGAGTATTGATTGTGAGGTGCTCCAGAGCAATCTGCCGAGGCTGAGTGAGTGAGCATCAACATGGCAAATGAGGTTCAACATGGGCAAGTGCAAAATAATGCACATTGGAGCAACAAATCCTAACTATAAATGGGGTCTGAACTGGCAATAACTGACTAGGAGGGAGATAGTTGTGGTAAATAACTCACTGAAGATGTCAATTCAGCATGCAACTGCAATAAAAAAGGCAAATGCTATCCTGGGGATTATTAGGAAGGGAATTGAAAACAAATCATTGGAAAAGGTGCATAAAAGGGCAACTAAACAGAACAGCTTCCTTTTGAAGAAAGGTTAAAGAGGAAATGACTCTTCAGTTTGGAGAAATGATGATTGAGGGATGACATAAGAACATAAGAGAAGCCATGTTGGATCAGGCCAATGGCCCATCAAGTCCAACATTCTGTGTCACACAGTGGCAAAAAATTTTATATACACACATACACTGTGGCTAATAGCCACTGATGGACCTGTGCTCCATATTTTTATCTAAACCCTTCTTGAAGGTGGCTATACTTGTGGCCGCCACCACCTCCTGTGGCAGTGAATTCCACATGTTAATCACCCTTTGGGTGAAGAAGTACTTCCTTTTATCCGTTTTAACCTGTCTGCTCAGCAATTTCATCGAATGCCCACGAGTTCTTGTATTGTGAGAAAGGGAGAAAAGTACTTCTTTCTCTACTTTCTCCATCCCATGCATTATCTTGTAAACCTCTATCATGTCACCCCGCAGTCGACGTTTCTCCAAGCTAAAGAGTCCCAAGCGTTTCAACCTTTCTTCATAGGGAAAGTGCTCCAGCCCTTTAATCATTCTAGTTGCCCTTCTCTGGACTTTCTCTAATGCTATAATATCCTTTTTGAGGTGCGGCGACCAGAACTGCACACAGTACTCCAAATGAGACCGCACCATCGATTTATACAGGGGCATTATGATACTGGCTGATTTGTTTTCAATTCCCTTCCTAATAATTCCCAGCATGGCGTTGGCCTTTTTTATTGCAAACACACACTGTCTTGACATTTTCAGTGAGTTATCTACCACGACCCCAAGATCTCTCTCTTGGTCAGTCTCTGCCAGTTCACACCCCATCAACTTGTATTTGTAGCTGGGATTTTTGGCCCCAATGTGCATTACTTTGCACTTGGCCACATTGAACCGCATCTGCCACGTTGACGCCCACTCACCCAGCCTCAACAGATCCCTTTGGAGTTCCTCACAATCCTCTCTGGTTCTCACCACCCTGAACAATTTAGTGTCATCTGCAAACTTGGCCACTTCACTGCTCACTCCCAACTCTAAATCATTTATGAACAAGTTAAAGAGCATGGGACCCAGTACCGAGCCCTGCGGCACCCCACTGTTTACCGTCCTCCACTGCAAAGACTGCCCATTTATACTCACTCTCTGCTTCCTATTACTCAGCCAGTTTTTGATCCACAAGAGGACCTGTCCTTTTACTCCATGACTCTCAAGCTTTCTAAGGAGCCTTTGATGAGGAACTTTATCAAAAGCTTTCTGGAAGTCAAGGTAAACAACATCTATTGGGTCTCCTTTGTCCACATGTTTGTTCACCCCCTCAAAGAAATGTAACAGGTTAGTGAGGCAAGATCTTCCCTTGCAGAACCCATGCTGAGTCTTCCTCAATAACCCGTGTTCATCAATGTGCCCACTCATTCTGTCCTTGATAATGGTTTCTACCAACTTTCCCGGTATTGAAGTCAGACTGACTGGCCTGTAATTTCCCGGGTCTCCTCTGGAACCTTTTTTAAAGATGGGGGTGACATTTGCTACCTTCCAGTCCTCAGGAACGGAGGCAGATTTCAATGAAAGAGTACAGATTTTTGTTAGAAGATCCACAAGTTCAACTTTGAGTTCTTTCAGAACTCTCGGATGTATGCCATCCGGACCCGGTGACTTATTAGTTTTTAATTTGTCTATCAGTTGTAGGACCTCCTCTTTTGTCACCTCAATCTGACTCAGGTCTTTCAATACCCCTTCCAAAATTAGTGGTTCTGGGGCGGGCAAAAAGTTCTCATCTTCCACAGTGAAGACAGAGGCAAAAAATTCATTTAGCTTCTCAGCTATTTCCCTATCCTCCTTCAGTAATCCTTTGACCCCATGGTCATCCAAGGGCCCCACTGCCTCCCTGGCTGGTTTCCTACTTCTAATATATTTGAAGAAAGTTTTATTGTTGGTCTTTATGTTTTTTGCAATATGCTCCTCATAGTCCCTTTTTGCCTGCCTGATCACAGTCTTGCATTTGATTTGCCACAGCCTGTGTTCTTTTTTACTAATCTCACTTGGACTGGTTTTCCACCGCTTAAAGGAGTTCTTCTTACCTTTTACAGCTTCCATTACTTTGTTTGTTAAGCACGCAGGCCTTTTCTTATGCCTGTTTGTGCCTTTCCTAACTTGTGGTATGTATTTTATCTGAGCTTCTAGGATTATAGTTTTAAATAGCATCCAAGCTTCCCCAAGGGTTTTGACCGTATGTACCTTTCCTTTCAGTTTCCTCCTCACATGCCTCCTCATCTCAGTGTATTTACCCCTTTTAAAGTTAAACGTGGTTGTGGCGGTCTTTTTGGACAACTCCCTATTTATAAAAACGGTGAAATCAATAACATTATGGTCACTGCTCCCAAGTGGCGCAATCACTTTTACATCTCTCACCAAGTCTTGGGCATTACTTAGGACCAAATCCAGGATCGCCCTACCCCTGGTAGGTTCTGAGACCATCTGCTCCATAGCACAGTCATTGAGAGCATCAAGAAACTCAATCTCTTTCTCTTGAACAGAACACATATTGACCCAATCAATCTGCGGGTAGTTAAAATCACCTATTAAGACACAGTTTTTACGTTTAGCTGCTATCTTTAAGCCTTCCATCATATTATAATCGTCCTCTCTCTTTTGATTTGGTGGGCGATAACAAACTCCCATAGTTAAATTTCCTTTTGGGCCCCTCTATTTCAACCCAAACATTTCTAAAAGTGAATCTAATTCTCTGATCTCAGTCTTACTGGACCGTATATCCTCTCTGACATACAGAGCCACCCCACCTCCAACCCTTCCTTCCCTATCCTTCCGATATAGCTTATATCCAGGAATCACCGTGTCCCACTGATTCTCCTCATTCCACCAAGTTTCTGAAATTCCCACAATGTCTATGTTTTCTCCCAACACTAAACATTCCAATGCACCAATTTTACTTCGAACACTTCTAGTATTTGCATACAAACATCTATAATTTCCCAGGCAAGCTAGGCCCGCCACCTTCCTCCTGCCGCCTCGAGACTCTGGCAGACAGTCCATATTGTTTGTCACCTTCACCGTGGACAACTCTGGTCCGTTACCCGGTAGAAAAATAGCAGCTAACCCTTCATCTCTTTGAGACGAGTCCTCCCGAACCAGAGACATTTCATCTCCTGTCAGCTTTCCCCCAAGATTTAGTTTAAAAACTGCTCTGCCACCTTTTTGATTTTAAGCGCCAGCAGCCTGGTTCCATCCGGGGACAAGTGGAGACCGTCTCTTTTGTACAGCTCCCGCTTGTTCCAGAAAGCATCCCAGTGCCTAACAAACTTAAACCCTTCCTCCTTACACCATCGTCTCATCCACACATTGAGACTTCTAATTTGTGCCTGTCTCTCCTGCCCTGCACGTGGAACAGGTAGCACTTCTGAGAAGGCTACCTTGGAGGTCCTGGCCTTACGTCTCCCACCTAGCAGCCTAAATTTTTCCTCCAGGACCTCACGACTGCATTTCCCCACATCGTTGGTGCCAACATGCACCACGACCACAGTCTCCATGATAGAGGTTTACAAAATTATGTCCAGGATAGAGAAGGTAGAGAAAGAAGCATTTTTCTCCCTTTCTCACAGAAGGAGGAGGAGGTTGGATTTATACCCCACCCTTCACTCGGAGTCTCAGAGTGGCTTAGAATCTCCTTTTCCTTCCCTTCCCCTGTGAGGTAGGTGGGGCTGAGAGAGCTCTTTTGAAAAGTACTCTTGAGACAAACAGCTCTGGGAAAACTGTGATTGATCCAGGGTCACTCAGCAGGCATATGTGGAGGAGTGGGATTCAGTGAAAGAAGTCATGGGCACCTGATAAAATTTATTAGCAGTTGGCTTAGAACAAAGGGAAGTACTTCTTCATCCAAAGAGTAATTAACATGTAGAATTCACTACTGCAGGAAGTGGTGATGCCTACAAGCATAGACAGCTTCAAAAGGGGAGCAGAGGACCATCAGTGGCTATTAGCCAAAAGTATAGATAGTATACTATGTCTGGGACAATGATGTCCTTTATTCTTGGTGCTTGGGGAGGCAACAGTGGGAGGGCTTTGGGAGTTCTGGCCTTGCTGGTGGACTTCCTGATGGCACCTGTGTTTTGGCAACAATGTAATATAGAATGTTGGACTTGATGGGCCTTTGGCCTGATCCAACATGGTTTGCTTTATGTTCTTAATAATGGAGAGATTTTGCTACACATGTTTGAATGTGACATGAGCCTAAAACTTGGTTTCAGTGAACCAGGACATATGTAAAATAATGCAGTGGTCTTGAGACTGGATTCATGTGCAAATATAAACAAGTTTTACACCAGCCTCAGTAAAGACATGCAAGCACTGACTCTCAGACAACAAGAAGTATGTCTTTTGTGAGAATCAAGTTTCTGCCTTTGGATTACTCTAAGGGCTGGCCTAGAAGCAAACTTTTGTCTTTTCCCTCTTTTCTTTTATATTGTTTCTAAGTTTGTCTTTACTTTTGCCTTAGGCAATGATTCAACTCTTTGGCTAGAAAGGATTCTTGCATAATCTATAGAGAATTGTTACATAACTTGAAGAAAGATAAGCTATTCTCTTTTTGCCTTTCTAGTAAATGTTTCATGGCTTGACTCTCCAGAATGAAAAGGATAAAGGATAATGTGTACATAACAACTTCCTTTGTGAGAAACTCAGTCTTCTATTAGTGGTAATTATTACTATAGCACTTCTACTTGTACAGGATGTTTTACAATTATACTATAATTTATCTTCACAACTCTGAAAGAGAAGTTAGACTGAGAAGGAGTGACTTGTCTAAGGAACCTAATGACCTTTATGGCAGTGTAAGAACTTGAATTGCCTGTCTCTAAATGCAGAAGTCTTTTCCATCCAAGATATTGTTCCTTTATAAATTAAAGGAAGCTACAATGAAGATGTGTTCTATGCATTGCAAACTAATACTGAAATCCTATGGAGAGTTACTTCAGTTTAAGCTTACTGAAATCAAAAGCCTCAGTTCAGCCTGGGTGAGGTCAGACGTTCATAAAATCCCGCTACGGGCATGAGTGGAGTCCGGAAGGATGTCAGATTTTAAGCGGTTGTCCAGACGTCAGCATCTGAGAATGGTGGTTAGCTCGTTTGAGTCCGGTGTTGAGACGACTGGGGCGCGGACTAATTTGATACTGCTTTAAATCAGGAACAAAATTCTTCTGACGGTTCCTGAGCGGAATTTCTCTGTTTGAATGCTCCATCATTGGCGACTTGTCGGAAGCGCACCACTGCTTCCCTCCCAAAGCCCCCTGCAAGTGATATCACTGCACCAGTGAATGAGCGAGTGAATGTTGGCTTGATAAATCGTTTACCTGCCCCATGTCCGGAAACAAAACTCACTTTTGAAAGTAGATGTGAACTAGATGTGAACTGATTTGAATTCCTGGGTTTTTTTCTGCACACGTAGTGCTCATGCTGGAAAAGTAGTGCCAACAGACTAGCAAAACTGTTAGTGATCCGACCCATTTAAAAGCGACGCACTGCAGATAGCGGGCATCACTGCGCCTGCGCTAATGCAGATTGACATCTCATGAAACGAGGTCCGGTAGAGCACTCTGATCGACCAGCGACCGGACCCACATGGGATAGAACGAGAGCCTGGCTGTTGTCTGATCGGAAAATTGGTTGTGCGGAATATAATAGAGGTGCATTGCAGATGGATTTAATGGTGAGTGTGACCGCACCCCAGGACCACTAAGATCTCTAGATTTCAATGGCCGAAACAAGTACCAACATTCTACTATTGGGCAAAGTGCTTGAGTGGTCATAAAGGAGATGGATTACCTAGATGAGGGGTGTCGAACTCATTTGTTAGAAGGGCTGGATCTGACACAAATGGGACTTTGTGGGGCTGGGCCATGTGTGTCATAAAATGTAAAGTGAGGTGGCAGAGATACCGGAAAGTAGTGGGGGAGTCAAGCCTTCATTTCAGCCTGGTCATTCTAAAGATAATATTCATGCCACATCAGGCTGTGAACGCAGTGGGGAGAGCGAAGGGAAGGGGGTGCCGCCACCTCGCTGTATGGCACAGGGAAGGTGGGGGTGTGATGGAGCATGGCGCTGCATTGCAGCGCTGTGGGAGGGGGCAGAGGGTGGCAGAGGGGGCGGCGGAGGGGAGAGGGTGGCAGGGGGGGGTGCCTGCCTGGAGCGCCACACACCCTTGGGTTGGTGTAAAGCTTTCTTATATGGGGAGAGGCAGTCCCACAGGTATGATGGTCCAAGTTCACATGGGGCTTTAAAGACCAAGACCATAATCTGGAACTGGATCTGGTATTCAATTGGCAGGCAGTGCAGTTGGTGTGATATCAACTGAATGCATGCCTGCACAGGCATTGCCATCAATAGATATGCTGCTGCATTCTGAACGAGCTGCAATCTTCAGATCAGGCTCAAGGGTAGCCCTGCATAGAGTGAGTTATGGTAATCCAGTCCGGAAATAACCATTGCTTGTATCACTGTAGTCATGTCCTGAGAGATAAGATAGGGAGCCAATTGCCAGACTAGCTGAAGATGATAAAAGGCTGACCGGGCAATCAAAACAACCTAGGTCTCCATAGAAAGTGAAGAGACCAGTAGCACTCCAAGACTCCTTACCCTCAGTGCTGGCACTAATGGTGTTTCACTGAAGATCAGAAGCCTCTCTCCTGACCTCAGTCCCACACAACTGATGTACAGGACCTCCATCTTCATTGGACTCAACTTCAGCCGGCTCTGCTGCAGCCATTCAGCCATGGCCCCTAATGCCCTGTCCAAAATATCTGGAG
Organism: Heteronotia binoei; assembly: GCF_032191835.1. Taxonomy (NCBI): domain Eukaryota; kingdom Metazoa; phylum Chordata; class Lepidosauria; order Squamata; family Gekkonidae; genus Heteronotia; species Heteronotia binoei. Next base: position 104,001,198 of record NC_083223.1, read on the forward strand.
TGGAGTCCAGCCAGCTGTCCATTAACAGATAGAGCTGTGTGTCATCTGCATATTGATGACTGATAGCTTTGAGCCAGTTTCAGTGGAGTGGATTCAGCCATCCTGTAACTTAAATGGTTCCTCTGACTTAAATGGTTCTTTTTCCAAATGAAGAACCTCTTAAATTGGAAGAAGGATCTTTCAAGCAGGATAAAGGCTTTTGCTCAGTAATGTGGTAGGTTAGAGGTGGGATCCATCTAGTTGACATATTAGCAAATATATGATTTACATATGTACACAAAGAGATACATATATCTCACAAAATAGGCCAAGTTGCTTCTTTGCAAAGTCTGGTTTTAGTGACATCACAGCCTTCATAGGCTGTTCTCCTGAGGAGTGCAGAAAAACTGTAAAATGTGGCATTAGTCACAAACAATATTATGTGATTTACATTATGGAAAATAGTAAAAAAACATATACATAATCAACTATACATGAATGCTATTTCTTCAGTGTATATGTGCCTCCTCATCCATCCTCTGGTCATTCCTAGGTGTTCATAGACTAACATTCAAGACCTTTCAACCACTGTGAGAGATTATCCAGCACATAAACTGAGCTGAATACCATTTAGCTATGACATTTTAGCCTCATAGGAACTATAAATGCCTCAAATACAGGATTAAGTCAAGAGTTTAAGATTAAATCAAAACACCGTTTAAAGGTTATTCGAGAAAGCTTCAAGTCTATACATGGGAATTGTACTGTGGAATCCTAGTCAGAGTTAAAAGGTTGGCATGATGGTGAAAAGCACTTGAAATCTCTTTTTGTACACAGTAACTTCCCAGCAGAAACCAAATACAAATACTCTTAAATGCCATAAGTAAAATGCTGATTCAGTGTCCCCCTCCCATGTTTGTAATTCTTTTCTCCTAGTACCCACATTATAGTCATGTAATATGTTTCAGACACTGGCCTTCAATGCAGAGTAATTTGTTCGTCTACAGAGCATCAGTTCTTTTCCTTTTGAGAGTCTATGACCTTTTGTGAGAAGAAATGAAAACAGCCCTTTTCTCCCCTTAGTCGACGAGTTTGTACAATGAACCTCCTCTCCTCTCCTTTACAATATCAGAGACAAAATCCTGATTACAGTACTATCAAGCAATTTTTTTTTTATTTGATATATTTCTCACATTTACAGCTCATCTTTTCTTCAGAAAGTTGGCACTGACCTGACCATAATGACAGTGTCTGGACAGACCCTGGGCCCAAATGCTCACAAATGAGTTTGATTTTGTGGTTTCATATTTACTATGCCTGCAGTGAGACAATGATGATTTATAAAATCATTATTCCTAAGGAAAAGCATCAGGATATGAATTCTTTCCAAACTAATGGAAAAGATGAACTGACAAAGGTCCATTTATTAAATTGAATGGAACAAAAAAATGAAGATGAATTTGAATGAATGAAAACTCTCTTTTATTCATTTTTTTTAGAGATGCACAATTCAGATTCAACAATATTTGGAAGCCCTGAAAATGCTATATTTAGAATAGTTACAAATAATTCTAAATCCAAATATTATAATTCCAAATCCAAATATATTCTGAATAATTATTAATTTTGGAGTTCCTTTGGCTCCTATAGAAAACAAGCTAGCCTGCTTTCAAGATGAAAGTGAAAACTGTTCCTCAGACAACTTGGCCTGGCTTCTTGAGAAAGTAAAATGAAACATTGTCAAGTCATTCTGGCACCAAGGGTGATGGAGGCAGAGAGTTCTGTGCCCCAATAGGTATCGCCATGGTCTTGCCAAGGGATGGGAGAAATGGGGTGAGGGAACATAGCCTGAGAGTGATGTCTGCTTGCACTTGTGAAATACCTTTAATCTTTCAAATAATAGAGGCCTGATGTTTAGAACTAGAGACAGGCTAAGATGCTATATAGATTTTGTTGTTGCTGCTGTTAGGGTAAACCAAATCTCCTAGATATTCAGTCTGTCTTTGTGTCAGGATTTTGGAGATGTTGTCTCTGAATTGTATGGTAAAATAAAACCACTTATATCTCATCAATTTCTGAACGTACATTAAAATACTTTGTAAACTATCAATTAAAAGCTGGACATTGTTTGTTTTCTTCAGTGGCATTAATTCATCTTGTAATTAAAAGATTTATATAAAAATTCACATGATCAGATTGGTATTAGCAAGCAACAAATGGCAACATAAATACAAATAGAAAAAAATATATAAAACGATGCCTACTAATTGCCTAGATTAAAAAGTGCTTTTCCATCAGAAAAATGGCACTTGAAGTTATCTTATACTAAGGCCATTGGTCTACCACAGACAACACTGACCAGCAGCAGCTGTCCAGGTTCTCAGGTACAGGACTTTCATACACAATCCTTTTAAACATAGAAGCCAGCAATTGAACCTGAGATGTCCATGTTCCCTCTTCTGCTTTGTGGAGTAGAGGGGGAAAAAAATAGGGGGTAAAATTATATTAATATTTTACCTAATGTAACCTTGGTGTGTGCTCTCTCACTTAATCTATGATTTATGATACTTCTCATCTTTCTATACTAAAATTCAGTATAAAATCTTTTTTAAAAAACTAAAAAGAGAAACGATTAGGTCTGCATAAATTTATTAATCTTTACATCAGAACAGACTGTAGGTGTAGTTTTTATGTCCCCTACTAATGCCTTTGTGGACAGAACACAAACAGTGTTCATTAATTGTCTTTCACTTTATTCATGCCCTAAATTTAACTGTGATTATTTATTTAATTATTTTTGTAGATTTATAGGCCACCCTTTTCCATAGTGGGCTCAGGGCAGCTGCCAACACATTAAAACAATCAAATCAATTTAAAACAATTAAAACAGTTTAAAATTAAAATAATTATGTCATAGCTCACAATTAGGTAGGCCGGCAAAGATGGTGTTAACAGATCAATTCAGCTTGCTTGTCCCAACCTAGATGTTCAAATCCCGGCTATCTTGGTTTCAAAAAATCAGTACAATGCAGTCGGTGCAGGGGGGGCCTGTTTAAATGATAGGACACCTGTCTGCCTCAGCCATAAGCCTGATGGAACAGCTCCATCTTACAGGCCCTCCGGAATGATAACAAATCCTGCAGGGCCCGAATCTCCACCAGGAGCTGATTCCGCCTGGGTTGAAAAAGCCCTGTCCCTGGTCAAGGCAAGCCGGATGTCCTTTGGGCCAGGGACGGTCAGAAGGTGTTGGCCGGCCAATTGTAGTGACCTCCAGGGCTCATATGGGGAGAGAAAGTCCCGCAGGTGTGCCAGTCCCAGGCTGCACAAGGCTTTGAATGTCAATACTAAAACCTTAAAGTGAATCTGGTGCTCAATTGGTAGCCAGTGCAGACTGCGCAGCATTGGCTGACTGCTCGCCTCTACAGGCGATTCAGACAGCGGTTGTGCTGCCGCATTCTGCACCAGCTGTAGCTTCTGGATCAGCCTCAAGGGTAAGCCTGCGTAGAGTGAGTTACAGTAGTCTAGCCTGGAAGCGACTGTTGCATGGATCACTGTAGCCAAGTCCCAAGGGACCAGACAGGATGTTAGTTGTTTGGCCTGCCAGAGATGATAAAAGGCAGATCATGCAACAGCTATGACCTGGGCCTCCATACAGAGGGTTGCATCCAGTATCACACCCAAGCTCCTTACCTTCTGGGTTGGCACAAGAGATGTGCAATCCAAGGTGGGAAGTCGGATCCCCAATCTTGGTCCCCCCCCCAATCCAGGTACAGGACCTCCATTTTAGTTGGATTTAGCTTCAGCTGGCTCAATTGCAGCCAATTGGCCACTGCTTCCAACACCCTGGTTAGATGATCTGGGGCAGAGTCTGGGTGGCCGTCCATCAGCAGGTAGAGCTGGGTGTCATCTGCATACTGGTGACAACCTAGCCCAAAACCTTTGGCAATCTGGGCAAGGGGGCGCATATAGATGTTAAACATCATCGATGAGAGAATAGCTCCCTGCAGCACACCACACCCTAGTGAGTGATGCAGGGAGGTCTTCTCGCCTATCGCCACCCTTTGTCCCCGACCACAGAGGAAGGAGGAAAACCACTGTAAGGCAACCCTCTGGACTCCAATGTTGGCAAGGCGGTTGGTCATTAGATCATAGTAGCCCGTGTCAAATGCTGCAGAGAGATCTAAAAGTAGTAGCATCGCTGACCCGCCTTGATCCAGGTGCCTTCTAAGGTCATCTGTGAGGGCGACCAGAGCAGTCTCCACCCCATAACCAGGACGGAAGCCAGACTGGAAGGGATCAAGGACAGATGTATCATCCAAGAAAGCTTGAAACTGCTCCACCACCGCTTTCTCAAGTATCTTGCCCAGAAATGGTAAATTTGAGACGGGGCGATAATTGGCTAGGACCAATGGGTCCAGAGATGGCTTTTTCAAAAGCAGGCGAACCACTGCCTCTTTAAGCTTAGCTGGAAAAACACCTGATGACAGGGATAGATTAACAATCTCAGCTAAGGGCCCCTGAATGTCCTCCCCGCCTGCTTTAACAAGCCAGGATGGACATGGGTCCAGAGGACAAGTGGTGGGCTTCACCGCAGCCAGGATCTTGTCCACATCCTCCTGAGAGAGGTAACTGAAGTGGTCCAATGTGGGACCCAAAGACAGACAACAGGCTTCCAATTCCCATATTGTGTCAATTGTTGCTGGGAGATTATGGCGGAGAGTCGAGATTTTATCTGCGAAGTAAGTCTCAAAGGCCTCCTAATTCCCTAATCTTTTGATTGCCAACTGGCACTGTAGGTAATGATCGAATTGTTCTAAACAATTGGACTGGGTGCGATTTCGCAGATGCAGTGGAGGCTGCATAGAAATCTCTTTTAGAGGACTTCACTGCCTTCTCATAGACGTTCATAAAAGTTCTATAAGATGTTCTAGACTCCTCATCATAAGATCTCTGCCACACTCGCTCGAGCCATCTAAGCTACCGCTTCATCCTCTGCAGCTCCAAGGTATACCAAGGTGCTGCTTTGGTGTGGCAGTGAAGAGGGCACCGGGGCGCAATATCATAAATGGCTGTGGAGAGCCAGGAATACCGGATGATTGGATCATTACATTAATAGATCATTACATGTTCAGGCAAACCTGCCATGGCAGTCATAAATCAAAGTTACAAATTAGTTAAACATAAATCACCCAAATTGTAAGTTTTACTTTTTTTAAAAAAAATCACCCATTTGCCATGAAAAATAGCCAACATTATGAAGTCAATCAAAAAGCATATGCCAATTTAGTTTGTGATTCATGACCTTAGATGCACTGAATAATACCTAGCAAGGGAGACAGGAGTCTTGTACATGTGGCATACTCATGGAAACTATTGGGCTGTATGTAGTCAAGTAATGCTGAGTTTTAATTCAGTTTGAATTCACAGAGTCCCATGCTTTGTCAACTGGATGTAAATTGTGGCAAGGTGTCCCAAGGATGAATTTTGTCCCTAGACTCACAGAAAAGGATTGCAGAAAATGCAGACCACTGTTCTGTTATGGACCTGAGCAAAGTACTTTTTTGTGAGGGATTATATTCTTTTTCCTAGAACACTAATGAGACAGAATGTGTGAAGAAAGGGTCAATCACCACAAAGAAACTGCAGACAACTTCAGCTTCATAGAAGAACTCAGAATCTTCCAGGACTAGCTGTTCAGTTGATCAGGCCCTTTTGAAAGGCCCATAAATAACATGATAAAGGGGACATGACTGCATGCAGAGTTTAACTAGGGACTAAGGATGCCAGGTCCGACTCAAGAAATATCTGAGGACTTTGAGGGTAGAGCCAGGAGACTTTGGGGTGGAGCCAGGAGAAAGGGTGTGACAAGTGTGATTGAACTCCAAAGGGAGTTCTGGCAATCATATTTAAAGGGAACACATACCCTTTAAATGCCTTCCCTCCATTTGAAAATAATGGATAGGGGCACCTTCTTTTTGGGCTCCTAGGATTGGATGCCCTTGTCCAATATTTTTTAAACTTGGGGGTGTTTTGAGGAGGCATTGGATGCTATGCTGAAAATTTGGTACCTCTGTCTCAAAAACAGGGACCCCCCAGATACCCGTGGATCAATTATCCACTATACTCTATGGGGATTGGTCTCCATAGGTTATAAGAAGTGCCCAGCAGACATTTCCCTCCCCCTACCACCTTCTGAGAACCCTGAACTGCGGGGAGGGCCTCCAAACTATGAGATCCCCTGCCTCCAACTGAGGATTGGATATATAATAACTGAGGATATATATCCATACTAAAGGGAAGATCTCACAAAACGGTTTCTTATGAGTGCAATATCTTCTACTAAGTGAAGACTGTTCTGAAGGAAGGTAGGAGCCTTCTCTAAAAACTGCAGCTGCCATTTTTGGTAAACATTTTACTTTTAAAAAAAAGTTTGTTGGAGAAATGTGTGTTAAAACCATTAAGTGAGATAAACTACCTTTCCTTTGAAGGAATACTTAGTGCAAAGAAGCTACTGGATCCAGTCTTCTAATTACAAAACCAGAATTAACTGAAAAGGAAATTCTGACTGATGCAAACAAAAAAGTTTAGGAGTTGAAGATTTTTTTAAAAAATAGGTTTATGTATGAGAAAGATCCTACATTACCTTGCCTTCAATAGGATATGAAAGTTGCAGGGATGAAAATCCCAGGTTGTTTGAAACTTCATATATAAAAAAAATGAATTATAAATAGATGACTTTAAAGAACTAAAGCATAGTTTGGAGCAATACATTTCCAGTGGCTGACCCATCTTGGGAGAGTAAGGGAGTCACACTGTAATGCTATATTTTATATAGCATATAGCAGTTGTAGTGTCAACCAAGCCATAAGCAGATAAGCAATGCATGCAAACTGCTAAGACAAGAATACTTCTACTCTCCTCAGCTATAGCCATATTCTCTCACTAAGTGAAGGTGAGGCCAGCTTTCCCTTACCAATTTGTATGGGCAGGGACTCCCTGCCAGGGAGTAACCTAAAGGGTGGGAAAGTGCATCATGAATCTCTCATAAGAGGGGTCCAAATAGGCTTCTAAACATTTTAATGGAAGTGCCATGCTCATAATCAGAGCTGCTGAAAGGAACCCCACACACAATCCCAAATTTCGTATCCTGAAAACAAGTTTCAGTTTTTTTCAGTGGACTGTCATGTAAATATAAAGGCTTTTTTCAGAAAATAAATTGGACAAAAATGGTGTTCCACATTGAATGATGCGTCCACCTCTAGTTACAGCCTTGATTTTCCTTTTTTCCTTAAAGGCAAAGTGAGGTATACAATATGCATCTGGCATAGAAACAGTATTTTCTTATCCTTCAATTGACTTTTTCCAAAAGTAAAAAAAAATAAATCAATATTTATATGTGTTAAACTTGAAATAACTAGAAAGAACTAGAGTCTAGAGCAGAAAATGGTACCTTATTGGAATATCGGCTAACTGCAGTTTCAAGAAATTATTCATGCTTGACAATGCAACAGGCTGCGATTAGTAATCTTAGCATGCATGTAGTGGCTTTTATTTATAATAGTGGAATAATAATTTCCTTCACAGCTGGCAAAGCGCTGAATATTTGTTTCTCTGAGATAAAGTATAGCCTTCCGACAAGAAACCTTAGGTGTTCACAATGATACATCCCTCTGGTTTCAGTTGCCTTTCAGCTATGCAGGTAGTTTCAGCTAAATGATGAATTCTATTACATACCAGAGAACAAATCACAGAAAAGCTAATTTGCAGCTTCTCTTCTTTAATAGATGGGTATTGGAAATTGTGGCACATCACCTTGAACATTTAATAGCTATTCTCTTAAAATTATGGGCTGGGTTGCATTATCATATTGGAATACTTTCTTACTCTCTTAATATCATTTGCCCTGAAGTCACCCTTGCCACCCCTGCCTTGAGGGAGAAACCACAACCCAGCCTGGTTCATCTTCCTCTGTATCTAACAAAAAATCTAAATGGTTTTGCCCAAAATCAGAAATTATGCATGGGAAATCATTTATGCAAGTCAATGCTACTGTCTTTATTTTGCAAAGATGTGCTTATTTTGAATGTGCTGTTACAATTTTTACATATTTGTTTTTATCATCAATTTGTAAAGAAACAGTGCGGTGAAGAATAAAAAGCAGCAGCAGCTGTGTATATTATTCAAATCTTGAACAAAAAGAATGTGACGTCAATCAAGGTATTCAATTCTCTAGAAAAATTCATTTTGCACTATTAAAAAGTTGATGACCATTGCCAAAAAGATTGAAAAATTGTGTAACTGACACAGGATGGGGCGTGGAGCTGAGAAAGTTCATCAGTGGTCAGGATAGGAATTTAGTGCTCCCACTAACCTCTTACCCATCCCATGACCAGTAGAATCATAACAGACTGCAAAATAAAAGAAGATGGCATAATAAATTCTGCAAACAAACAAATCATGCAAATTTCTTTAATCTGTATAATATATGATTACTTAATTCAACATTTCTTGGGGGTAGATTTTGTGGTGTGGTTAGCACAGCTAAGACACAAATCTGAGGATGCACAAATCAGGAATTTATCGTTATATGAAATATGACAGAAAAGACTCAGAGGAAGACCATGTAGCAACAAAGTCTAGAAAAAGCTTTTGTTTAAAACTATTTTTTTAAAAAAACTTTTGGGGGAACTTTCAAAATTCTAAATTGCCTGAATGTGAAATAATATTCATCACTCAATCACAGAAATTGTTCAGCTTTGTCTATAATATATTTTTATTATATTTTTAATTTTTATTTACTTTATTTATAGTCTACCTTTCTTGCTAAGATTCAAGTGTGGGAGCCTTCATAACCTCTTCAGGCAAGCCAGTCCAAAAGGTGGAAGCCATTACATGAAATTCTAGGTGACAATCTTACCATGCTTGCATATTGCCACTAGGAGTGTGCAAAAAAAAAATTCGGAAAAAATCGGATTCGGAAATATACGGGGCCAAAATATTTGGAATACCGCATATTTCCAAATACCGGTACTCAGAATAGCCATATATACCAGAGATATACAGCTATTTCCGAATATACGGCCCAATTATACCCTACGGTCCATTGAAATCAATGGCAAAATAGGGTATATTGGAAGCTGCCTGGAGGAAGAGCCCCCAAATTTGCAGGGGACCTGCAGGGGACTCTCCCCTACAAGCCCCCCAAGTCCCAAAAAGCTTGGACCAGGGGGTCCCATTCCAGGGGAACCCAAAGAGGGTGCCCCTATCCCACCATTATACCCTATGGGCCATTGAAATCAATGGCAACAAAGGGCATAATTAGAGGCTACTGGGGGGCAGGGGGTTTGAGGGAGAGTCCCCAAAACTGCAGGGAACCCACAGGGGACTCTCCCCTACAAAACCCCCAAGTACCAAAAAGATTGGGCCAGGAGGTCCCTGTCTTTGGGCTCCCCAAAAGGCCCATTGCCACCAATGCTGGAGAAAACCCAATTAGCCACTTCCTCCACTATAATTGCTGTGGGGAAAGTGGCTCTGGCCAGAGGGGGGTTTGAGGGAGAGGCCCCAAAACTGCAGGGCAGCTTCAGGGAACTCCCCCACATGCAACCCCCCTGGCCCCAAAAGACTGCATCCATCTGTGGGCACCCCAAAAGGAACACTGTTCCCAATAGTGAGAAGAAACCAATTAGAGCCACTTCCCCCACTGTAATTGTCATGCGGAAAGTGGCTCTGGAGACCAGGGGATCCAATTCCTGGGGCACCCAAAGTCAAACCTAACTTCACACCAGAGAATCTCTATAGGACCCAAATGCACTACATCCACCTATCTACTCTATGAACCCTGCTGGCCTGGAACCAATATAAACCCAGTTGCCAACGTCACTGCCACACAAAACACAATATGCTCAAGGTCTGGTCTGCAGATCTGGCTGCAGCAAACCCAGATGCCAGCTCTCTAGCCATGCTCCAAACAACCAGGGGAGACCTGGCCAAGCACGACAAGCATGCTGGTTCTGGGTCTCTCACCCAGATGCCAGCTTCCCTGCCACAAAACACATAATCTACACTAGATGCCAGCTCTCCAGGCCTTCCACAAACAACGCGGGGAGAGCTGGCCAAGCACAAGGATGCTGGTTCTGGGTCACTCAACCAGATGCCAGCTTCCCTGCCACAGAACACACAATCTATAGATGCCAGCTCTCCAGCCCTGCCCCAAACAACACAACTCTCAAACAAGAGAAGCAGTGGACCACACCTAGCTCCACATCATTCTGTATCTGACACAAAGCAAGAAGCATTTAGACTTACCTTGAGTGATGGATGGTTGGCTGGTCCAGGCTCTTTTGTGTTACCCAGGGTGCACCATGAGGAAGCGAGCCACATTTGCACCCCAAATGAGGAAGATCACTGGGAGAGCCTCAGACTGCATGAGAGGAAGGGAACCATTCCTTCTCTCTCAGCTCAGCAGCAACACACCAGCTATCACTGTCCCATTAGAGAGACCTCAGGATTGGTATGGCTGCTGGCTGCCTGTCATGATCACTGGCACTTCCCTCTTTCTTCCTCCTGCCCCTGAAGAAAAACTGGGTTATCCTGGCTGGGCCTGTGGGTGCTGTCAGTTACAGTTGGGGGCTGCAATGGCCCTTTCAGTATTATTAGGCATGTGTGGATGGGGCCTGCAGAAATTTGGATTGCTTTGCAGATTTTAAATCAGCATTGACTTTTGATTTGGGAATGGATGAGTGGTTGGGGGGGGGGTGCACTGTCAATCACTTTGTGAGTGAGTTTTTGGGCTGTCTTTGGACTCTGGTCTATGTTTAGTGGGAGAGCGTTTTACAACCACCTTCCAAACGCGAACCCAATGCATCCTTAACCACGAGGTGGAGAAGGTAGGCCACGCAAGGAAGGCATTTTAGACCCTGATGCTGGACAGCTGCCTTGATGTTGGAGCCACCATCAGTCACCACGAAGCCCATCCCTGCTGCCTACCCAGCCCTCTAACTGCCATGAGAGGATGGCTCTGAGAGTATCCTCAATGTGCAGTGCATCGACTGCTTTGGCGTGCAGCAAGGCCTAGCAATAGCCAGCCTTGTGGCCCTGACCCTCCCTGCCGCTACTGCCACTCCCATCCTGCAACTCACTGGGTTGCCACCAATGCACATGATGGGAGCTCCAGATATCTGAGGTGAAATGAACAGTCCCCCCAACAGCACGGAACAAATGCTCCTTCACCATAGATCTGGTCACCCTGAAAACAGATGGCACAATGGTCCTGCTAATGGTGATTCTAGCAGGAACTTTGTACCAGGGCACCAGGTACTTGAGCAACCCTAGCACCCTGGGATTCTCGACCACTGAGAATGAAAGCCCATGGGCGACCGACCTGGCAAGGTTCCAGGTGATCACCCTCCTGCTGTACCTGATTCCCCCTCTTGGCACACAGGTGCCATCCCCACCAAATATCTCAGGCAGAGAAGGCTGGCATCCCTGCCCTGTCACGGAACTCTCCTGGAGAGCTTTGGAGGTAGTCGGGGTGGGACAGACCTCCTGGCTGGGTGGTGTTGGCCGCTTGGGCACCCCAGCACCAGCCTGCTTCTCCGTCTTAAGAAGCACCGCTTGGTGGTGCTACCGCAGGTGGTTCCGCATCCCCCCTGGAGTCAGGTGGGCAGGGTCCCGCCCACGACTGATCCGGGCCCTGCACAGCTGGCACTGCACATAGTGTGGATCCTCCATAAGTCGAAAATGCTTCCAGACTTTGAAGGTGTATGGATGCCCAAGCTGACCGGCAGCTTGGGTGTCTGGAGCTACCTCCTGTGAGGTGCTCGGGGCAGACACATCATGTCTCGGGGTGGCAGGAGGGGCTGGCCACTGGGGGGAAGTAGGTGGAGATGGAGGCACCTCGTGTGTCTCCATTTCTTCCCCCTCCACCCCATGCGGCCTTCCTTCCTGGCCATCCCCTGAAGGACTGCTGGTGTCTGAAGGAACCGAAGAAGGGGGCTGGTCCTCCTCAACCAGCTTCTCCTCTAGCTCCTGCATGACACTCTGCAACCTCCTTGGGGTGATCGTTTTGGACAGAAAACTGTCTCCAAAGCTCATCTCCAAGGAGGGCTACTCTTGCTGCCCCTCCTCCGGCTGCTGAGGCCGAGCGACATCAGCTGAAGGAGAGACTGCCTGAGCAGCAGACCCCTGCTCAGTGCCAGCACCTAATGGCACCTCTGCTGGGGGTGCCCCAGCAGCAGCCTCAATGAAGGGCCCAAGGCCAGAGGTCGGAGTGCTGGAAGGCAGCTGTGGAGTAGCCCTACGCACAGGTGTGTGTGGGGAAAACCTGGGTTCCCCCCCTCCCCTCCACTCGTCTAGTCTTCTCCTTGGCCTTGCCCCCAGGCAAGATTCGGAGGGATTCGGAGGGATTCAGAGGTTTATTCGGTTCAGCCGAACCGAATGTACACCCCTAATTGCCACCTTTAGAAGTCTTTGCTTAGATGAGAGAAGCTGTCACAGAGGAGCATAGTGACATAGTCCTGCAGCTATTAGGGTCTGAGGCCATTAAAGGCTTTGTAGGTTGTAACCAGAGCCTTGGATGGAAATTGGTAACTGATCAGTAACCAGTAATGGGTTTACAAAATGCTTGTGATATGCATGTTCCACATAGGCATCTTAGCTATCCTTTCTCTGTTGTGATATTCAAGAGTTAGATCACAGTTGTTCCAGGCTTAAGCTTTGACAACCTTGGATATTATAAATATAAGACATGCCAGTGCCAAAGTGTACATTATGTAGGAGGTCAATGACTGGATATCCTGACATGACTTAACTACTGAATAGTAGCCACTAAACATATAATTCGGATTGAGGTTGGAGGTAACCCATTTTCCCCAGCTCCATTTTCTTGATAGTAGAAGCTAGTACAATACAGGTGCCCAATGCTGGTGTTGATGTGGTAATAGTATAACATAAAAGTTACCAATTCAGCTCATCCACTCACAACCTTTGACAAAGAATACACCTGTTCACTCATTCTTGTGGTCTCAAGGAGGGTACTAGGGCGATGTAGCCGGGGGGAAAATAACACACTTATAACCATACTTTTGGTGAAAACAGGGCCACAGCTTATTTATTGGCATACAGAAGTAGGAGCAGGTGCACAGCATAGGGATGGAACCAAGCATCGGAGACCCGCCTGTTATATGATGATCCCGCTACCCGGCCTGCCTGCCTGCGAAGACAGAGGTCCTGTGCCTGGGTCGCTGCGGCCCGGGAAGGGAAATCCCCCTGCCAGTTTTTGACGGCGCGCCGCTAACAGCGTCGGGCAGGGTCAAGAGCCTGGGGGTGCTGTTGGAGCCTTCACTGACAATGGAGGCCCAGATAGCAGCCACTGCCAAGTCCGCGTTTTTTCACCTTAGGCGGGCGAAGCAGTTGGCCCCCTTCCTGGAACGTGACGACCTGGCAACAGTGATTCATGCTACGGTCACCTCGAGGTTAGACTATTGTAATGCCCTCTACATGGGGCTACCCTTGTGCCGGACCCGGAAACTGCAGTTGGTGCAGAACGCTGCTGCCCGGCTGTTATTAGGGCTCCCAAGACGGGAGCACATTCGGCTGGGGCTCCGGGATCTGCACTGGCTGCCGGTAATATTCCGAGTCCGGTACAAGGTGTTGGTCATTACCTTTAAAGCCCTATATGGCCTAGGACCTGTCTACCTTAGGGACCGTCTTTCCCCACACGTTCCCCAGAGAGTACTACGCTCGGGTTCACAAAACCTGTTGGTAGTCCCCGGGCCAAAGGAGGCCCGTCTAAAATCCACCAGGGATCGGGCCTTCTCAATAACGGCACCTTATTGGTGGAACCAGCTGCCGGAGGAGGTGCGGGCCCTGCGGGACCTAGGGCAGTTCCGCAGGGCCTGTAAGACAGCCCTCTTCCGGCAGGCCTATAATACTGACTGACAAGGAAATCTTTTGGATGGAACGAAATGCATCTGTAGACCGCCGGTTTTATCTATCTTGTTTTTATTAATTTATGGTTTTAATTCTACTTGTAAGTGTTTTAAATTGTAGTATTAAATTATTATGTTGTAAGCCGCCCTGAGACACTTCGGTGTGAAGGGCGGGGTATAAATTCCAATATAAATAAATAAATAAATTAAATAAAAATAAGGAGTGGCGAGACATTGGGGACACAGATAGGTGCCAGCCTCTGCCTGCCCCCCTCCTGCCACCTGGTGGTGTGAGCCAGCCGGCAGCCCTTGCCTGGGCACGCAGCTGAGAGGCTATACCCCCAAGACTCCTTAAGGAGGCCCCCAAAATGGAAGAGGCAGGCATGCAGGCACAGTCTCCTCCCCCGAAGGATCCATCCCAATGCCCAAACTGCCCAATCATAAGCTGTGACAAAACAAGCAGCAAACAAACTACATAACAACTGGAATAAAAACTGTGACAGTAAACCCAGGGAAAGCAGGAAACTAAACAGACTCAAAACCTACAGGGTAGGTGGGTGGGCAAGCAGGTGAGTGGAGTCAAAAAGGCCAAGCTTGCATCTTAGCAAGCTTAAATAGCCTCAGTTCCCGCGCTTGGCTTCAAACCAATCCCAGCACTTTCCGTGGCAGCTGAGGATTGGTCTGGACTGATTGGGCTCCCCTCCTCCCTGGCTGTGGCGCGAAAGCCGGCTACACCCCCCCCCCCATCGCCCACCTCCAGAAGCTGCAAACGACAGCAAAGGTGAGTGCTCCAGCTGTGCTTCATATTACAAGTAGTTTTGGTTCTTAGACTGTATTTAAAAACAAACAATGCAACAGACTGGCACTTTAGACAATATTTATTGTAGCATGATCTTTCACGGGCAGCAATTTCATCATTTTACCAAGAGAAACAGTGATTTTGAGTGCAAAAAAACAGCCTGAAACAAAAGCATTCAGCAGGCCCTTTGTCTTATTTTCCAACTTCAGCCCCCTACTGAGAGCCAGTTTGGTGTAGTGGTTGAGTGCATAGTAGGGTTGCCAAGTCCAATTAAAGAAAAAACTGGAGACTTTGGGGGCGGAGCCAGGAGACTTTGGGGTGGAGCCAGGAGACATTGGAGGTGGAGCCAGGAACAAGGATGTGACAAGCATAATTGAACTCCAAGGGAGTTCTGGCCATCACATATAAAGGGACAGCACGCCTTTTTAAATGCCTTTCTTCCATAGGAAATAATTAAGGATAGGGGCACCATCTTTGGGGGCTCATAGAATTGGACCCTCTGGTCCAATCATTTTGAAACTTGGGGGGTATTTTGGGGTATAGTATAGTATTTTTAGTATAGATGCTATACTAAAAATCTGGTGCCTCTACCTCAAAAAATAGCCCCCCCAGTGCCCCCAATACCCATGGATCAATTCCCTATTATTCCCTATGGGAATCGTTCTCCATAGGGAATTATAGAGTGCCTAGTAGACATTTCCCTCCCCCCCACATGCTTTCTAAAGGGGGGAGGGCCTCCATACCAGGGAATCCCCCCTCCCTGCCCCCTCCCTCCCTCTCTCTCACACACACACACAAACACTTACCGTACTTGGTCTTCTTCCAGCAGAATGTGCTTGCTGGGAAAACGAAAGCAAGGCTCCACTGGAAAAGAAAGTGAGGGGCCATTCTCCATGGAAACTGTTACTTTCCCATGAAGCCCTTCCTGTTTCCTGTTTCTGTGCAGCCTTAAAGGGACACTTTTAAAACGGATCAGAAGCTCTACAACATGATGCCTAAAGGTATGTTCTCTCCCCCCCGCCCCCAGATTTTTTGAGAGCAGGGGAGGAGGATGTAAATTCGGAGGTCCCCCGCCAGGGCGGGGAGGGTTGGGAAGCCTAGTGCACAGGCTCTTATCTGGGAGAACCAGACTTGATTCTCCACACCTTCACTTGCACCTGCTGGAATGGCCTTGGGTCAGCCATAGCTTTCACAGTTGTCTTTGAAAGGGCAGCTGCTGTAAAAAGCTCTCTCAGCCCCATCTACTTCATGGGGTGTCTGTTGTGGGGAGACGGGAAGGTAAAGAGGATTGTGACCGCTCTGAGACTCAGAGTATATGGTGGGATATAAATCCAATATTTTCTTCTACTATTTTGTGTTGGTTTTTTTTTAATATTTTGAAAGAAGTTAAGAAGAATACAGAACTGCCCACCATGTGTAGCTTGGCCTTGCAACTCAAGTCCACCTATTGATCTACTGAACAATGCAGTGTTTCCATGTGAATCATGTCATTTCCTGATAGTGTTCAAGAGGCAGTGGGGGAATCTGTGTACAAGTTTGTGTGAGGGCTTGGATTCTTCCTAGCCCTCCTCTCTTACTATTTGTTAAATACTGAGTCTGATGCATTGGAGTAAAACAGGAACCATGCTTTATTGAGAACTACATACTAAGGCAAAATGGCGGGGCCATGACCTCGCTTATGTACATGCATAAAAACCATCTCCCAGATCCCCATACCAAATCACAGCAGTCAAGCTTCAGGCCAGAACTGCTCATTGGTTCTCTATTAGAGTCTAAACTCATAAGATATTCCAAAGTAGGCTGGGTATGCAAAACATCCAGTATATAACACTATTGTTCAAATAGATTGCCACCATTGAAACTCGCCCTTCCTATACTATCAGCAGTTTGTGGCACTGACTGAGGCAACTCAGTATATGTGTTAGCTGCCATATATCCCCTCTCCCTTTTTGCTGCCTGCTAACTAACTCTAGCCCAGTCAGGAGTATGGTGTATGCATGGATCAGCCTTGATGAGAGCTTTGGGCATATTCTATTTTTAGCAAAGGTAAGATTTTTATTTACTGACTTGCATCTCTATTTTTCTAAGAGCACAGGAACATAGGAAATGGATATCAGAACATTAGCAGGCCTCAGATTCAGTGGGAGCTCACAGGAGCACAGCGCCTGAAACTTTCTGAGAATTCCACCTCCTCCTTCTGAGAGTTTATTTATTTATTACTTTAAATTTCTATCCCGCCCTCTCTGCAAGCGGACTCCTTGTCCATTGAATAATAGGTGCAGCTGCATAACAATTCCTGGATGAGCTCCACCACCTATTTTTCTACAAAATGACCCCTGAGCAGAAGTGTTAAAGAAACTAATAAAAAGAAATAAAACTGTGTAGCCAGTTTAGTTTTACAAGTCAATGGTTTTACCTAGACATCCCTTTCCAAGAAATGGACACATGGAAAGCTGAAAGAAGTGCTGTCCAAGGCAGATTACTCAGTTTCTCCTTGTTTCCCATTTCTGGGCTTGAGTGCCTTAACATAGTGTGCTCATCTTTTTCTCTCCAAGCTATAAGAATTCCTCTCTGATCCATCCTGAAATGGGCATTGGCTCCATACACTTTTCACCATTCCCTTTACTCAGTCTGGAGTGTGTCCTCTGCCTTTATGGTCTTAGAGAAGGATATCCAAAAAGCAATCTATCCTGCCTTTTTTCTGGCAGGTAAGCAAATGTTTAGCTTTTGGGTTTTAATAAAGGGTGACCTGTTCCTCTCAGCCTGAAATCCAAGGGTTTAATTGCTTGGCTCCCAGGCTAGAGTCATTTCTCTGGGGCCATGGGTCTCTTGGGGTGCTTATCAAAGCAGCCTGCATTTCCTAATCACAACAAATCATTCAAGAGCTGGTCAACTGAGTTAAAGAGCAAAGCTAGTAGCTAACTGTATTGTAGTATGAGATACACGTTGTCAAGACAAGATCAATTTAAGCCAAAAGTTTTTTAAATTTTCCTTGATCATACATGTGCATCAGAGTATCTTCCCCACCCCTCCCTTTCACAATCATCATACAACTGGTATCATAACCATTGCAACAAGAAGGTTCGGCCCCTTCCCAGCCAAGCCGGCTTGCCGGCGCTTAGGCTGGGGGCCGTCTTTGCCTCCCTGGAAGGAGGGAGGGGCGACATCACCCGATATACGGGTGCTTGTCTTAGGCGCGGAGCCGGGGCTATATAAGCCCCGGCCCCCGCCCACTCTACACGCAGTTCCTTTTGGCTCTCTGGACGAGAGCCACGTGCTGGTCGGGTCTGGGACGAGGCCGATTGCGGGAGGGACTGCGTGGGCGCGTGCGGCTCCTGAGCGCTTGCTGCAGTGAGGACGCAAGCAGCGGCTGTTTTCGCGCTGGCGAGGCTCGGCTTTTGAGTTTGTTTTGCGGCCCAGCCGGGAGGCCAGGGCAGGAGCGCGCGCGCGGCGGCCAGAGGCATACCTGGGCCTCTGGTCTGAAGGGCTGGCTTTGGGGAAGCATTTTCCCGAAGCGGGGAACGGCTATTACTTCTTCCCTCGAGCCGAGGGAAGAGCGCAGCGGGCCCGTTTAGCGGGCGGATCGCAGGCGGGCGGCAAGTTGAGGCTGTTGCCTCGTCGGCGACGACTAGGGCCCCTATATCAAGGGCCTGCAGCAAAATTGCCGCTGGAAGTGGGTGGTTGTATCCCGGTGTGCGGCTGGCTTGGAGGGTCCCCGGTGGGGAGGCTGATAAGTTTTTTATTCCCCCCCCCTCTCAGGATAAGCAGCCTGAGCTACCTTTAAGGCCCCCCCCTCTTTTTCTTCCAGGCCGCTGGAGGCGGTTTGGTTTAGAGGCTGGGGTCTTCAGTCATCTACCCTCCCCCCTCTTCTGCACCTCTTGGGTGCAAGGAGTTGGTGGTTATTAAGGTGCCCCCCCCCACTTTTTTTGGCTGGGTCAGGCCTTTAGCCTTTGGAGTGAGAGTTTGTTGTGCCTTTAGGCATACAAGTGGCTGTGTGGGGCCTGGCCTTGACTTTCCCTCCCACCCCTTCTTTCTGTTTGTTCTCGCTCCCCGAGCAGCCACAGTGTGCTTCTGGAAAACTGCTCCCAACACCTTCCAAGCTGAGGCTCACAAGTGTTATTGATGGACGGGCGGCACGTCTCATAGCAGGGGCAGGGACGGTGGCTCAGTGGTAGAGCATCTGCTTGGCAAGCAGAAGGTCCCCGGTTCAATCCCCAGCATCTCCAATTAAAAAATGAATATATATATATGTATATATGTATGGATATGGATATATATATGTGTGTGTGTGTGTGTATATATATATATATATAAGGGCCCAGGATAATGGGCGTTAGAAACCTCAGCTGGAGCCGTTGGAGAGCCGTTGCCAGTCTGTGTGGACGGTGCTGACTTTGATGGACTAAGGGTTTGATTCAGTGTAAGGCAGCTTAAACACATTGCCCCCCCCCCCCAGGTTTTAGTATTATTATTGGCGGAGGTATAGTTGTGGGGCTGTTCAAGGTTGCTGAAAAGCTTATTAAGGTTACTGTGGTGTGTTCAAAAGCTGAGACCAAGGACATTAGTATGGCACCTAGGGTCCAGGACAAGGGGAGCGGGTCCGGTTGCCATCAAGAGACAATGCAGAGTGTTAACAATGCAGTGTTGCAGTCCCAGGTTTTGCTCATGATCTGGATTCGATCCCTGGCGGAGGCCGGGTGTTCGGGTGGCCGGCTTGAGGTTGACTCAGCTTTCCATCTCGGTGCCGCTTGGGGTCTTGCTCGATCTTTTTCTCCCCTAGTTGGGTCGGGCAGCCACGGGGTTGGTAACCTTGTGGGCATCCATCCACTTATTGTGTCATTCAGGATTGACGGGGGAACTTGGGACCGGCTGGGAAGGTGCCGCACAGTTACTGCTGTGGGCCTGGCTGCGGATTAGAGGTGTCCTGATGGCACCCTTGATAGAGCAGGGCAGGTCTAAGGGCATTCAGCCCACCCACCCGGCCCAAGGGGCGAGGCCTGCAGCCCGGCCCTGTTGAAGAGCCAGGGCAGGGGAAGTGGGGTCAGAAGGGCCATTATTGGCCAGTTAGAGGCCCTCGAGCAGGAAAAAAGTTGCCAGGGGTGCTCCCAATTAGGAGGGGCGTCGTCGCGCATCTGGGTGCTCGGCGTCGCTAGCTTTTGAGACGGCGGTACTGGCCCGCTTGACCGCTTCACAGGGCGGCGCCCTGGGCCCGAACCACAATTGGAATCGGATCAGGAGGATGGCCCGGACGAGGGTCCATCGGGTGAACAGGTGAGCGGCGGCGCGTCTGGAGGCGGAGTGCAGCAGACCCCAGGCAGGGCTGGAACGCCCTGGGTATTGGTGGTAAGTTCCTGTTGCAGCAGACGCAAGGGTGGCCCTGCGGTCCTATTCAAATGCCACCTCCCCCCCCCCCCGGCGTCGGGGGGTGGGGCTTGGGGCACTGGGCGGTCCGTATCTCCCGTCGAGCAGGGGGGTTCCGGGCCGCCTTGGGCTTGGGTCATGCAGGGTGTGGCCCCCTATGGATCCGCACTGGGTAGTTCAGGTTTACCGGCCGTGGGTCACAGGCTGCTCAGGCAGTGACACCTGCCATTCCCACTGTGTCGCCCCTCCCCTGGCATTTTACACTGGGGGGGAGAAGCAGTATGCACATATACAGGGGGCGTGGCCTAGTATGCAAGGAGGGGGCACTGGGCAGTGCCTATTGTGCTGGGCAGTAAACCCTGCAATTTCAAGCATGAGTGTACACTTTACAGTGGGGATCACGCCTTATCCACCTGTATTAGGTCAAAGCCATGGCCCGGTGGTAGGTGCCCCGGTGGGGGCGGTGGTGGCAGTCAGCAGCCCCCTGGAATGGGGCCTAGCCCCATTCGACTGAGGATACTCAATTGTTTATTGAGTAAGTTCCCACGTGAAGCGGAGGGCCTGTATCTGCCTGAGGTGTTTTCCTTTGGGGTTTCGGATCCCTTAGGTTTGGCCAAGGTTTGGCTGCTAATCTGCAGTCAGTGGCGGGTCTTGAGCACGTAGTTAGGGCTAAGATCGTCAAAAAGGGTCAGGACGGCAGGGCTTGGGACCCTTTGATACGCTGCCTGTACCCACATGTTGCATATTTCCCCCGGGGGTGGTGCCTAATAAAGAGCCAGGGGAATATCGGCTCATTCTTCACCGGTCCTACCCCAGTGGGGCGCCGGTGAATTATGGAATTAAGTTCGGTATGGTACACTTCCTTTGACCAGGCGGTTAAAGTACTGTGGGGATTGTGGTGTTGGGGCTGCGATGGCGTTACGTGACATTAAGGCGGCATTTCGCCCTTGCCGGTTCATCGCAAGGATTTTGAGTTACTGGGTTTTTGTTTTGACAAAACATGGATTGGGCCCTCCTGATGGGGGCCCGGTCTCCTGCGCTGCATTCAAGCGCTTTGGCTCCTTGGTGGAGTGGGCTTTATAGGATAGGACCGGGCTTACTGACACGGCGCACTATCGGGGCGCCTACCTTTGGTCGGTCCAGCAGGTACAAGGATGTGCCTGGCTCTTACACGCTTTTCAGGAGTTGGCCATCAAGCTGGGGGTACCTTTGGCGTACAGGAATACCGAGGGGCTCGGTAAGGTGCTTACATTCCTTAGGCGTTGAGCTTGATACCCACCAGCAGGCATTTCGGCTGCCGGAGAATAAGTTTGCTGACCTTTGGGGCCGGTTGGCTGCCCTTAGGGGGCAACGCAAGGTGTCGCTGCTCTAATTACAGCAGGTGGTTGGTCACCTTAACTTTGCATGCGAAGTGGTGGCACCTGGCTGGGCCTCTTTGAGGCGTATTTGGGAAGGGGCACCTGCATTGGACAGCGGGTTCAGTAGGGACCTGCCATTTTTCGGAATCTTTTCCCTATTCTAGTGGCTGCTTAGCTTTGGGGTGAGCTACTCGCCAACCGTTTTGGGTTTGTCTGGGGCGATAACATGGCGGTAGTACATGTTATCAACTCCTTGGCCTCCCACTTCGTTACCTCCGATGGAATATTGGTTCCTGGCAGGGTACGTACCTGGAGGCTGCAATGGGGCGGCAGATGCTCTTTTTCGCAATAGATGTAGTGCTTTTGGCAGCTCGCCCCGGAAGTGGACTCGCGGCCGGCGCGATTCCCCCCGGAACTC
This sequence comes from Heteronotia binoei, assembly GCF_032191835.1. Classification (NCBI taxonomy): domain Eukaryota; kingdom Metazoa; phylum Chordata; class Lepidosauria; order Squamata; family Gekkonidae; genus Heteronotia; species Heteronotia binoei. The sequence continues at coordinate 104,023,041 of NC_083223.1, forward strand.
TGTTAATTTGGGAAGCTGATGCTGGTAGGGACATTCAGCTGGCTTTGGCACCTAGTACCAGATGGGATTATGGTAGCGCGGCTTTCCTATTCCAGGAGTTGCATAAGACCGCGGGGCTGCAGGATTACTGGTCGATTTCGACGGGTCATATTTTGCAATCCTACGTGTTGCAGTGAGATAGGTCTGGAGTTGAGGACTATTAGGGGTCAGCTGGCGACGTTGGCCTTTATTGGTAAAACCCATGGGTTTGCTGAGAAGACTTCCTAATAGAAGGGCAGATGACAGAGTGGATTCCCAATTCCGGGCATTTGGGAGCAGCACGGGACTGCCTGTTAGTTGGCTGGTTCCATGGCACGGGTTATGCAGTTCCCCTTTCGGGGCCGCTGTGCTGCATGCGGCCTCGTTGATGGCCTTTTTGGGGGTGCTATGTATTACCTAGCTAGTAGTGCAGTCTAATGACTGACACTGCGGGTCGGGCGTCCTAGGCCGGGATGTCGATATTGGTTGGCCTGTGGAAGGCGGCAACCTTTTGAATCAGGGGCACCCGTTGATTGCCTAGGGGTCATTTTTGGAGGGCGATGGTTTATCGCATATTGGTTATTACCTGTTCTGACAATTTTTTCTGTTTTTCAGGTGCTGTGGCTCGTAGTGAGAGGTAGTGTGTTCTCATCTGCGCGCACAGCAGGGTGTTCCAGGCGGCCCATCAAGCCGGGCGGTCTCCAATGGGCACCCAGCTGGGCTTCAACGACGGGGCAGTCGGGGAATGGCTGGGTCGCCGGGGGCCGGTGTTGGCCGTAGTGCGGAGAGAGGCAGGGCACCTCCTCCGCCCATCTGGGCATTCGCTTGGCGGCTTCAGGGGAGCACCTATGGCCTAGCACCAAGGGTGCAGGTGGTCTGTACGAACCGCAGATGGGCTACACGGCTCAGTGCGGGGACTACAGTTCACTGGATAGCCTCACCTGAGCGTATCTTTCCAGGGGGGATTGACGCTAGCTCAGGTGGTGAATGGCTCGGGGCCTGGCCGCTCAGCTACAACCCGAATACGGCGGGCTTGTGCTGGGGGCGGGGTGGCTCGCCCTTTGGACAAGGCGGGGTCCAGGGGTGACCCCAGGGCTTGTCCTTCTTGGCTGGCCTGGTATGGTCAGCTAGATTGCCACGCAAGAGTTGGAGGTGCCCCCCTTTCGCCTGGCGGGATAGAGTGTGTTAGGAAACGCCAATGGCCCTGTAGAAAGCCATAGAGAATGGCTTGGGGATTTTCTCCCTCATCTGGCCATACGGGTGGAGCAGGCTGACCTGTATCGGCCGGATGGTGTTCATCTTTCTGAGTTGGGCAACCGGGCCTTTTTAGACGAGATACGGCAAGGGGTGCGGTTGGCTCTGGGGCCACCCGGTGGGGCGCTAATGCCTAAGCAGAGGCTTGGCATTGGCGGTGGCTGGAGGAGGTTTGGCCACAGGGTTTTCCAGGGGAGCACCTATGGCCTAGCACCGTTGGTGCGGTGGTCTGTATGAACCGTAGATGGGCTACACGGCTCAGTGCGGGGAATGCAGATCACAGGGAGCCTCACCTGGGTGGATCTTTCCATGGGGATTGATGCCAGCCCAGATGGTGATGGCTGGAGGCCTGGCCGCTCAGCTACAACCCGGATACGGCGGGCTTGTGCTGGGGGCAGGGTGGCTCGCCCTTTGGACAAGGCGGGGTCCAGGTGTTGACCCCAGGGCTTGTCTGGTTCTGGTTTTTCACCCCCTGCCAGTTACAGTTGTTAATTGTTTAATAAAGCGGCCCGGTTTAAAACCCAACACTTGTGTCTGCCTCTTCATTCCGACTGGGGGGGGCAAATGGGCTGCTAGATGTTGCTCCAACTAAATGTTATTGATGGGAATTTAAAGAAAGAAAATTAATTACAGGCATGAGTTGTTTCCCACTCTACACTGCCATGGCTGTTGGCTCAATGCCTGCTGTCATTTGTCCCTCAAGAAATATTAGCCTAAACAACTAGGGAAAATAAATAAAAAATACACTAAAGGAAATGCTTTGGAAAGAAAAATCCTACCAGCAAGTCATGACCAGTGTAAGTAAGTAAGTAAGTAAAATTTTATTTGTATCCCGCCCTCCCCGCCAAGGCAGGCTCAGGGTGGCTAACAACATTTCATACAAATAAAATAATAATATAAATAATATATTTATTATTAGTGAAAAAAATATCTATTCAGTTTTGCATGGTACTTGTACATAGGACACATGTTACAGACACATGTTAGTAAGTTTGCCACTTTGTATGACATTAAGATATTTGGTACAAACCAGCCCATCACATTTTTCCCCCTTCAGTTTTACTACCCAGCTAAAGCAACTGTTTTTATCCTGAAGCTGCATAATAAACACCACAGTCTGTGCAAGAAAGAAAACATTCTCTGTAGCATGCAGGTATCTTTCCCACCTCCATCAAGCTGTTTTACTTTATCTTTCTCTCCATCTCTCCTACCTCACATTCAAAACAACCACAAAAATAAATCAAGATGATCATTCACCCAATGATGTTCAAAATATTGGATAGTTTGATTCATATCCCATTTCCCAGTCTCAAAAAGCAAGCCAATTTTTGGTTATATCTTTTATCTTTTTGTCAATTGGTTCATGACCACTTTACAGTTTGCTCCATCCTTTTATTTCCTTACAGTGGTGTACAATTCAGCTTTTCCTGAATGCACATTTTTGCAAGTAATATTGAATATCCCCTGGTCCTGAGACCAGTTTAATGTAGTGGTTAGGAGCACAGATTCTAATCTGGAAGAAATGGATTTGATTTCCCACTTCTCCACATGCACCTGCTTTGTGACCTTGGGTCAGTCACAAGTTCTCAGCAGAGCTGTTCTCTCAAGAGTGCTCTTGGCCCCACCTACCTCACAGGATGTCTGTTGTGGGGAAAGGAAGGGAAAGAGGATTGTAAGCCAGTCTGAAACTCTGAGTGAAGGGTGGGGTATAAATCCAGTCTCTTCTCTCTTCTTGCTGCATTGCCACTGTGCTTGGCAGATAATTGTTTAAATAGTTAAATCAGCCAAAAATCATATTCATCAATTCATAAATAAATGCTGTGCTAAAAAAAAATTCTACCATTCTATGTCCATCTAAGTAGTCATTGGCAATGTTAATGGTTGCTATGTACAGTTCTGGAGGAGGAAGAACAGTGCAAAGCTATTTATTAGGTATTCACTTGTTCAGATCAATGTTCATCTTATGCCTGACTATCATAGTTGAACATGGGCAAGGTCAACTATCAAGCACATTTAATGCAAAATTTGTGGCATTCCTCCAAGTGATAACATCCAGATAAGCTTTTGTATCTTATGTACCTTTGATATACTTCCAATTTATAGCAGCTCTGTGAATTAATGAATACAATGAGACCCTTCAGGTGACTGGCAACAACATACTATCATTGACAGCCTTGCTCAGACCACTGTTCATCTTATGTCTGATTATCATATTCGAACCTGGTAAGGTCAACTGTCAAGCACATTTATGTGTTCTGCATATACACTGAAAAGACAGGGAGATCAAATGCATCCTTGTCTGACATCTTTGCCAGTTGGAAACCATCCTGTTTCTTCATATTCTGCCATAACAGTAGCCTCTTGTCCAGAATACTGGTTGCACACAAAACAATCAGATGTTGTGGCACACCCAACTCTTCTTAAATGTCCATAGCTTTTCTTGATCCACAAAGTCAAACGTTTTGCTAGATGTGAGTCCAGTAGAACCTTAGAGACCAGAAAGACTTTGAGGGCATACTTGAATCTAGCTCTTCTACTGCAGACCAGCAAATCCTGAAATAATCTTCATGGAAAGCTTTGCTTTAATCTATAAAACACAAACTGATTTTCTTCTGAATTTTTTGCAATAATCCTGAAATAATCTTCATGGAAAGCTTTGCTTTAATCTATAAAACACAAACTGATTTTCTTCTGAATTTTTTGCAATATGATCTCTCATGTCTCTTCCTAGTCTGAACCCAGCTTGAATACCTTGCAATTTTTGTGCCAAATATGGTGACAGAATCTGGAAAAACAGCAGTATATGAAAATGGTCTCTCTGTGTGGGCTAATTTCAGTATGAACTAAGATCACTGCAGGAAACTCTTTCTTGACTAGTAACTCTCTGTAAGCAGTCAGTAGTTGAGTCTTTTCCTGGCTTTCATTTCTACTTCATTTCTACTTGACATGGATTGCACTCAGAGGGTGCCAGAGCAGTCTGATTAGCACTTTTGGTTACTCAGTGAAATGCAGTTATCACCCACATTGCCAATATCCAACAAATAGTAGTTTTCATATAATATAATGGCAGAGCAACTTCACTGGCTGTTCATTTGTGGTTTTTATTTTGGAACATGACTCCTTCCCTGAGCTATTTGTTTTTACTCTCACTTCCCTGCTTCAGTCTCCTTTCTTTCCATATTTGGTGCCTCCTTTTTTCTGAAGCAAACCCTTCTTCTTACCACCAAACAACCAAATGGCCCAGCCTTCAATTGGTGTGAGCTCAAGTAAAAGTAAAATTTTTGTTGTTCAGTCGCACAGTCAAGTCCAACTCTTTGCGACCCCATGGACGAAGTCACGCCAGGCCCTCCTGTCTTCCACCATCCTCCGAAGTCTGTGCAAATTCGTATCTGTTATATCAGTAACAATGTCCTGTCATCTCATCTTTTGCCGTCCCCTTCTTCTTTTGCCTTCTGTCTTTCCTAATATCAGGATCTTCTCCAGGGAGTGCTCCCTTCTAATTTGGTGGCCAAAGTATTTGAGCTTCAGCTTCAGCATCTGACCTTCATGGAACAGTCAGGGTTGATTTCCCTTAGGACTGACTGATTTGATATTCTTGCAGTCCAAGGGACTCTCAAGAGTCTTCTCCAGCACCGCATCTCAAAAGCATCAATTCTTCTGCACTTGGCCTTCCTTATGGTCCAGCTCTCACAGCCATACATTACTACTGGGAATACCATCGCTTTAACTATACGGACTTTTGTTGGCAGGGTGATGTCTCTACTTTTTGTTATATTGCCCAGGTTCACCATAGCTGTCCTCCCAAGGAGCAAACATCTTTTCATTTCATGGCTACATTCACCATCTGCAGTGATCTTGGATCCCAGAAATGTGAAGTCTGTCACCTCTTCCATGTCTTCCCCTTCTATTTGCCATGGTGTGATGGGGCCAGATGCCATGATCTTAGTTTTTTTGATGTTGAGTTTCAAGCCTACTTTTGTGCTCTCCTCTTTCAAGAGGTTCTTTAGGTCCTCCTCATTTTCTGCCATTTCTCTCTCTCTCTCTCTCTCGGCTTGGCTTTGCGAACGAAGATTTAGGAAGGGTGCAATAGTCCACGTCTGCTGCAGGCTCGCTGGTGGCTGACAAGACCAATGCGGGACAGGCAGGTCCGGCCACAGTGGCTGCAGGGAAAAGTCTGATTTAGGGTTGGTGCTGTAGCAGTGCGATTCTTCCTCAATCTCCTTTTGTCCTCAAGACCAGCTATGCGTGCGTTCTCAAAAGAAGAAACAGCCTGGTGGATGGTGTGCCTCCATGCTTTGCGATCTGAGGCTAGGTCAGACCACTGGTGATGGTTGATGCGACAGGTGCCAAGGGATTTCTTCAAGGAGTCCTTGTACCTCTTCTTTGGTGCCCCTCTATTTCGATGGCCGGTGGAGAGTTCGCCATACAGGGCAATCTTGGGAAGCCGGTGGTTTTCCATCCTAGAAATATGCCCTGCCCAGCGCAGCTGCGTCTTCAACAGCAGTGCCTCGATGCTGGTAACCTCCGCCCGCTTGAGAACTTCAGTGTTGGTCACAAAGTCACTCCAGTGGATGTTGAGGATGGTGCGAAGGCAGCGCTGATGAAAGCGCTCAAGGAGTCGCAGGTGATGACAGTATAAAACCCACGATTCGGAGCCGTAGATGAGGGTGTTCTTCCTTGTGGAGAACCCGAGGACTTCTTCAGAGATCTGCAGGACGGTAGTTTTTAGGTGTTCCCAGAGTGCTTCTGGAGAAGGGTCTGTGGGGCAACTGGGGTCCTCAATTCTTGACTGGAGATTTGCCTGGAAGGCAGCTTTAACTTCGGCTGACTGGAGACTGCCAACCTGAAACTTCCTCCGAGGGATACCTCCTCTCCTGGGTGTGGGTTTAAAGTGAAGACAGAGATTGCAGCGTACAAGACGATGATCCGTATGACGTTCTGCACTGGGCATTACTCGGGTGTGTAAGACATCTTGAAGGTCTCTCTGGTGCACCAGAATGTAATCGATAAGGTGCCAGTGCTTGGACCGTGGGTGCATCCAGGTTGTCTTCAGACTGTTCTTCTGCTGAAAGATAGTGTTGGTGATGGTGAGCTGGTGCTCCATGCAGAATTCTAGCAGGAGGCGCCCGTTGTCATTGCAGTTGCCAATGCCGTGTTTGCCAAGTACTCCTTTCCAGGCTTCCGAGTCTTTACCTACTCTGGCATTGAAGTCGCCAAGGATGATCACCTTGTCCTCTGTAGGGGTCTTCCGTACGAGGTTGTGTAGATCAGCATAGAACTTGTTCTTTTCTGCAGGATCTGCTTGAAGGGTTGGGGCATACACACTGAAGAGTGTTGCATGCTGCTTGTTTTGAAGTGGGAGGCGCATGGACATGATGCGATCTGAGTGACCTGTTGGCAGGTTTTCGAGTTTGGAGGCAATGGAGTTCCTGACCATGAAGCCAACGCCAGAAAGGCGGCTCTCAGCCTTTGACTTACCTGACCAGTAGAGGGTATAGCCAGCACCGTGTTCTTGAAGACTACCTTCCTCAGGGAAACGGACCTCACTGAGAGCTGCTATGTCGATATTCAACCTGAGAAGTTCGTGGGCAACTAGAGCAGAGCATCATTCAGGGCGACCACTGTCTACTGTGTCAAGCATGGTTCTGATGTTCCAACACGCAAGCTTTAGTCTTTGCACACTTTGTGAGGCAGGTGCATGCCTTTTCTTTGTTGTTATTTTTTGACCGCAAGTAAGGATGCCCGTTGACCGTGGCTAGCCAACTGGGGTGGAGGAGACGAACTTTGTTTAGGCCACCTTTTCTAGGCCCCTCTCCGTGTGGAGCAAGCAGTGCTGTCCCTAGATAAGGCTGCTTGGTCGTTCAGGGTGCTGCCAAAAAATGCTTTCGTCTCCGGGTTAGCATCAGGCGACCAATACCCTGAACCGCCTACATGCAGGATCGGGACTGCGATTTAATAATTAAATAAATAAGCAGGGTGACAATATACATCCTTGTCGAACTCTTTTTCCTATTCTAAACCAATCAGTTGTTCCATATCCCGTTCTGACAGTTGCTTCTTGACCCTTATACAGGTTTCTCAGGAGACATGTGAGGTGGTCTGTTACTCCCATCTCTTTAAGGACTTCCCACAGTTTGTTGTGATCCACACAATCCGAGGCTTTAGCATAGTCAATGAAGCAGAAATAGATGTTTTTCTGATACTCCCGTGCTTTCTCCATAATCCATCAAAAGTTGGCAATTTGATCTCTAGTTCCTCTACCTCTCCAAAACCCAGCTTGAACTTCTGGTAGTTTCCGATCTACATACTGCTGAAGCCTAGCTTGTAGGATTTTCAACATGACCTTGATGGCATGTGAAATGAGTGCAATGGTGTGATAGTTTGAACATTCCTTGGCATTACCCTTCTTTGGGATTGAAAAAAACCCTGATCTTTTCCAATCCTGTGGCCACTGCTATGTTTTCCAAATTTGTTGACATAATGTGCGCATCACTTTAACAGCATCATCTTTTAGGACTTTGAAAAGCTCAACTGCGATACCATCATCTCCGCTCATTTTGTTGTTAGTAATGCTTTCTAAAGCCCATTTGACTTCACTCTCCAGGATGTCTGGCTCAAGGTCATTGATTTCACTGTCATGGTTGCCAAGGACACTGAGATCCTTCTTGTATAATTCTACTGTGTATTCTTGTCACCTCTTCCTGATCTTTTCTGCTTCTGTTAGGTTCCTACCATTTTTGTCCTTTATCATGGCCATCTTTGCATGAAACGTTCCCTTGATTTCTCCAATTTTCTTGAAGAGATCTCTTGTCTTTCCCATTCTATTATTTTCCTCTATTGCTTTGCATTGTTCTTTCAGGAATGCCTCCTTATCTCTCCTTGCTGTTCTCTGGAAATCCACATTCAGTTGGGTGAATCTTTCCTTTTCACATGTGCCTTTTGCTTTCCTTCTTTCCTCAGCTATTTGTAAAGCCTCATCAGACAGCCACTTTGCTTTCTTGCATTTCATTTTCTTTGGGATGGTGCTGATTGCTGCCTTCTGTACAATGTCACAAACCTCTGTCCATAGTTCTTCAGGCACTCCGTCTATCAACTTTAGTTCCTTAAACCTATTCTTCACCTCCACTGTATATTCATAAGGGATGTGATCAAGGTCAAACCTGAATGGCCTAATGGCTTCCCCAGTTTTCTTCAGTTTAAGCCTGAATTTTGCAATGAGTAGCTCATGATCTGAGCTGTAGTCAGCTCCAGGTCTTGTTTTTGCTGACTGTAAGGAGTTTCTCCATCTTTGACTGCAGAGTATATAATCTGTCTGATTTCTGTGTTGCCCATCAGGTGATGTCCACGTGTAGAGTCGCCTTTTAGGTTGTTGGAAGAGGGTGTTCGCTATGACCAGTTTGTTCTCTTGACAAAACTCTATTAGCCTTTGCCCGGCTTTATTTTGTTGTCCAAGGCTAAACTTGTCAGTTGTTCCGGTCACCTTTTGACTTCCTACTTTGGCATTCCAGTCCCCTATGATGAGGAGGACATCTTTTTTTGGTGTTGAACATATGAAGCTGCCTTATACTGAATCAGACCCTTGTTCCATCAAAGTCAGTATTGTCTTCTCAGACCGGCAGCGGCTCTCCAGGGTCTCAAGCTGAGGTTTTTCATACCTATTTGCCTGGACCCTTTTTTGGAGATGCCGGGGATTGAACCTGGGACCTTCTGCTTCCCAAGCAGATGCTCTACCACTGAGCCACCATCCCTCCCCAATTCTAGAAGGTGTTGTAGATCTTCATAGAACTGGTCCACTTCAGCCTCTTCTTCATCAGTGGTTGGAGCATAGACTTGGATTACTGTGATATTGAATGGTTTGCCTTGGATACGGACCAAGATCATTCTATCATTTTTGAGATTGTATCCCATTACTACCTTCCTCACTCTCTTGTTAACTATAAAGGCCACACCATTTCTTCTAGGGGACTCTTGCCCACAATAATAGATGTAGTGATCCTCTGAGTTAAATTCACCCATTCTTGTCCATTTTAGTTCACTGATTTCCAAGATGTCGATGTTCAGTCTTCCCATCTCGTTTGACCACATCTAGCTTACCTTGGTTCATACATCTTACATTCCACGTTCTGATGCAGTATTGTTCTTCGCAGCATCGGACTGTTCTTTCATCATCAGACACATCCACAGCTGAGCGTCCTTTTGGCTTTGGCCCAGCCACTTCACTCTTTCTGTGGTTACTGTTCCCCAGTAGCATATTGGGCACCTTCTGACCTGAGGAGCTCATCTTCCAGCGCCATATCTTTTAGCCTTTTGTTTTTGTTCATGGGGTTTTCTTGGCAAGGATACTGGTTTGCCATTTCCTTCTCCAGTGGATCACATTTAGTCTGGATTCTCAGCTGTGGCCTGTCCGTCTTGGATGGCCCTGCATGGCATAGCCCTCAGCCTCATTGAACCGCGCAGGCCCTCTTGCCATGACAAGGCAGCAATCCATGAGAGGGAAAGTAAAATAGAGATTTACAAATGCTGTACATGTTAAACTTAAGTAGTTGCAATTTACTGGAAATAATGAACAGAAAGAATAAGCCTGAAATTATTTTGATGTCACCACCTCTGAGTGAGCCTGGAGAGAAATTACTTAAACGTGAGCAGCATGCCCACTCAGTGTAGCTTCTGCAGTGCTGTTTATCAGTAAACTAAGATTGTTGCACAAATTTTATTTGTCATGTTCTACCACAGGGTAGCTGTAGCATCTACAAAGCATAGCTTTGATGAATTAGTGATACCTTCCATCATCAGTATTATGTTCCTGTTGCTTCATTTGTGTGCAAATCACTTTGTGCTGTAATTTATACTACAAAATTTTGCTGATCTTCATGGTTCAGTGTTTGGAATCATCCTAATTATCTTGACACATGTTTTTTGCTAGCAGGCAGATATATACATGACACTGACTGAGGTCAATGGGAGTTGCATGAATAAATATATGTACCAAAGGACTGAAGTCACTGATCAGTACACTGGTGCAAGTTTCCTACTAGCTCAAATACTGAATTTCATGATCCCACAGTATGATTCCCCACTGATATAGTAGCTCTAGAGATGGGGTGGAATTTTGCAGTCCCACTGTTTTGGCTTAGAAATGTCTGCTATGATTTGATTCCTTCTTTGTTCAAATTAAATGTGTGTCCGTATTTCATTAAACCAAATATTCCTTTTAAATATACACTTTTGAATAACAGTTTTGTACCAGCTAAGGATAAATGATGTATCAGGATTAATGTATAAAACCTAATTTGTCTATGTCAGACCTTGCCACATTGATCCATGCAATGGTCACCTCCAATGGTCACCTCCATTGTATTCTATGGGACCATACGATAGAATGGCCCATAAGGGGGTGCCATTTTTAATTTTGCCCCCTTTCAAAAAACATGTAGATGCAGTCCTGCCTCCAGATAGGACTACTGCAATTTGCTCTATGTAAGGCTACCCTTGAAAATGAGGTGGTTCAGAATGCAGCTGCCAGTTTACTGATTGGAACATCATGGTCAGCTGCAGTGGCTACCAATTTGGTGTTGGGTGTTAATCTTCAAAGCTCTCAACAGTCTGAACCCTCATAGCTACAAGACCTTCTCTCCTGTTACAACCCCCGCACTCCCTTCAGTCATTGTCTAGGGGTCTCTTGCAGGTGCCTGGTCCGAAGATGGCTCAGTTAGCTGTCACCTTCTCAGTTGTGGACCCTAATCTGTGGAATGCACTCTTGAATGACTCCCATGCCCTGCTAGACTTGCTTAGTTTCAACAGGGCATGCAAAGCTGAATTGTTTAAGTTAGCCTTTGGAGGGTAACCACGTGTTTGAGCTATTTTGACAGTGGTATGGTGATAGCCACATATTTTAATATTTTAATGTTAATATTTTATATTTGTTATTTGTTTTTATGTTGTTCTTTTTACCTTATTGGTTTTAATGTTGTAAGTCACCACGAGACCCTTCAGGTGACTGGCAACAACAGAAAAATCTAATAAATAAATAAATAACAAATGTATTTTTTTACTTAATTTACGTTCTGATTTTCTCCATTTTATCCTCACAGCAACCCTATAAGTTAGGTTAGGCTGAATGCATGTGCCTGTTTCAAGGTCACCCAATAACTGTTCATGGCAGAATGGGGATTCTGATCTTGGTCTCCCAGATCCTAGTTTGACAATTTAAACAAGTATATCACACTGACTCTACTAATGGTGTAAAAATGGTTTTTAGATGACATAAAAAGCATAAGATAAACAAATGAATCAGGAACACCCACAATGAAAGTTAAAATACAAATACTCAAAATGACAAAATATGGAATCAAAAGAAATAAGAACAGACATGATGGCAGAAAGAACAGAAAAAGATGGCAACTCATGGTAGCTTTTCAGACAGAAATTAGAAAAAATAATTCAGAACTCTCCTCCAAATCTCTACCCCTTTTCCAAATGTTTCAGTAAAACTGAATGATCTGCCATCTCAAAAGCTAATGAGCAACTGAAGAATCAATAACAAGGCACTGCTTCTGTTCATTTTCAGACATAATTATCCACCAGAACAGTCAAAGGTGTCTCAAATCCTAGCTTCAAATCAGTCTACAATGCGTCAAAGACAGACAGACTTGAGAGTCTTTCTAGTCAATAGGTTTCTTAGCCACAAGCAGGTACCATAGACTCCAAGGTATTGCCATGGCAAATTTAAAATCAGTAAATTTTTTTTAGAACTCTGGTTAGATTCTGGCAGCATTATGCTGTATCTATACCACTGACTCAATTTCCATTTCCTTTTGGATAAGTAACACTTTCCCCCCACTTCAAATTAAAAAAAAAATGCAGTTTCATTGTTTAATAATATGCAACTTTGCTCCTTTGCCAACTTCTCTTTGTTTCTTACCAAAGACTATTTCACATTACAAAGATCATTCATTTGCCAGTTGCATTTGACTAAATGCTGTGTACAACAAAAAATTAGAAATGTTCAGATCTTATAGAGAAGGCAGAATGTGAGAATACTTCCTTACAGAAATACAAGATTCCAAATGGTTTATTTGATTTGCATGGCATATATTTGTGTAATGAAAGGATTCCAGACAATATTCTATTTCCAGCTGTTATATGAAAGATTTTGCTGCTAAGAGAATAGACTAGGAGATTGTCCAGTCCAGCTCTCACCAAGCATGGGGGAAAGAGTTTCATAAAGATCACCTTATGTCTGAGACCTACAGCCACATTTATTGGGTTTTCATAATCTTACCCTAAGGCATGTTATAGCAATGGAATTAGGTTGCACTAGCAAGATATGAAATTTCTCCAAAACATCACTTGCACCATAGCTAAGTAAATCTGAGCTATTGTCAAATTTTAGTTCCAGACAAACATTATTAGGCTATCTTTAACATGAATAATTGTTCAGAGTTATTGGATTCCTAAATCTCCCTCTCCTCAGGTTGCCATGAGGCTGATAGTTTATTTCATAAAATGACATTAGTGATTGATGAAGCTTTAAACATTGCACAGCACCATGTGAGAACGATAATGAGATGTGACATTTCCCAGCATTATTCCAAAGAGTGGGGATACTTGCTTTCAATCTGAATAAAGGAAAAGACTGCTTTGGGTCATTGTATTTGTTTTGTTTTTTAAGGCAAGGCTACATTATAAAATAGCAAAGTAGTCTCTAATGGAGTATTAGGAAGCCTGTAATTTTATGCTCCCGTCTTCTGCCTAAAACATTTATGGTGTCATAAGAACTACTTAATGAATGTACTGCCTTGTAATACTCCACAGGGTATACTTTATTCTCTATTACAGCTTCTGTGTGTGCAGATATTTCAAAAAGATCAACGTTAAGAAAGCAGAACTGTTACTGATCATGCATGTTTATTAGGGGGTGTTGTCCCAGAGAATGCTGGTGTCTTGAAAGCCTCAAATCTATGTAGAAATTTTTTTTCACAGGTAATTACACACAGATTAGAAATGATGGCTGAGGGGATTTTCTACATTTTGCATATTACACTTGATAATAATGTATTGGTATGTGCCGAAGCAATGTTTTATCTGCTGCTGTAATCTGTTTTAATGTGGTAGGATGTTCAGTGTCATCTTCTTGCATTTTTCTTAATCCTGAGCCAGACAAATCTAGGTTGATTGGGTCTTTTCATGCTGTGATTCGCACATGATTCGTATAAATCATATTGACGATTACAAATTATTTAAGGATAGCTGAACAGGACACAGAAGTGAACTTCCTGCTGTTTTGCTTGTTGCACCTAGCTTCCAGATATGTTACTCAGTTTATTAGGTAAGCATTTAGTTGCCAGTACTAACCACTGTGAATAATGTTGCACATCCACCTACCATGGCCTTTAATGTCTTGTAAGTGTAATAAAGAGGTCTTTGCTCTTTGGGGTCAGTTTCATCCTTTCCTAAAGTCTTTCTGCAATTGTCAAGCAGGGAAGAAATAGGCAAAAGGCCACTGTACTATATTAAAGTGCTGGAATGTAAAAAGTGTGTAATGTAAGAAATGAACAGAGGACTCTGTGGTGGTGATAATACTACACTTATTTTGCCTTCTCAGCCTTCACCCCCGAATCTCCAGAAATTTCCCATTTCAGAATTGGTAACCATAGGGATCATTCCTGTAACAACCTATAATTTATTTACAGCAGGGTAGGTTGGGAGGAAGTTGCTTTGGTGCTGAGCAATGTCATCTATAGTTATCTATATGGCACACTTAGGGAGTCAGATGAAGCTTAATACTGCTCTGCACATTGCCCCCCCCCCCAGTCGGAAGAACGAGACAACACAGGTATTTGGATATAAAACAGGGCAACTTTATTGAACAAACAGCCTGGGGCAACCTAACAACTAACCGGACAGGCTAAGGGAAAACACCCAATCCCTTCCCTGTCTGGATGGGGCGAGCCACCCAGCCCCCAGCAGCAGCCTGTATGCAATGGCTGCTACCAGGCCGGCAGCGGCCAGGTATCCCCTCGACCGGCCATGCCACCCACCCAGGAACGGCCTGCCAGACGAGGTAACCCTGTAGCGGGAAAGACAGCAGAGAGCCGTACAGCCCTGCTGCCGTCCGCCCCCCACTACTTCCCTTAAAACGGGAAAACTGTGGGTGCCCACCAAATGCGAACCTGACTTCAAGTCCCGCCAAATAAAGCTACCAAATAACTAAATATCACAACCTCGAAGCCACAGTACAAGGTAGGCGAAAAACATCCCAACCTTTGGCCAATTATTTGAGATGAAAAGATTCCTACCTGGCCCCGAAAATACGGTGACCGGAGGAGCCTGTAATATTGCAGGGAGGGAGGGTGGGCCAAAACGGCCAGCAAAACTGCGTGGCCTCGGGCATGGCTGGGCTTATAAAGCCCTCTCAGACCACGCTCGACACTTCCCCGGATGAGAGGCCGTTGCCTCGCTCCATCTGGGGAGGCAAACTCGGCCCCCACCCTAGAGCCACCTGAAGTCGGCGCGGGCGGGAAGGGGCCGGATTTTATATGCAGATAAAGATAAAGAAGGCCAGCATAACTGCTGACTAACTTTGGAGCTAGGGTAGAATTGCCAGTCTCCAGGTCAGGCCTGAAGATCTCCCACTTTTACAACTGATTTCCAGCTGGCAAAGATCAGCTTCCCTGGAGAAAATGGCTGCTTTGGAGGGTTGACTCCATGGCCTTGTACCATGCTAGTATTCTTACTGACTGTTCTTGTAAAAGAAAAGAGAAAATATTTCTGGTGTATGACTGACACTATAAAAGGTGCAGTTGAGAGGGGTTCAGAACCAGAGCCTATGCCTCCTTCTGCAAAAGAAAGTCTGCCCTCATAAGAACTAAGAAACATGGCAGCAGAAGCATGGCAAACCTGATCAAGAAAGTCTTTAAACTGTGTAGGATGGAGATAAGCTTAAAGATAAGTAGAAAGATAAAATAACCTTATGAGCCTCTTTCTAACTCCATGATTTTATTATCATTTTAATTTTCAGAGGCTATAAGTACCAGCTCACAAATGTAACAGTTTATATGTGTCATATTTCCAAATCAGGGTTGCTTCAAGCTTTGAAACATGCTGGCTTGGTGCCCCTCTACCCACCACCATCCTGTGCTGCTGTCACGGCTGGGGCCGGGTCAGGCAAAGTCCAGAGGCAGTCCGAGGTCTGTAGCCAGTAAGCAGGAGGGTCTGAGGCGCCAAATCCAAATCAGTGTACAAGTATCGCAGGTCCGAGGTCCAGAAGCCGAGGTCAGGGAGTCCAGAAGTCAAAAGCCAAAGTCAGGGAGTCAGGAACCAAAGTCAAGCCGGAGTGGATGCTAGGATGTCAGGGAGATGACTAGTTGCTTCCACAAAGCCTCCTCCCAAAGCCCACAGCTATATAGCCCTCTGCTGGCTGTTGCCCGTTTGGGCTAATTGCTGGCTCAGGGAGGCAGCCAGGATCCTGTCATAACTCAAGCATCCTTGCTCTTAGGAGGGCCAGAATCCTCTCAGAACTCAGGGCTCAGGGAGTGTCTTGCTTGTGAGCGTGCCGCCCTCCTCCGATCCCTGAGGTCCTGCCGGAGGCGGTCACGCACACGAGCCACCCGAGAGGGCGAGGCAGGGGGGCTGGGATCTTCTCCAGCAGGAGGCAGGGGCACTGGTGCAGGTGGCAGGGGCACAGTTTCCTCGTCAGACTCAACTTCCTCTGCAGGGTCCCCAGCACCCATGACAGCTGCTTCATTTGCCCCTCTCAAAAATTAGTACAAGCACACATACATATATACTTTTCCTACTTCCCTCTTGAGGCTGATGATGGCCATGCTAAATGGAACCAGAGAATGTTGTTGCTCTTCACAACTGAACAGTGGACATTTGTCCCAGAGCTCCTATGGCAAATTAATATTTTGTTGGGTGGTGAATGGATGACCCCATAATCTCTGATCAGCACTAAGCCTCAGCCAAAGTTTAGACTTCAGCAACTAGCAACCATATTGTAAAGAAATGAACTGAAAAATATTGGGTAGAAATTATGAAAAATTTGAATATGGATGATTTTATGGATGTATCTGTGTGCATAGTGTTTAATGCATGAGAAAAACTTACTGACGAATGCAGAACTATCCCATTTAGTGACACTTTTACAATAGTAATACTGTATATCACAGCTACTGAAAGAGGAAAACCAATGTCTACTTCCGTTATTCCAAACAAAGTGTTTTCCAAAAAACATCACACTAATGGGTGCTTTTATTTTTTCATTATCCCAGTGGCAGAAGAAAACCCAAATTAAAAAAGAATTTGTCAGAAGTTACCATTTTCTTCTATCAGATGGGAACAACATCCTTTCTACCTGCTATAATTTCTCAAAAATGTCTGTGCAGAATACTTGGAAATGTCAAATGTGTCATTACAATCTTTACAACCATTTCTTGTGGTTCAAGATATTGGCAAAGGAACACTGAGATACTAATTTCATCTCTTCAGATTTTAAAGTTCCTCAATAAGAAAACAACCCATTATTTGTGCTGGTACTCTTTGTAACCATAGGCCATCCATTAAAGTCCTATCCATATGATATGGTCATAACTTTCTTTACAATAATATTTTATTTTTTAAGCAATAATTAACTATTTCTAAAGAACAATTTGACAATATCTGACACACATTGTTGTTAGCTGTAAGCTTCCAGTAACTTGCTAAGTTTTCTTTCTGCTATTGATGGTGCCTTTCTCTGATTGTAGAAGCCTTATTCTGGCAGAAAATACCTTTCCCACCAAAGCAATAATCCAGGGGTTCTCAAACTGCAGCTCGGGAGCCACATGTGGCTCCTTCACACAAATTGTGTGGTTCTTGAAGACCCCACTACCCTGTTGGCTGGCTTGAAGAAGGCATTTGCCTCTTTAAATTATTTATCCAAGCCAAGCCAGCTGACAGCTTGGATAATGCATTTAAAGTTAAAGTTGCTTTCCATCCATCCCCCTCCCTCCCTCCCTCCCTTCTCTCAAACCGATGTTCATGTCTTGTGGCTCTCAGTCATTTGACATTCATTCTATGTGACTCTTACATTAAGCAAGTTTAGCCACCCCTGCAATAAGAACATAACATAAGAGAAGCCATGTTGGATCAGCCCAATGGCCCATCCAGGCCAACACTCTGTGTCACGCAGTGTCCTTGTAGCCGCCACCACCTCCTGTGGCAGTGAATTCCACATGTTAATCACCCTTTGAGTGAAGAAGTACTTCCTTTTATCCGTTTTAACCTGATCTCAGCAATTTCATTGAATGCCCATGAGTTCTTGTATTGTGAGAAAGGGAGAAAAGTACTTCTTTCTCTGCTTTTTCCATCCCATGCATAATCTTGTAAACCTCTATCATGTCACCCTGCAGTCGACATTTCTCCAAGCTAAAGAGCCCCAAGCATTTTAATCTTTCTTCATAGGGAAAGTGTTCCAAACCTTTAATCATTCTAGTTGCCTTTTTCTGCACTTTTTCCAATGTTATAATATCCTTGAGGTGCAGTGACCAGAATTGTACACAGTATTCCAAATGAGACCGCACCATCGATTTATAATCCATGGGCTGGTGAAAGTTTCCTTATATCAAAGGAAGGCTCTGCCACAAGTTGAATGGAAACTTTGGATCTAACCATAAATCTTCTATTGTATTCAGCCTCCTAAATTTGAACCCTGCAACTGCGTTATTCTGGAGCAGCTGTGATGTTCCTAAGGATATATGGCTAGAGTCACCAGCTTCTTCCATCTTTTTGATGCCTTCCCTTCTCCTATTGTTCTAGTTTGAAATGTAGGCAAGATAAAATTCAATACACATGTTTTAAGATTAAATACAAAATCATTCTATTTGTTTTAAAAACTATTTAAAAATTGTTTTTTGCACTGTGATACATGATCAAAAAGAGCATTGTCCCCACTGAACTGGAAGGTTCAGAGCAATTCAGGGCCATTAAAGAAACAAACAGTTTTTGGTTTTGAAATAATGTTGAGACAGTGTTTGCATTTTAGCTATAGCTGAGCAGATAAAAGATTTCATTCATAACTCAACCTGATCTACTACTGTACCAGGCCAATAGTAATTGGAATATTAAATGATATCACACACAGTGAGAAACAGCAGTTTCATCAATACAGCAGCAATTTACATGTGTCAGTACAATCAAAAGTACAGTAAATACAATTTTAAAAAATTGGGGAGGAGAGCAAAATGGGATAAAAGAAAATATACCTTGCCTGTCTTGAAGAGGAGAGGTCAAGTGATATTGTGCTCATGATGCTGGAAGAAAGTTTGGAAGCAGAACCAATTACTTATGCACTAAGACTCACCTCTACTATTAGCAAAAATTAGTGTGGAATCAGGATTTGTGATGGAATGGACAAAAAGTTCAAGAACTTTCTTTCTATTCATTTGGACTGGATTCTGATGGTGCAGCTTTAGGATGCCAAAACCTATTGGTGAGGGGGCCAGGATATTAGAGTGGTGTAATGGTGACAGGAAATAGGTCTAGTTGCAAATGACTTTTCTACTGCAACTGCTGAAACTACCATGCAAGTAAGTTTACTTAAAAATCTCACCAACTAATGGAAATGTTATCGTAAAACAAATGGGACTGTTCAAAAAGATAGGGGGGAGGACGTTTCTCCCTTCCCCCACAGGAAAGGCTTCCAAAAGAAGAACAAACTACTGAAAATTGGCATTTTTTCCGTTTTTTTAATTGAACTGAATATAGACATGTAAATTGATCTGGTTTATAATTAAACAAGTTACAATTGAAACTTTAGCGTATCATAATACAGTGTGAATAGAAGTTGAATATGTTTATAAGAGAAACTCATTTGAAAGGTATCGGATGTGGTTTGAACTGGAATGTAAGAGAAAAGCACACAGAAAGAGGAGAGCTGGAGGACAAACTGATTGGGTCTCTGGGCTATTCATTAACTTTTTTATCGGATTGAGTAATACTGTGGGAAGATGTCTTGGCAAAATGAAGTGGATGATAAAAATATTTTTGTGCTGCCATATCTTCTGTACAACATGGTATCGGTCTGCTAACAGAGTTGATAAAAAAGCAGGTGGAAAATATTCTTCTGAAGTATAGCGAAATTGAACATCTACATGAGCAGAAATGCCGAGAGACCCCAGAGTTGTCTAATGAGCTGGGGGAAGTGAATAAACAACATTCTGGAAATGTGCTGAATGAAATCAAAATGGAGATGACATAGGCAGTATCAAAGGTGGAGCAGAAATTACAACTTATCAAAGCTGTCATAAGAGGAAATGACTGTGTGTGGGCCTTATCCTCTCTACCAGAACAGATGAGCGTGCTAAGGGGAGGAGACGGACACTATGCCAAAAATATCAAGACTTGGAAAGCCTTTAAAAAAGCCTTTAAATTGTGTTTGCATATTTGGTCACTAACGGCATAATGTAATGGAGTTGATATGCTATTCTGAAGTAGAAGCTGGAACTTTATAATTTGGAGGCTTTATATTTTACAATCTAAGTAGAGTAACCTAGCAGAGACTATGTTGTAGCAATTGTATTATCTTCTCCTTAGATGAAAATAAATATGCATAGGGAATGAGGTTGTTATGGTGTACTAATTCTCCTCTTTTTAAAGTAACATAGTCATTGGAAATAGAGACTCCAAAAGCTCTTAAATAATTTTTGAACAATTAATGAATAATTAATTTAGACAAATAGTTGGTTATGCTCAATCTATATTAATCTAGAGAATACAGATATTATATAGTGGCAAAGATCTGCTCTTGATTTCTAACTCTGGAATCTGTTCGTATTGATATAGATAAAGTAATGTACTTTTGGTTTTATCTCTGGTTGGAAGCAAGCAAGTTACTATTATAGATATAAGGTATATAGGCATCTTACCCGTTTATGCTTATTTTTAATATTTTCAAAACCATTCAGTCAGTTTTGTTCTCTTGTTTGTTACTTTGTTTTTTGCTTTTGGATAAATGTTTTGCATCAAAGATAAATAGTTCAGATTTATACTATAAATATTAGAATTGTATAATAGTTTAAAAAGCTATAAAAGGACTGTAGAATTTAATGGTAATATTTGGTTAAAGCTCAAAGACTTGCAGATAGAAGAAATCTGGTATCTTGTTTTGTTGTAGAAAGGTAACTGATATATTTTTTTTAATTTCCCCCCTTTTTTCTGTTTTGCCCCTTGTTTTTTTCTTCTGTACCCCCTTTCTTATACTTAAAACTAATAAAATGTTAAAATGTGAGTAGGGCCAGACTGGGTGATTTGGCTAATTGATATAAAGCATAGCATTGATTTAGTGTACATAGATTTTTCCTGAAACCTGCCTGATGGGGATAAATAATGCTGTTTTTGAAGATCCAGTCATCAAGTTTCCTCAACAAGTATTTCTCATAAAGCTTGGACGTCATATCTAGAAAGCTTGTGGGTCAGTAGTTCTGGGGGTTTGACCTATCCCCCACGATATTAAGTTTCCACCCTTTAAGGAATATACCTGAATTAATAATTTGAGTTAATAGTTTGGATCCACCATCCAAGGAAGGACTTGATGAGGTCGGTATTTAATCCTTTATCACCTATGCCTTTATTCAACAAGTATCTCCAGATGCTTTTTCGTTTACCTAGTAAGTTCTATGTAAATCTTTACCCATACAAATATTATATGTGTCTGGAAGCATGTGAGAGGTCGAAGAGAATGCCAGGGAAAGTGGTAAGCCCTACCTCTTCTGCTTCCATATTCTGAAACACTCTCTTCTATATTTGCCTTTTTAGAAGAAGTGTGTTATGGTTTTGCTTATGATGTCTCCACATAATATTTAGTTCTGCCCATGTTTTCTAGATAGATGTGTTCTTTCCTCTATCTCAGTTTGAATGCCATTACATTTTTAGATACAAAGAAATTAATGCACAAACATTTAAGACATGAACTTTGTTCTTTACCTTAGCTACCTGTGCCTACATTCTATAACAACAACAGGTTAATGTTGTGATGGAAGTGAAGCACAGACTGAAAAATGTTCTTACTTTTGTAATGGAGGGAAATCTCAACCTCACTGTACTCTTTCAAAGAAGCACTACTAGGAGCTATAGACTCTAGTCAGGTAAAGTGGATTTTTATTAAGCAAATAAATGAAACACCAAGAATCCAAAGAAAGAATCGATAGCTCTAAATTTTTCAATAAAAGAAAGCCCTTGTGATTATGTTCACTATCTCTCTACTGAGAACACATGGTGTGTATATCAGAAAATTAATGCTTGTGGACCACTTGGGAATAAGAGTATCAAAACTATTTTTATTAAAATATTTTTAAAAGGTTTAGGAGATGCATAAATAGCTGTATCATTATGAGAATATCATAGTAGAGCTTATTCTATATTTTTATATCAGCAAATGGGGGGTACAGCTTAGTGACTGAACTAAAATATATCAGTATGCAGATCATTCCAGTTTCTATCCCTGATATCTTTAAAGAACTGAAGTGATGACAAGTGCTGGGTAAAGACCCTTTCCTGCCAGAAGCCTTAGAAAGCTGAATCAGTCAGAATAGTAGACAATACTAAGTCAAAAAGACTTCTGGTTTGAGTTGATATAGGACAATTATATATGTTTTTGTTTTCCAGATATGAGAAGAAAATAATGTCGATAATGAGTACAGCACTTCAGTAAGAAATCTGTGTGCAAAAGAAATATATATGACCAGAAATACAAAAAAGAAAGGTGACAATAGATAATCTGAAATATGGTACCTGCATTTCGGATGAGTATAGATGCTCATTGATAGGGCTAAATGAATTCCTCTGGTTTCAACATTTTAATGTTACAAATACCACTCTGTGTTGTATCTTAAAGCTGATCGTAGGGTTGCCAGTTTTCAGGTGGGGCCTGGATAACTCCTGCTTTTACAACTTATTTCCAGCTGGCAGAGATCAGCTCCCCTGGAGAAAATGAGAGCCAGTTTGGTGTAGTTTTTTAAGTGTACGGGCTCTTATCTGGAAGAACTGGGTTTGATTCCCCACTCCTCCATGTGCAGCTGCTGGAATGACCTTGGGTCAGCCATAGTTCTCGCAGGAATTGTCCTTGAAAGGGCAGCTGCTGTAAGAGCTCTCTCAGCCCCACCTACCTCACAGGGTATCTGTTGTGGGGGGGGGGAGATAAAGGAGATTGTGACTGCTCTGAGACTCTGAGATTCAGAGTATAGGACAGGATATAAATCCAATAAATATCTTCATCTAAAAAATGGCTGCTTTGGAGGGTGGACTCTATGGCATTGTACCATGCTGAGACCCCTCCCCTCCCAAAACCCTGCCCTCTCCTGAATGCAGCCCCAAAGTCTCCAGGTATTTTCCAACCTACACCTAGCAACCCTATCTGATTTACAAAATATTTTCTAAAATCAGTTGTTGGATTTTAACACACATGGCATTTGTCCCAGCTTTAAGATCCTTTAGCTGATTTGTGTCTCTACTACCCCATATTATGATATACACATGCATATTGCTAGAATGTTAGAATCAACCATTGTGATCATTGCGTACATATGATTTAATCAACATCTTTTGTATGTACTGGCTGCTAGTGTGCACATATAGCCCTGAACTTAAATAAGATACTGCATAAGGAAACGTTGACACAAGCATATCAAACCTAGCTGGGGTTTTTTCCCACCAAAGTACATATATATATATGCACATCATAATTATGGAGGTAGGACAGCTTACGTGCAGGACGTAAATAAACTAATGAAATGGAAAGTGGTGCATGAACATCATTTTGAACAGAATTCTGACATTAAAATTAAACTGTAGATGATTCCTAATACATTAATTCAACTTTGCAAAAATAACCAGGTAATTTGGAGCTAAAAAATTTGGTGGAGGAATTCAGTTGAGAAGAATTTTGAAAGCATTCCTAGCCAGTGACTACTGTGGTAATAACAGTAATTACTGCAGTAAATTTTTGATGGAAGCACATGGTAATCTAGCCATTGCTAATGACCTCTTGAGTGACTAGGCCCATCTTACAACTCCCCAGCTTCCATGGATTTATGGTTCAGTGCAAAGTTCTTCCTATCTTGGAAATCTGTATTTGATTTTCTAAAGTTTAACATTTTAGTCATTGAATTTTGCGGTCTATGGCAAGAGTTACCAAGAATAGAAGCCTAAATATCAGATACAATATTTTCCACTAAGTAAAATATACTTAGCTAGTTAAAAGGGATATTAGAAGAATATATTGAGGGTAGTCTATTCCTATGACAAAGTTCTTTGAAATCTATTGCACAGATCCAGTAGTATATGATATTTGTAAATGAACTAGTAATAGCATGGCTATGATTTATTTTAGATAAATCCATATATTTCTCCAAGGCACTCTCTACAAAGTATCATTATTACTTTATTAAATAGTACTTTTGCCTACTTGGGCTTAACAAACAAATCTAATGGTATGAAAGAATTTAATTTCAGAGCTAAATGATAATTTGTCAGGCACTGTTAATTCACATAATTCAAAGTTAATTATGTTTGCTGTGTTAGGGAGTGCTGTAATTTTGGTCTGTTCAGCTGCAGCTTCTCTGAAATTATACAGTTTGATTTGGCAAGTCAGATATTGAAGGGAAATGTGGATTAAAATGGGGAATGTGCACATTTTACATGTGCGCATACTTTATATGATCATGGAAAACAATCACATTTCTTATTGGGGTTTATAAAGGCCAAGCCAGTACATCAGGTATTCCCTTACAACATGAATATTCATGAGAGTGATCTGTGCATACAAAGGTATTTTGTGTACTATACCACAGTAACATCTAATGCTGTGAACAGGTTAGGTTGCTGGACCAGGAATGGTCAGTTTCAGCCAAATCATAGGCAGTGCTGATTAGATTGTCAGTACATTTATTTATTTATTTTGAAACATTTGTATGCCACCCTCCAGAAGTGTGACCAAGGTGGCTTACAAAAGAGTATCACACAAAATAAGAGTAACATATAATTAGTCTATTTTTTGTTTTAAGTTTTAGGGGAAAAGAAGTTTACCCTCTGTTTCCCCTTCTCTTTGTTAATAGAAACAAGGCAGCCAAATGAAAGTCACTGCTGATTAGAGTCAAGTAACATGATCTTTGGTCCCAACAGGTTCTGATCAAGTTGTCTCTGTTATGACCTTATTTAAAACCATAAAGATTTTACACAAGGAAGCTTTGAAACATTAAATTCTATAGCTATGATTTGAAATGGAATAAACAAAGAAAAGTTTCATGCTGATTTCTAATAAACTATCTGATCAGTAGATCCATTTGAATAATAGGTTGAGGTTGAAATATAAAGCTAATGATAGTTCAAAACTACTAGCCTACAATTCTTTTTTCCCCTAAAGCTTGGCCATTGTCTTGCATCATATGGGGTTCTGGCTCACCAACAGAGCATCTACTTGGCATGCAGAAGGTCCTAGGTTCAATCCCTGGCAACTCCATTTAGAAGGACCCTGTTGTAGATGGTGTGAATGACCTCTGCCTGACCCCCTGGACAGGTACAATTCTGACCTTGATGGAACAAGAGTCTAATTCAGTATAAAGCACCTTCATGTGTGTGTTTATGTGTGTCTCCAAGGTGGCTAAAATTAAACAATTGAAATTAAATTCTGAAAAACAGGTAATGCTTCCGCTAAGGCAGAGATCTTGAAGGACATTGTCATGGTATTTAAAATGACTTTTTGATGGTGTTCAGCTGAGACCTGCTGACTCTGTTAAGAGTCTAGGGATTATACTGGATCCAGCATTAATAGTGGAAAGACAAGGCAATGCAGCTGCAAAAAAAATCTTCCAATTCAGTTCAGCCTGGAATCATAGAGTTGGAAGGGACCTCCAGGGTCATCTAGTACAACCCTTTGCACAATGCAGGAAATTCATAACTCACCCCCCCCCCCCCCCAAAAAAAAAACCCCAGTGACCTGCTCCATACCTGATAGATGGTTTAAAAAACAAACAAACAGGATCCCTGGCAAAACTGGCCTGGAGAAAAATTTCTGCCTCATGCCAAAATGACAAACAGCATTTCCCTGAGTATAATATAGTGGGTTCTATGCATGGAGGAGTTACTAGTTGAGCAATCATAAGCTCTTTAATAGACGTGCTATAGGATAGGGTTACATTACAAGACTGGGGATGGGGCCTACCGGCCCAACTTATATACATCTCTGGATTCCCGTGCTAGCACATCATTGGGTCATTCAAACCAGTGGGGGCTTGTGATTGGTCTAGGGCTGCAGAGATTTGGATTCTGCAGCCCTTTCTTCCCAAGTCCCCAAGCTCAGTTCGTCTGGCTCCAAAGAGCTCGGCAGGTGCACCAAAGTCTTCACTTGAGTCCACATACATAACATCCCTCCCCCTTTAGTTTGCAAGCCCCTAGTGGACATAGTCTTTTAGGTATGTGGGCTTGCAATGTTCTCATGTCGACTGCCTGAGCACTGGTGTGGACAGGGCAGCTTCCGGCGCTCTGGGCATAGGGCTTGGCGCTGAGGGCATCTCAGCTGGAGGAGCCGGGTTCCCGGTGGTCTCTTGTTCTGGTGGTAGTCCTGGCTGCTCTGCTGTCTCGGGTGCTGGCAGGGGCATTTCTGCTTGCTCCAGCTCGTACCATGCGGTGTCTGGCATGGCTGTCAAATTTGCGACAATCTCGTCCCCCTCCCCTCTGAGCAACTCGCGTGCCTGTAATTGGTCAATGTGCCGCCTCATCCTGAAACCCCCCTTGGATGAAATCTCATACATAATGGCACCCAATACTCTGGAGACCCATGCTGGTATCCACGCTGGCCCACTTCTGAAGCTTTTAGCAAACACTAAGTCCCCTGTGGTGCCCTGGGGTGCCTGGACCGCTTCTGGCACCTCTTGTAGGTCGGGAGCTCAGTCTGGGTGCATGTGGTCAAGCAGGGTTGTCAGCTGCCGACCCATGAGCAGCTCGACTGTGACTGGTGGTGGTGCTGGGGGTGCAATGTTATGCCAGGAGGCACTCGGCTAAGCGGGCTTCCCACTCTCCATGTATGATGCAATGGAGCGTTTCCTTCATAACCCACATCATTCTCTCTGCTTGGCCGTTGGTGGCAGGAAGAAAGGGGGCCGACCGTATGTGTTTTATTAAGTTCCAGCCGTAGAAATCCTGGAACTCGGCCGAGGTGAAAGCCATCCCATTATCTGAGGCCATGTGTGTCAAAAACCCTGCGGAGGGCCCCTATCACTGCCCGCATGGATGTGGACACTACTGGAACTACCTCTATCCACTTAGAGTAGGAGTCTACAATAATGAAGAATACCTGCCTCTGGAATGGCCCTGCAAAGCTGAGGTGCAAACGGGACCAGGGGTTGCGAGTGGACTCCCAATGTTGTGCTGGGGTGTGGGGTGGCGCTGGTCGGGTCTCCTGGCATGACTGACATCTGACCACCCAGGATTCAATTGCTTCATCTATCTTGGGCCACCACAGATGCGGGCTGTGGGCTAGTGCCTGTGGGCTGTGCACATTCCCGAGTGGGTCTTGTGCAGGGTTGTTAAGAATCATTGCTGCAGTACCAGGGGCACCACCACCCTACTTTCCTACAACAGACACCCTTTATGAACAGACAGTTCATCCCTGCAAGATGCAAATACCAAGAATTCTGAGCCTTTCTGGCCACCCCCTCCACACGCAGTCCAGAACTCAGGACAGAGTTTTGTCCTTCAAGGAGCAGTGGGCAATGTCCTTGGCATGCACTGGGCAGTCTGGGAGGGACTCTAGTGACATGATTTGGAACACTGGGCTGGATCTGTGTCTGTTGCGGGCAACGGCAGACAGTGTGGCCCATTACCTTCCCCGGGCAGTACTTAAGGTCGTACAGGTACCCTGCAAGGAAAATGGACCACTTCAGCACCCAGGGTAAAAGCATTTGAGGTGTTTGGCGGTCAGGGCAAACAGGCCCAGTAGGGGCTTGTGGTCCGTCAAGATGGTGAAGGGCCGGCCATATAAGAAATCATGGAATTTTTAAACCCCCACCATGATGGCTAGACCCTCTTTGCCTATCTGAGCGTAGTTTCACTCTGGTTTCTGTAGAAACCTTGAATAGTAAGCTACTGGGACCTCACGGCCATCTGGTAGTACGTGCGCCGGAACGGCGCCCACCCCGTAGGGTGAAGCATCACACGCTAAAACGACAGGCAGCCTCTTGTCAAAGTGCGCCAGCAAGCTGTTGGAAGTTAGAATGTCCTTTACAGCCTGGAAAGCAGCAGCTTGCTGGTGACCCCAAACCCATGGTTCCCGTTTGTTCAAAAGTCTGTGTAAGGGCTCTGCTACTGCCACCTTGTGGGGGAGGAAGGCATGGTAGAAATAGAGGATTCCCAAAAGGATTGTAATTCCGCCTTGTTGGTGGGCGCTGGCTCATCACAAATGGCCTTTATTTTATCCTGGGCCTGGTGAATGCCGCTCGCGTCCACCATATACCCCAGGAAATCAATAGAGGGCACCCCAACACACATTCCTCCCATTTCACCTTCAACCCTGCCCCGTTGAACCTCTGCAACACAGCCCGGAAGCGACCGGTGAACTCCTCTTTGATGGCGGCGGCTATCAGCACATCGTCAAAGAACGGCTGGACCCCAGGAATACCTTTAAAAAGGGAG
This sequence comes from Heteronotia binoei, assembly GCF_032191835.1. NCBI lineage: Eukaryota > Metazoa > Chordata > Lepidosauria > Squamata > Gekkonidae > Heteronotia > Heteronotia binoei. The sequence goes on from NC_083223.1 coordinate 104,050,977, forward strand.
TCCATCAGGTTCTGAAAGATTCCCGGAGCCACACTGACCCCAAACTGCAAGCGCTTTACTCTAAAGGCCCCCTGGTGCATAATGATCGTTTATGCCTCTGCTGTGGCTGCGTCCACAGGGAGCTGTTGGTACACCTGTGCCAGGTCCAGTTTCCCAAAAATCTTTGCCCCTGCTAATGATGCTAGGATGTGACTTACCACCAGAACCGGATAGGCGTGGCCCTGCAGCGCCTTATTAATCGTGCATTTGTAATCCGCACAGATGCGGATGCTGCCATTAGCCTTGATCAGGGTGACGATGGGGGTTTCCCACTTTGCGTTTGCTACTGGTTCAAGGACCCGTTACTCGTATCCCTAGGGCATCAAACCAGGCCCGCTACAGGAGGCTACTCAAGCTTCCTTCCGCTACGATTAGGGGAAGCTTGCCCTTGAACCTCCTGTATGTAACCTGGACCAGGCCCACTCCCAGGACTGCAAGCTCCCACTTTTGGAAATCACGGACTATGAATGGGGATGGTTGTATTTGGGCCTCTCCCCCAGGCATAACCCCCTAAATGTGCGAGTGGAAATGACTGTCTGGCCTGCCCCCAAGTCTACTTCCATTTTGCAGGGCTTGCCGTCAATGAACACAGTCACATGGTACTTATTGGGGGATGGAAGGGGCAGTTGGCATACCTGGGTCCCCATCATGGAGAGTGCCTGAATGTCATCGATGAATGAGACCTCGGGGTAGTGGCCACCTTGTTGGCATGGAGGTTTCCCTTGTCGCTGCACTGATGATCAGCAGACCTGGGTCAGGTGCTCAGCCTTTCCGCACGTCTGGTAGGTCATGCTCCGGAACCTGCAGTTGCGTTGCTCATGCGGTTCCCCGCAGCTGGTGCAGGTCTTGAGGGTGGTTGTTTCTGTCACCCGTGCTAGTGGCTTTTGTCGACTTGCCTGTTGCAGCTTCAGGGCATCATCCCCGTCAGAGTCTTCTGACTCAGTGGCCGGTAGCAGCTGGTGAGTGCTGGTGCCCGGGCGGCAGGTCTTCTCTTTACTCGCATCCGCAGCGGGGGTGGCCATCTGTAGCGCCTTCGGCAGAGTAGGATCGTCTTCTGTAGTGATTTTCCTACGTGTCTTCGAATCCCAGAATCTGTGAGTGAACTTCACGATCAGGGCATCTTCCAATTCCATGCCGTAGTCTGCCTTCCTTCCCACGTTGCTCAGGCAGGCCAGGAAGGTTGCGGCCATCTCATTAGGTTCCTGGAATCTATCGAGGAACTATAGCCACTGGGTGAGGTGGGTAGGCTTTGGGACGAAAACGCCAGCCAGTGCCTTGATGATCTTGTCGAAGGAGGATGCTTTGAGTGTTCCTGGAGCGACCAGGCCCTCCGTGAGCTGTAGGGTTGCAACCCCGCAGTTGCTCAGCAGGATGGCCTTTTTGATTTTCAGTTTGTCCTCCTTGATTCGTTGTGCCAGGAGGTGGTACTTGAGTCTTTTGACCCAGGCTTCCCAGGCCTTGGGCTGTGCTATGTCAAACTCCGGAATGGAGTTTTGCGATCCAGACGCAGTGGCCATGGTCGGGCCGGGCGGCAGTGCCTGTTGTGTGGTAGCGCTGGAGCTCTGCACGTTTGGCAATGCTGGTTGGTCCTGGGCCTCACTCATCCGAATCCCATCCTCGTCACCACTATAATATAGTGGGTTCTATGCATGGAGGAGTTGCCACTTGAGTGATCATAAGCTATTTAACAGTCGTGCATAGGATAGGGTTACATTACAAGATTGGAGATGGGGCCTACCGGTCCAACTTATATACATCTCTGGATTCCCGCGCTAGCACATCATTGGGTCATTCAAACCGGTGGGGGCTTGTGATTGGTCTAGGGCTGCAGAGATTTGGATCCTGCAGCCCTTTGTTCCCAAGTCCCCAAGCTCAGTCCGTCTGGCTCCAATGAGCCTGGCAGGCACACCCAAAGTCATCACTTGAGTCCACATACATAACACTGAGCATATAAGAAAGGGCTAAGCACTGATGCAACCCTTTTTGACCTCCTTCTCATGATCTACCTAAGTTCACAGAATCAGCATTGTTGTCAGATGGTCATCTAGCCTCTGTTTAAAAATCTGCAAATAAGGAGATTTACCTTGATGCTGTGAAGAAAGGAAAGGGATTGTGGACTATATCATTGTGTTTAGTGCATACCATTTGTTGCTGTATGTATTACACTAGTATGTATTTTCTATGCCAGTACTATGCCAGGTGGAGTTGCCATAGAGCATGAGAATGGGCAGGGCTGTTTTTTTAGCAGGATCGCACAGGAATGCAGTTCCGGCTGGCTTGGTGTCAGGGGGTGTGACCTAATATGCAAATGAATCCCCACTGGGCTTTTTCTACCAAAAAAGCCCTGAGAATTAGCATTAGATGCTTAGCTTTGTACTTGACAGTCCAGTATAAATTCTTTGGCATGGTTCCAGCCCAATAACCCATCATTTCATCAACATTTCACATGCCAGTTTCTCAGTAAGACTCTATCATTGTATTAACTTTTTAAAATGTGTGTGCATAAAATGTTGAACCTAAATGACCTCTTTGCTGCTAGCAGTTTTTCCTCAACATCACTGTTGCTGCAAGGCAGCCTGATTTTTTTTAAAAAGTTGCTTTCCTCCTTTAATTAATAAATATAAGATGCAGCTCTCTCAGATCCTCATTTTAAATATCTACTGTGAAATGAGTGAGACATTTGGTTATATGTAAAGAAGACTTCAAAAAATACCAGAGGTACTTCTGAAGACTGGTGCTCATTTATGTCCTGTAATTACTGTGTGGTACTACCACATGGCTTCAGGCCTTAGTTAAGCAAAGAATGATTCCAGTAGTACAGGCATTTTCTCACAGTCCTATTCAGAGCCATAAATCACAGAGCTTCAGGGTGACACAGCTTATTAATAAAGCCATTTTTTGTGGGGAAATGCTTGATTCCATTACGTTTCTCTTGTCATTAGGAAAGATAAGGTTTGGTCTGTGTCTTGAAGTGGTGTATGAGCTGTTAGCCACACTGAGATGAAAATAAACTTGTGTACTTCTCAGAATAAATGTTATTATTGTAAAATAATAGGCTCACACTGCTTCTTTGAAAATGAGACACAGGCCAGGATTGAATAGCAGAGTCCTGGACACATGTGGGCATAGGAAAGCAAAGTGCCTTTGTCCTTTTGGAATTCCACCTATCACCAGGAGTCAATATCCTTTATGTACATGATTGTTCTTGCACTTGCATTTGCATTCCCCCTCCCTTCAAAGCATCCAGACCTGGATGCCCCAGGCTAGCCTGATCTTATCAGATCTTAGATGCTAACCAGCATCAACCCTGATTAGTAATTGGATGGTAGACCACCAAGGAAGTCCAGGGTTGCTCTTCAGAGTTGGGCAAACAACCTTTTTATCTTTTGTCTTTTGATTTTGAGCAACTCTGTTTAGTGCTGGGGAAGTACAAAAACTGATGTCAGAAGAAAATACTAAGATGCCAATTTCTATACTTAATAGCCAGCATGTGTTCACTTTTCAAATGTAACCAGGGACCAGTGTCTGGATAAATGTGTGGTTTCCACCACACATTCAGTTATACATACAAATAATGTATGTATAAAGAAACATTACACATACAGAGGGCTCTTTTTCTAGCAGGAGCTCCTCTGCATATAGGCCACAGAATGCTATAGTCCTGTTTTATTTAAAGGCAGCCCTCACTCATTCATACACTGCAATTAAGCATCACTGCTAACCTACACTGCCATGTAGTCCTTGACTAGAAGCAGATGCTTGCTAGAGATGCTACATGTCAAGGAACTCAGCAACAGGGATTAATTAAAAGACCATAGGCATCTATAAATCTGGGAACAGTGCTGCAGAAATAATGAATCTTATTCATAGAAAAATCCTGTGGCTCTGGTGAGAAACAGCGACTCGTGATTCTTTATTTGCTTCTCAGGAATACACGCGAGTACATGCTGTGTTGCAGTCAAATTAAGCAGCTGTTGAACTGTTAGATTTGAAGGATTTCTACTGAAACGACACCCCAGAAGAACTCCTGTTAGAATTCTCTTCTCCACAAAAAACAACAACTATTGTTTCCCCATATCTCTATTTTTTTATATAAAAAGAGAGCTATCAAATCTTCTCCTTCTGCTTCTGACTTTAATATGAACATTTGATAGCAAAGTATCATTAGTTAGCCTCCACAGGCAAATAAGGATACTTAGGAATGCAGGAAATGGGGCATTTCCCAGGTATAATTAAAGTGGACCCAATGATGGTCACAATTCCCGGCCCCCATTAAAAGAAAGAAAGAAATAGACATGTGTCTAAGTCACACCATAATAGAACTCAAATTATAATTTGATATGTAATCTCACGGTTTAGAGCAGAATTAGATTTAACTCAATTGATTTTTCAAATTCCTGTTCACCAATGATGCTCATTGAGTAAGCATGGGTATCACATGCTGTCAGTTTTAATGTGTCTCACATAGTTTCTGTGAGGCCAAAATGTTATCCCCAGTTCTTGGGAGAAATGGTGGAATGGCTATCAAACAGCTAGTTAGTTTCTGTTTAGCAACATATAGTATTACTTGGGAAAGTAGCAGGGCCCAGATAGCAGCCACTGCCAAATCTGCATTTTTTCACCTTAAGCGGGCAAGGCAGTTGGCCCCTTTCCTGGAGAACGGCGATCTGGCAACAGTGATCCATGCAACGGTCACCTCGAGGCTGGACTACTGCAAGGCCCTCTACATGGGGCTGCCCCTGTGCTGAACCCGGAAGTTGCAGTTAGTGCAGAATGCCGCCGCCAGGCTGTTGTTAGGGCTCCCTAGATGGGAGCACATTCAGCCGGGGCTTCGGGGACTGCATTGGCTGCCAATAACATACCGAGTTCGGTACAAGGTGCTGGTTATGACCTTTAAAGCCCTTTATGGCCTGGGACCTGCCTACCTTAGGGACCGTCTCTCCCCACATGTTCCCCAGAGAGTGCTGAGATCGGGGTCTCAGAACCTCCTTATAATCCCTGGGCCAAAGGAGGCCCATCTGAAAGCGACCAGAGACAGGGCCTTTTCGATTGCAGCCCCCTGTTGGTGGAACCAGCTCCTGGAGGAGGTGAGGGCCCTGTGGAACCTTGAACAGTTCTGCAGGGCCTGTAAAACAGCCCTCTTCCGGTTGGCATACAACTGACGGATACTGGGATGCCTGAATATTTAAACTTATGAACATCAGAATATTTGAACACTGGAATACTTGAAGAATTGACTTAAGGAAGAGGTAGCATAGTATAACGATGTGAGTTTTATGTATTTTTATGTATTTTATTGTATAATTATTAATGTATTTTAAACTGATTTACTGTTAGCATTCTGTGTTGTAAGCCGCCCTGAGCCCGCTTTGGTGGGGTAGGGTGGGATATAAATCGAACAAATAATAATAATAATAATAATAATAATAATAATAATAATAATAATAATAATAATAATAATAATAATAATAATAATAATAATAAGCACAAGTAGATTTCTTCATAATGACATTTCACTTGTATTTTTTAAACACTACAGAAGGAGTATCATATATTTTGCCACAGACTCATCCACTGTGCTTTTATAATATTTAAAGGTGTGCAAGTGAATGAGTTAAGTTCTCATGTTTGCCATGGGAATAATCCACACAATTAGCCATCTGTCTTCTTACAAAGAGTGGCTTAGATGTGGGTACCATAATGTTCCTAGAATTTTATTGTAGAATTAATTTACATGTTCTGGGTTCCTGAACACTGCCTGTAGCCAGCGGACCAGAGAGTTCAAATTTGCTAGAAGCATTGAAAGGGGTGAAGGCAAAAGCAACTCCAGGACCTCCCAGTCGCAGTGGCAGGAGTAGTCAGAGAGAGACACTAAGATGAGACTGCTGCAGCAGTCTGGGAGGTCCAGGGCCAGCCCTAGACTGTCTGGCATCCTAGGCAAGGCTAACATCTGGTGGCTCCCCTTGCACTGCTAATGTCACTGAGTCACATGGGGGGCACCTAATTTGGTGCCTCCAGAAGGCTGCCACTTTAGGCAATAGCCTAGTTTGTGGGAGTCCAAGTGGAGGAACGTGATGGGCATGGGATTGCAACCACCCAGAGAAACAGAAGTAGCTACTATGATGGGGATGAGACAAAACCTAAGGAACCTGAAAGGAGTCTCACTGTGGGTGCAGAAGTCAGAGACTTTACAGAATGGCACTCCAGGATTGGGGAAAGTTGCTGGCCAGGAACCATAATAGGCACCCAAGGGAAAGGCACTTTGGGGTAGGAACTGAAGGTTGAGGTTAGACAAGAACTCACAGTAAAGGGTGGTGACAATGGTGTATAAAAGAGGTGGCCAGTGAGGAGCAAGGGACAGTGATCCATACAGGTAAGTGGGCACTCTGGTCTGAAGCCATCATAAGAAATGTCACAACACCATAAAAGAACCAAGACTCTTGTTCACAGGCAGAGAAGGGGTAAGTTGGCATCAAAGCAGATGAGACTTTGGGATGTATCTGTTCAGATCTCTCAAAACTGAATGTATATACAGTAATTACTATAGGTCTTTTAATGTCCATTGGTTTGCTTTTTAAGGAGACTGTTATAGCCTACACATATGTCATACTAACTTAAAAACTTTTATACCCCATCTTTTCTTTATGCTTAAGCTTACAAAATATATGGCATAATGCATATAACACTTCAAAAACTACTTGACCATTGTATGCTTAATTTATCTACTTTGGGTTCCTGAACACCACCATACAGAAATAGAGGTACTTGTTTACTTAGAAGGGATAAATTGGGGGTCAACACAGATGAGACTCTGAGAGGTCTCTGATCAGATTTCTTGAATTTTGAAGAAAAAAGTTAAAAGCAATTGTGGGTTTCAAATTGGGCTGAGCTTCATTTCAGCCTGCTCTTCAGTCATCTGCATGTTTTCAGATTTCTACAATCCAAAAGTGATTGACTGTTTATTGGAGGTCCCATCCTGTTGAGTGTATTGACTTACAATGCGTAATCCGCCTAGAATTAAAGTGAGAAAGGCGAACTATAAATAGTGCAAATAAAATAAATGCTATTAATTTCCCTGCAAGGCAGCTGTATTTTCTCCATGGATAAAAAGCAGCTTTGAAAGTAAATAATGCTTGGTTTAAAAGTAGGCCAAACGTTTCCTTAATGCTTAATGCTGCATCTCAATTTAATAAATGGACCGTTGTAATAAGGAAAAAGGAAGGAAGCCATTAAGGTCAGTGACATGTGGCTCCTTTTTTTTTTTTTTGCTTTACACCAGGGTGGGATCTGCATAAGTAGCCACAATAATATTTAAATAAGAGTAATTCTGAAATTAAAGAATCATGTACAAAGTTTGTCCCATACAAATACAAAACACATGTTCAACCACGATCACAGGTTAAAATCTACATAGAAATAAACTTGCCATCTAGATATGTCTTAATCTTAATTAATCTACATAATTTTCTACAGAACTCATTCATTCATTTGCATTTTAATTACAAGTGGTGTAAAATGTCAAGTTTTAATTGACTCAGGAATGTAACAAAGCCCTTCCTGAAAGTAGATGAAGGCTTGCTAATAAGCAGTTGTCTCAAACATTTCAGATGAGGGGCCTTTCTGCACTGGCTTTTACCCTACTCTCACAGTCTGCATTGCCTCCCACTTTCGCCTTGCATTTCCATTGGGTTTATTTTTAATTCTGTATTGATCGGCTTTCAGTGCAGTTTTGTCTCGCTCTTTCACTGGCTTTTCTAAATTCTGTTTTACCTTGAATCTTTCTATTGCCTTGATCCTGTGGTAGAGTAATTTGCATGTAGAAACTTTCATGTTTCCTTGGATTTCCTCCCTGCCCCTTTTTTGGCCCCCTCAAAGGCCATTCCTTCACCCTCCCCTCCTTCCGTGTACTCCTGGTGAGTCCTTTGTTGTGCTTGCAACTGGAGGAAAGTACTTCATGGGCATGTGGTTTCAACAGGGCTTTTTCTCATAAGAACATAAGAGAAGCCATGTTGGATCAGGCCAATGGCCCATCCAGCCCAATACTCTGTGTCACACAGTGGGAATATATATATATATATATATATATATATATATATATATATATATATATATATATATATATACACACTGCAGCTAATAGCCACTGATGGACCTCTGCTCCATATGCTTATTCATTCCCCTCTTGAAGCTGTCTATGCTTGTAGCCACTACCACCTCCTGTGGCAGTGAATTCCACATGTTAATTACCCTTTGGGTGAAGAAGTACTTCCTTTTATCTGTTCTAACCCGACTGCTCAGCGGTTTCATTGAATGCCCTCGTATTGTGAGAAAGGGAGAAAAGTACTTAAAAGTACTTCTTTCTGTACCTTCTCTATCCCATACATAATCTTGTAAACCTCTATCATGTCACCCCGCAGTCAAAGTTTCTCCAAGCTAAAGAGTCCCAAGCATTTTAACCTTCTTCATAGGGAAATCCTTTAATTGTTCTAGTTGCCCTTTTCTGCACTTTTTCCAATGCTATATCTTTTTTTGAGGTGCAGTGACCAGAATTGTACACAGTCTTCCAAATGAAACCACACCATCGATTTATACAGGGGCATTATGATGCTGGCTGATTTGTTTTCAATTCCCTTCACAATAATTCCCAGCATGACGTTGGCCTTTTTTATTGCAATCGCACACTGTCTTGACATTTTCGATGAGTTATTTACCACAACCCCAAGATCTCTTTCTTGGTCAGTCTCTGCCAGTTCACAACCCATCAACTTGTATTTATAGCTAGGATTTTTGGCCTCAATGTGCATTACTTTGCACTTGGCCGCATTGAACTTCATCTGCCACATTGATGCCCACTCACCCAGCCTCAATAGATCCCTTTGGAGTGCCTCACAATCCTCTCTGGTTCTCATCACCCTGAACAATTTAGTGTCGCCTGCAAACTTAGCCACTTCACTGCTTACTCCCAACTCCAAATCATAAATGAACAAGTTAAAGAGCATGGGACCCAGTACTGAGCCCTGCAGCACCCCATTGCTTACCATCCTCCACTGCGAAAATTGCCCATTTATACTCACTCTCTGTTTCCTATTAATTAGCCAGTTTTTGATCCACAAGAGGACTTGTCCTTTTACTCCATGACTCTTGAGCTTACTAAGGAGCCTTTGATGAGGAACTTTATCAAAAGCTTTCTGGAAGTCGAGGAAAACAACATCAATTGGGTCCCCTATTTCCACATGTTTGTTCACCCCCTCAAAGAACTCTAACAGGTTAGTGAGACAAGATCTTCCCTTAAAGGAGCCATGCTGAGTCTTCCTCAATAACTTTTGTTCATCAATGGACCTACTAATTCTCTCTTTATTAACAGTCTCCACTAACTTTCCTGGTATTGAAGTCAGAGTGACTGGCCTGCAATTTCCCGGATCTCCTCTGGAACCCTTTTTAAAGATGGGGATGACATTTGCTACCTTCCAGTCCTCAGGAACGGAGGCAGATTTCAATGAAAGTTTGCATATTTTTGTCAGGAGATCCACAGGTTCACCTTTGAGTTTTTTCAGAACTCTTGGATGTATGCCATCTGGGCCTGGTGATTTATTAGTTTTAATTTGTCTATCAGTTGTAGGACTTCTCAAGTGCTTCACCAAAGCCTTTTATGGCAGCAAGCAAAGGGTCCCACCAGACACAGTAGCAGGAGTTAAGGCAGGGGCAAAAGCCAAAAGGCTCTCCGCATTCTGTAAAATGGCCAAGACTATGAGCTTACCTCTGCCAGTTCCACCTGGTACAGAGAGGCAATCAGCAGCATGGTTGAACTTAAATCTGTCTTTTTTTTTCTTTCTATTCACTTCTTTTGGAGGAAAACAGGGTTGGGTTTTGGAGAGGGGGCTTTGCAAAGACAGGTTGTCCGAACCAAGAATGCTAGTTCCCATCACTGGGAGCTGCTGTCTGCCTCCCCCTCTCCAGTTCAATGTGGAGTTGTAGGCAGAAGGAGGGAGAGAGCAAAACATCTACTTTATATTGGACTTTTAGAACCAGCCAATCAGGATGCGAGGTATTTCTCAAGAAATGCAAATGAAGGATCCTGGAGAGACCAATGGGGTGGATGCTGCCCACATTAGGGGCATGTTTAACTCAGGCCAAATTAATATTAGGAGTGGTGTTGCCTATTTGTGTTCAGTTCTGCTCTTATTCCATAAATGTTCTTGCTTACTTCACTGGCTGAACTCACTATATAATACTATGTTTCTACCTGCGTCTTAGAATAACTATTCTCAGTGCTCAGAGATGCAAACAACAGAATAGAAATATTGATCTAATTATTTAAATTGCATCACAGCTACATTGAATGGAATCCAGTTCCAAATTATGCTGCTCAGTTATGCCTAACCAGACATTCAACTTCAATCATAAGATAGGGAAAACGAGCAAGAAAAATTATGATCACTGCTCTGGTGCATACTACATCAAGTTCACTCCATCAGCATCATGTAGCAAAGTTATTCCATGGTATGAAGGGCAAATGTTGTTTGCTCCCACCAAAAGGACAATTTGAACATATGGGTTTAATAAATACAGGTTCAACATCCTCATTCCCATAAGCATTTTATTTCAAGCCCTAGACATACAGGATATCCACTGAAAAAATGGGGGCTTATTGGACATGGCAGAATGGGCCACAGGAATTTGATAAGCAGTCATACATCAACACCTTGGAGATTTCCCTGTCGAGAGAAGCTGAACTATGAAATCATGTCATACCAGCAAATATTCTCTACATTCACGGAGACTGTAATCGCTAGACCAATAGGATCACTAAACCACTAGGATGCATTATCCACTAGTAATCTCCAATAATGAGTAATCAACTGCAGCATCAGTTGCAGCATACAATTGCAGCATCAGTGTAATAATTACACTGAGAATCTGGCAGTAAGGGTTCAAGGGAATGGTATACCAATTTACTTCAGCTGCTTGCTTTCAAAAATGTTTTTCTGCATTAGTTCTCAGCAATGAATGAAGAGCAAATGTTGACAAGAAACCATTCAGTCACTCCGCACAGACAATCCCTATCTGCCACTTCCACAGATTTTTGGGTGTCCACTGCCAATGTGAAAACCAAGTAATTGAGAGATGTAGAAGTAAAAAAAAAATAGCATTTCCCCCTAGTGGAATGTAATGTGTATTCTGCTTCCAGCCTAACTGCTGTTCCTATCACTTGTTCGCTGACTGGGGGAGGGGAACAAAAATGTAAGATTTTTTTTCCAATGAGAACTTTGCTAAAAAAAACTTGCTGATGTCTCAGTAGTGAAGTGATTCCCTTACCCCCACTTCCATGAACAAGTAACAATATTTCATTCTTTCACTGGTCCTTGAACCCTTAGCATAGAAACAAAGCAGTAGACAAGTGGCACCTTTAAGATCAACAAAGTTTTATTCAGAATGTAAGCTTTTGTGTGCTCTAAGCAACTACGGTTCAGTGATAAAGCATCTTTTTGACATGCAAAAGTTCAAGATTCAATCCCTGGCATTTCCATGCCAGAGGTGATATGAAAGATTTCTGTTTGACAGGTTGGAAAGCCTCTGCCAGTAAGAGAAGAAAGTGGTCTAACTCAGCATAAGGTAGATTTACACGTACCGTAGTCAATCATTCCTCTACCAGCAGGTTTAGTACCTGCTTACCTGGTCAATGATTAATTGAGCTGTGGCAAGCAATAAATATACAGCAGTAAATATACACCTTTTGCTAATTAAGAAGTTCTATAGGTAAAAACCAAGGGCTTCCTTGAACACACACTCAACAAATCAAGTACTGGATCAGTTTAAAAGTTTTGGTTTGACCTTTAAAACCCTGAATGGCCTGGGACAAGCATATTTGTGGAATCGCCTCTTCCCATATTCTCCACCGGAGAGCTTTAGGCTCCTTGGAACAACATTTGCTGGTAATCCATGACCCCAAAGAAGTCTACCTAGCCTCAACCTGGCCCAGGGTGTTTTCTGTCCTGACCCCTACCTGGTCAAACAAGCTTCCAATGGAGATCAGGGCCCTGCAGGGATTGTTGCAGTTCTGCAGGGCCTGCAAGATGGAGCTGTTCTACCAGGCCTTTGGTTGAGGCGGTGGACATTTCACCAACATGTGGCCTCCCTGCAGAAATGGCCCGCTTCCCAAAAGGCTTGTCATTCTGTCTTATGTCAGCTGGGGGTGTATTCAGAAGGATGAAAATGAAATTTGGCACTGTCATCTGTAGTATTTAAATTTTTAAAACGTATAATATGGTTTTAATTCTATGAATGTTTTTAACTATGTATTATATTTATTGTTGTTCCCCACCATGAACCAACTTGTAGAGAGGGTGGGTTATAAATCTACAATAATAAATAATAATTTATAATAAAGGAATCTGGCAAAATTGAAAACAATGATAGTGAAGTAAAAGGTGAAGAGTTGTAAATACATTTTCAGGCAAATAGATATCTTCTTGTTATTGTTGTTCAAAATAATAAGAACAATATTGTTGTTCTCAAGAACAGCTCTCAAAAGAGCTGTCTCAGCCCCACCTACCTCATAGGGTGTCTGTTGTGGGGAGAGGAAGGGAAGGGAGATTGTAAGCCGCTACGAGACTCTGAGTGAAGGGTGGGGTATAAATTCAATCTATTCTTCTTTTTCAATATAAAGTGCAATCCATGTTGGCACAATAGACCTAGTATGCATAGATTTCTCTTAACCTAACAGGATAACTTGCTAGTGGGACCCTGTAGCACTGAATGAACACTAACCTACAGCAGTATTAGATTTTGTAATATTGGTTGCAATTGTTCAGATATTTTAATGACCACAGCATTTTGAACAGCAATTTCTTTTATATCTCTCATTTTTCTAAACTAAATAGAAACTGTATGTCAAAAAGCATCTTGGAAGCTATAAGATACATTTATTACATTACTGATTACTGAATCCAAGAAAACTCTGAGCTTGTTTTACTTAATGGCAAAACTCAGAGATTCCCAAGATTAGAAAGGAATTAATAACTGTTTTGTTGATGGCTACTAAGTGCCTCATTGCTGCTAAGTGGAAAAGTAGGGCTTTGCTGACTTTAGATGACTGGTATTGTAAAATTTGGGAATTCTTGATGGATGAAATTGCTGATTCTGTTTCAAGGACCATCACTCAACTTAGTCTCTTTAATGCGATAGATAAATGGCTTTCCTTCCTGGATAGCAAAGCTCTAGATCTTTCTAACAAACAGTATTTCTTAAATCAGTATTATCATTGTTTGTTATCATTTTTCTAATATTTTTCTCTGACATATTAATACTCAGAGTTACTTTTTTCCTCCTTCTAATACAAACAAGGTGTATTCTTCAAATGTTTTTTATATAAGAACCAGTTTTACACAATTTCGTTAATCTTTGTAATATGGAAGACATAATAATGAGATCTTCCAAACTTTGTAAGTTTATTGTAAAACTTTATTTTGTTCCTTCTTTTGTCCAATATGTATATATTTTAAAAGCACCTTAGAATATTCCAGGTTGTTTTTAAGTGAGTTTCTAGCGGTGACTTGACTAGTAAAATCCCAGTGTTAAAGGGGGTTAAACAAGGTTGCGTGCTGGCCCCGCATCTTTTTAATCTATTTTTATCCGACCTGGCACAATTTTTGAACCCTGTCAACGGTCATCCGCCTAAACTTGCAGGCCGAGCGGTCCTCTTATTACTTTATGCCGATGACACTACCATCCTCTCTTGTACAAGAGTGGGCCTGCAAAGGTATTTGAATGCCTTTTATGACTACTGTAATTGTAATTCACTTACTATCAATTACACCAAATCTAAAGTAGTTGTCTTTTCAAACTGCTGGCGCCCACAGAGATGGTTTATTGGCAATTCAACAATCGAGCAAACAAAATTTTTTAAATACTTGGGGATCACTTTTAACCACAAGTTAAGCTGGGTTTCACATCGTAACAACACCGTCAACTTGGCTAAATGCTCAGCTGCTCAAATTAAACAGTTTTTCTTTGCAAGGGGCAACCAATTAGTTCCAGCAGCTATTAAAGTGTTCAAAGCCAAAACGCTTGCCCAAATCCTCTATGGTATCCCTATTTGGATCTCAGCTTTTACCAGGAAAGTGGAGGGCATTCAAGCCTCATTCTTTAGACAAATTCTTGGTTTGCCAAAATGTGTGTCCTACTTTGCTCTCTGCTCTGAAGTGGGTCAGTCTTTGGTGGAGACAAAAGCCTGGATTGCAGTGTTTAAATTCTGGCTCAAAATTCATTTTAGAACAGATCCCAACAGCCTTCTTGATTGTATGAAAAGAGACCCATATATTTCATCCTGGACAGCAGTGCTTCTGTCTAAACTCAATCAATTGGGGTTAGAGGTAGATGATTTTTCTACCGCTGATGAGTCATATATCTCCAGATGTATTAAACTGAGACTATGGGAATTGGAGGAAACGAAATTACGGCCAACTGACCCTTATATTTGCTCTCCAGCTTCCTTAGGTCTTTATGCTTTTTGTGGCAAAATGCCCAATTATCTACCAGACCTAACCACTCCAAGTCATCGCAGGGCATTTATGTTGGCTAGACTAAACGTGTTTCCCTCCAAAGTTTTACAAGGGAGATATCAGCGAGTCCCTTTAGCCGACAGACTTTGCTCCTGTGGAGCAAATACCCCTGACTCAATCCAGCATATATTGCTTGATTGTTCTTTATACCATAACCTCCGTAAAGATTTATTTGGCAAGCTTTCTTTTTCTCCAGATTTGTCTATTCTGCCACCCTGTTATTATTTATTGAGTGATAGTGAGGGGGTGGTTAGTGAGGCTGTGGCAAAATTTCTGGCTGACATCCTTAAATTTAATTCTGACCATGTTTGAATGCATCTGTAAGCTCGGTTTTATTTTGATTTTATCTCCAATGTTTAAATTTTTATATTCTGTGTATTTTTATCTGAATCTTTTATGCCATTAAAGGTTCGGTATATAGTTAAAAGTGAGTTTGATAATGCAACTCCTGAGGTAGCTCCAGGGGTGGAATTCTAGAAAAGGCCTTGTAAACTCTTGGAGGATTGGCTACATCAGGGTTGTGTGGCCTAATATGCAAAAGAGCTCTTGCTAGAATTCCACCCCTGGGTAGCTCTCAAGTTCAAACACAGATTTTTCAGAATGCCACTAGGGATGGGCATGAGCCAGGAAAATGCAGTTTGGCTCATGGTTCATGGCTGAACCCCCAGCCAAACCCGAACTGAGAGGTTCATTTACAAACTGGTTTGTGTGGTTCATGGCCCTGCAAACCCCACTGAAAGGGACCTCAGTTTGCAGGCAATGTTTGTGCAATCCATTTAAAGTTTAAAGGGGCTACAAACAGTGCAAAAATATCTGCATGATGGCAAGGCACTCTTTGCTGTGCAACTGTTTCTGGATAGCTTCTGCAGTACCATTAAACTTTAAAGGGACTGCAGAAGACAGGCCAAAAAACAACAACCAGCAGAAAAGGGAAGATCCCCTGGAAAGGGACTTCCCTTCCACTTTTCTGCAGCAGCATTTAAATCCATTTAAATTTTTCATGGGAAGCAGAAATGGGGACATTTAAACCCCCGTTTTCTGTTCCCGGCAGATAGTCACAGAGAACAGAAAATAGCAGTGGTTTAAATGGCTCTGAGCCGTTTAAACCAAACAGCTGGCTGCTCAGCTGTTTCTCTCATGAACCAACACAAATTGTGCAAAAAATCATGGTAGTTTGTCCTGGTTGTTTAGTTCATGAACTCAGGTTCACAAGTCCCAAGCAGGCCAAAATTAATGACAAACCTTATTTTGTTAGCCAGTTTGCATCCATTCCTAAATGCCACTGGGCTGCTAAAAGTAAAATGGGATGTGTAAATGCTTAAATATGTATACTTAGCTCAGGGAGCTAGAATTGCCTATGGTTCTCTGTGGTGAGAACTGCGCTCATGACTTCCATGAAAATCATGTTAAATAGGTCACTGAATGACTCTTTCAAACTGTTTTACAAATTTCCATCACATCAGTGGGGGTTTTTTAATTTCAGCTTTATGACACAGCATATCATACTAAACAATTCTGTCAGATCCAGAGGTAAAGAAAAGACAAGTAGAGTTCAAGATCTTTATTCCAGCATCATGGGCATATACAGGCATTGTTGGAACAGGCTCTTCCGCCAGTTCCTTGCTCTTATAAACCTTTGCCCTGCCCGTTATAATTCAAGCCAAGCGCGCCAAGCTGAAGCGGAGGGGTTGTGCGGGTTCCCTATTATTCTCTCATCACCCCAGGTGCTGGTATCAGTCTTTCAGTTACATCTCCTCCAGCTCCCCTGACCTTGGTTGCATAGTAACTAGCCAGTTCCCAGACATGCCACCCTCCCTCTAGATAAGCAGCAAGCAGCAGGATGCTTCAGAGCCAGCATAGCAAAGCACAAGCATTAGCATTGTATAAATTGGATACATATGGCAAGAGGAACAAAATGGTGTGACTCTTGACATTCTGCCCCCCCAAGGCCCCCTCTCCCCGGGCTTATCCGGGTATTTGTTGTAAAAGTCTTTAATCAGGGGTTTACAGTTTGTGTCTTTGGTGTTGACCCATTCAGCTTGGCTTAATGGGAAGTGAGTCCATTTAATAAGGTAAAAGAGTTCACCATGCTTGATCTTGGCATCAAGAATTTCCTGCACCTCATGATGAATCTGACCACGAACCAGAGTTAGGGGTGGTGGTTCCATCTGGGGGTGCCATGACGCAGGGTCATTCTTCAGATATGGAATGGCATGAAAACAAGGGCGCACATGTTTAAGGTTTTTTGGCAATTCCAGTTCAACAGTCACTTTATTTATAATCCATTTGATCAGGAAAGGTCCCAAGTACTTCATCCCCAGCTTTTTGCAATTCTGGGTGTTGGGTAAATGTTTGGTTGAGATATACACCTTGTCCCCCACCACTAACTCCCAAAGTTTGGAGTGCTTTTTATCATATTGAGTCTTGTAGGTTTCTTGCACCCTCTTTAGTTGTTGACTGATAACTGTCCACCCCCCCCCCCACTATCCCTTTCCACCATTCTGTAAAGTCTACGGGAGCTGACGAGGGTGGGGGGGGTGAGCTCGGAAACAGTTTACTCTCATACCCATACACTGCTTGGAAAGGGCTTACTTTGGTGGCGCTATACACGCTGTTGTTATAAGTATACTCTGCAAAGGGCAATAGGGCCACCCAGTTCTCCTGTTGAAAGGACATATAACAGCGTAAGAATTGCTCAAGCACTGCGTTGGTGCGTTCCGTCTGTCTGTGGGTGGTAGGCGGAACTGAGTCCTTGTTCTATCCCTACCAATTCACATAGGCGCGACCAGAACTTGGCAACAAATTGTGGTCCATGGTCGGAAATTACCTTACTGGGGAAAGTGTGTAGCCAAAAGATGTGCTGAATAAACAATTGGGCTAGTTACTTGACCATGGGGAGTTGCTTGCAGGATATGAAATGAGCCTGCTTAGAAAAAGTATCCACTACTACCCAAATCACGATTTTCCCCATCGAGGGAGGGCAGATCGGTTATAAAGTCCATAGATATACATTCCCAGGGGCATGAGGCGGGAGGAAGGGGTTGCAAATGTCCAGGCGGGAGGCCCCCCCCTCTTCTTTGCCATGATGCAAGTGGGGCATCCTGTTGTATATTCTCCCACATCTTTCCTAAGCCCCGGCCACCAAAACTGTCTTTTCGCCAAAGTCCGTCCTCTGCCTTTATTAATTGTAAATCCAGATCACACCCCAAATGGTATATGTTTCCGTGTCCCTTGCATTACTTAAGGCCAGAGCAAGTTCAAGAACTGTAGAGTTCCCTTGCTATCAACTTGAGAACTACTTCAGGAGTTGCATTATTACTTGAAGACTTAAAAGCTGATATTTGTGGCCATTTGATGATCATATGGTGCTGACATATAGGATCTATGAGGTTCTATTTGACAATAACAAATGTGAAAAGTAGTGCTATCAGCCCAAAGTTGGCAGCTGGCAGGAAACTCATCTGGGGAGGAACCTCACAAGAAGCTGCAGCCAGGATTCATCTGGTGCTTCATTTATGGGCTCCAAGGATGGAGGATTACAAGGCAGAAACCATGCTGTCTGAGGCTGACCACAAGCTCCAGTGGAAATTGGGTCCCACAGCAGCAGTAGGAGGGCTCATGTTGCATAGGCTGGTGTCATGGAGAGCCAGTTTGGTGTAGTGGTTAAATGTGCGGACTCTTATCTGGGAGAACCGGGTTTGATTCCCCACTCCTCCACTAGCACCTGCTAGCATGGCCTTGGGTCAGCCATAGCTCTGGCAGAGGTTGTCCTTGAAAGGGCAGCTGCTGTGAGAGCCCTCTCCAGCCCCACCCACCTCACAGGGTATCTGTTGTGGGGGAGGAAGGTAAAGGAGATTGTGAGCCGTTCTGAGACTCTTCGGAGTGGAGGGCGGGATATAAATCCAATATCTTCTTCTTCTTCATGCTCTGCTGGATTGTTGGAGGCTCTGGGGGCTTGATCTCCCCTTCCTTCTTCTATTATAGTGCCACTGCTGGAACCTCCTCTGTGATCCCCCCCACAGCTTTTTCTTCCACCTTTCCTGTGCTTCAGTTGTCATGGGCTGTGTTACTGATCTTTTTGTTATTTTTTTATGTCACAGCTTTGGATAGTTTGGGCATTAGGACAGATCCTTTTAACTAGGGAAGTTGTTCCTGTGCCTGCATCCCACAATCTGGGGAGTCCCTTAAGAGTCTTTGAGTAGAGCGGGAGAACAGCATCACCAGCTTGGAGACTACCAGGTGGTAAAGGAACCACACCACACAGAGGTCAGTGACCACTTGGCTCCTGGGTTTTGCCTTTTCGATTTCACACCCAGCAGGTGGGGTGGGGTGGGATGTGGAAGGCTATCCAGTGGCAGGCAGGTTGCCCAATTAAGTATCCATCATTCTGCAGCAGTGCTGCTGTGTAGTCAATGAAGCTGTGTTACTCCAGTCTGGCCTATAACTTATTGTCTGCATTCCCCTCTATTACCTAGACCTGCAAATGTCCTGTGATATGGTGATGTAACTTCCAGAACCACCAGTAACACTTTAGCATTTGCCCCGAATTCTATGGTGATGATGATGTCAATCCTAGGTTGTGCCAGAAGTAGTTGGTGATGCCAATCCCCCTCCCCCAATTTCTCCCCAGTTGCCCAGTTGAATGTTGGCAGCAGAGCAGGTGGGGGTAGGAGCCATGACAGACTTGGATTTTCTGCTGAAAATAAAACTCAAAAAGTTTATTTGGGCACTATTATTGCCTAACCATATTTGTGTCAGTACAGTATCTTATTAGTCAATCATAAATGTGCTCTGAGATGTTACAAATCTTGAACTGAATCTCCTATAGCTGGGCTCCTTTGCTTTAACTGCTTTCACTACTAGATCAGATAACCAACCAAATCTTTGGCTGCAATTATTTAGTATAAAGATATTTAAAATTATTGCCTGAATGCATTTTGTTTAGCATAAATCCACATACTGCTCCTTTCTCTTCAGTTATAATATCCACTCAAATTTGCTCCTGTACATGTATGTAATTTAACCCCATAGTTTAATGTTATCTCCTCTCTCATTTACGGTATTTTAAACTATGTAATCTTTTAAAATTCAATCTCCAACTCCTTTGTTCTGAAATAAACTTGATTGCCTTAATAGTATAGTACTAAGAATCCTTTACTGGAATTAAAGGCTTGGTATTTTGTTCAAGAAGCAGGAGTCCCAGAGCTTGATACTCTAGTTACAACTGTATTTAAGATTCCATCTATTGATTAATAGCCATCTACTGTGTAGCTCTTTCTGACCGCTAATAAAGTTATACTGAAGTAATAAACTAATGAGAATTAAGTATGGCATTGGAAGTGCCATTTAATCATTCCTACAAAAGCCTTTACCTTAAGAAATGGTCTCAGGTCTTGAAGGAAACCTCTCATTAAACATGAATAACCTTCATTTCATGAATAAAAGCATGGGGATATGGCAGCACTGTACATCGAAGCACATCTCACTGCTCTTAAATAACTGTTTCTTGCAACAAGTCATCAAAATAGTTAGATTCCTAGATGAACAGGACCATGAAAAAAGGAGCTGTGAGAGAACTGTTTGGCAAGGAGGAATATCTTATATCGATGGTAATGAAAATTTAGAAATATATAGAAGAACTTGCACTTGGACTAAAAGGTGCAATAATTTCCTTTCTCTCTCCTGTTAGGTCCCATCTCTGGATACAGCAATTGCCATTGTCAGTCACTGTGAAACTTAGAGTCCCACAGAACAGCAACATAATATAAAGCCACAAAAAACTGGAAAAATAACGAAAAAGACTGAAAATTATTTCAAAAATATATGTGATTAGTCAAATGCCTCTTAAACAATATAATCATTAATATCGCTATAAATTCCAAAAAAGGCAAATGTGCAAGAGAACAAGTATACATCGTCCTTTCTGTTAATCATGTCACTTTCAGTTCATCATGTCAGTTCAGACTTCAAGCGCTCAATGACAATTCACCCGGCTCCGCGGGAAGCATAAAGTGCCAGTGCTGACCAGATTTCAAGTGCAGATGATTTCAGTTTTTCAAAGATGTTTCTTCTGTTGCAGGTGTTCCATTAAAATTCCCATCTTTTTAAAGCAATTTTAAATTCAGTGGGTTTTCACAGCCTCTACAGGCTGTAGAAAGATGCTGTGAAAACCCACCAAATTTAAAATTGCTTTAAAAAGATGGAAGTTTTAATAGAACACTGCAACAGAAGAAACATTTTTGAAAAACTAAAATCATCTGCACTTGAAATCTGGTCGGCACTGGCACTTTATTCTTCCCGTGGAGCCAGGTGAATTGTCATTGAGCGCTTGAAGTCTGAACTGACATGATGAACTGAAACTGACATGATGGACTGAAAGGACGATGTATACTTGTTCTCTTGCACATTTGCCTTTTTTGGAATTTATAGTGATATTAATGATTATATTGTTTAAGATGCATTTGACTAATCACATATATTTTTGAAATAATTTTCAGTCTTTTTCATTATTTTTCCAGTTTTTTGTGGCTTTATATTACGATATTGTCAGTCACTGAGCAACCAAGGAACAGCAGAAGGCACCTACCTTCATAGAGAAGACAACCAAATTGCTGCCTAAGAATCCTGTGGATTGATTGAGCTGATAGCAGCAAGACAAGGACCAGGACTTAACCTGAAAGAACAGGCCACCTCAAGGCCTCATTACTTATTAGGAGTTGCCTTGAGATAATGAGGCCAATCAGTAATGATCTGTTAAAAGGCTTCGGTTGGAATGTTGGGTAGTTGCCATTCTCTTCTTAGGGATACCAGTTGGCTTGGTGAAAAATATCCTGTCCCTTTAACAAAAGCTTAATTGGATGTCATTTACCAGGTGAGAAATTTTCCAGTGTATCAATGTGGCAACAGCAGCAGCAAGGAGGCAAAAGCACTTGTAGGAGACTTTTTGTGCCATTAAATGCCTCAGCTACCTGCTTCTACACATTAATAATCTTTCCTCCAAACCAGTTGACAACCTTACTTATGGTTCTCAACTGACCTGACAACCAGTGGGGAGTGGGAAGGATTTACAAGGAGAAAGGAGAACGCCTAGGCCTCACTGCCAGTGGCACACAGAAAGTGACATCATCACACCATCACACCAGTGACGGCTGTAGAACACTCTGGTATTTGGGTAAAAACTCTATGGTACAATTGGCTTCTACCATAAAGTTTTTGCCCAAATACCAGAGCACTACCAAGATGTTGCTGGGGTGATGACATCACTTCCTGTGCAATGCTGGCCACAAGGCCTAGGCTTTCACCTTTTTCCCTCTCAGCAGCCAACTGAGATTCATTCCAACAAATTTCACGCCTCCCAAGGGACAAAATTCTAGGTCTGCAGGAAATGGTTGCTCAGTTTTTGCTGCAGCGAAAGGCAACCTTGAGGGAACTGCAGCAGTTGGTGGGTCACTTAAATTTTGCATGTAAGGTGGTAGCTCCTGGTCGTCCCTTTTTAAGGAGGTTGTGTGATGCAATGGCTGGATTATGCCAGCCGCATCATCGAATCAGAATTTCACGCAGCATGTGGGAGGACCTTTTACTATGGAAGGAGTTTTTAACCTCCTTTAATGGTGTCTCCTTTTGGAGGGCTGAGTTACAGCTGGATGCTGAGCTGCAAATTACATCAGACACAGCAGGGTCCCTTAGGTTTGGCATCTACTTTCGTGGACACTGGTGCACAGAGGAATAGCCCCAGGAATGGGTAGATGCGGGGTGGAACAGAGATTTTACTTTCTTGGAGTTCTTCCCAATCTTGGTAGCTGTTTGGTTGTGGGGGAATGAGTTGGCAGACCACACAGTCCACTTTTGGTGCGACAACATAGCCGTGGTGCATGTTATCAATTCCCTCACTTCCAAATCCCCCAGGGTGATGAGACTGGTGCGGGCCTTCACTCTCCGTTGCCTGAGGCTTAATATTTTATTTTTTGCCAGGCATGTGCCTGGGGTGGCTAATGGGGTGGCTAACACTCTCTCCCGGAAACAGATGCAGAGGTTTCACCAGATGCAGATTTTCTTCCGACAATGATGCCCCCCGGGATATGGATGATTGGTGGGTCGAGGCCGGCAGAGCAATAAGTCTGGCCATTGCTCCTAGTACCAGAAAATCGTACAACAGGGCAGTATGCCAGTTCAAAAGTTTTAGGAGCAAAGTGAATTACCAAAGGGGATGCCCCCTTCCGGTGGAGCAATTACTCCACTATAGTGTATCTTTAAGGTGCAGGGGATTAGCAGTTCAATCTATTCGGGGCCTGCTGTCTGCGTTGGCCTTCGCTAGTAAGGCTTTGGGTTTCCAAGAGAATACCGGTGACTTCCACATTAAGAAAATGTTGGAAGGTTGGTTTAGAGAAGTTGGGCCTAGGCGGGATCCTAGGCAACCGATTTTCCCTGCAGTTCTTAGGGGTTTACAATCGGTTTGGGGCCAGATGTGCGTGTCAGAGTATGAAACACTCCTCTTTCATGCCACCTCTCTCATGGCATTTTTCAGGGCTCTGCGGGTGAGTGAGCTGGTGGCTCAGTCCAAATGGGACGTTTCAGGGAGGGCCTTGATGGCCCAAGATATTCATCTGGCTGGCGGATCTATATATGTTACAGTTCATCGTTCCAAGACTGATCATCTGCAATGGGGGGGATACTATTAGTTTGGGTTCCTGTTCTGACATCGAGCTCTGTCCCGTAGCGGCTTTAATGCGCTACATGGTTGCTCATGATTTGGGTGCTGGCCTGTTGTTCCGTCATGGGGACTGCAGTCCCCTGACGAATCAATCTATGCAAACCCAAGGCAGTCCACTTCATCACTCAACCATCCCGCACGGTCCAGGATTGATTTAGTAAGCATCAGTTTTGAACAGGGACATGCAAGGCCGTTGCTATGCTGGGCTTGTCCGGAGTTAAGTTCGGCACCCATTCCTTCCATATAGGAGCAGCATCTACTGCTGGGGTACTCCCTGCCTTCCATTCAGAAGCTTGGAAGGTGGCGTTCCTCGGTCTATAAGGGCTATGTTTGCCCTCTTGCATTGCAGTAACTGGCATCACGTTATTAGGGGTATATGTTATGCATTGTTTCTTCTTTCTCAGGTGCTGTGGACCATGGGGAGAGACGACACATCATCATTTGCAGACACAGCTTTGTGTTATGGGCTGCCCATCGGGGCAGAAGGACTTTGGCCGGGTCACAGCTGGGGCTCAGCAAGTGGGCCACCATTGAATGGTGTGGACAGCAGGGTCTCCATTGGTTGGGCCTGTTGCCCCTCTTGTTTGAAGATGTGCACGTGTTGCCACCACATGTTGTGGTGATACATCTGGGTGGTAATGATTTAGGCCTGCTCAAGGGAAAAGCCCTTGTGTTGCAGGCCAAAGATGACTTTAGAGTCATCAAGAGTCGTTGGCCACAGGCTTTGATCATGTGGTCGGCCACTTTCTTTCTCACCCTGGGGTCCGGGCTGATTGCATGGATTTATACAGGAGCGATGGCGTACATCTTTCAGACAAGGGTAATGATGCTTTTTTAGAGGACTTGAAACTTGGGCTTAAGGAAGTGTTGGGCGTCTCGTGGGCGCAGCTCCCTAAGCAGAGGCTTGGCTATGTGGTGTCTGGGTTTTGGCCTAAACTTTTGTTATGCAGCTCGGTGAGCACCTGTAGCACCCCAGTTTTGGGGCACAGGGTCTCACTAAATCAATCCTGGACCATGCGGGATGGTTGAGTGATGAAGCGGACTTCCTTGGGTTTGCATGGATTGATTCACCCGTTAGCCATTTGGCTGGGGGTTGGAACTCCAGGGCATAACCTTTGCTAGGCTGCCCAGGTACGAGCCATGTATTCTGGCTATACCTAGGGGCAGGGTGGCTCACCCGTCATGCGGCAGGGGAGGGGTATTTCATCCCCTGGCCCTGCCGTGCTGCCTGTTAAGTTATAGCCCTTGTGTTAATGTAATAAAGAAAGAAAGTGGCCCTTTAGTTACCCAAACCCTTGTGTTCATCTCTTCCTTCTGTCTGGGGGGGGGGCAATGTGGCTCCCATCCAGAGGTAGGCTGCACAGCCTTGCATCTGGGGGCCGGAGCAGGGCATCATCAGAGGAGGAGCGAGCAGAGCATCATCAGAGGTGGGGGCAAAGCAGGCATGCCCTAGAGGCGGGTTCCACTCCCTCCTCTCATTCTTTGCCTTGTGCTTGGTCCTCCCTCCCACCCTTGATGCAGTGTGGGCGACTGCTGGTTGCTCTCAGTTTTGGGGGACCGGGTAGGAATTTTTTCACCACTTCTGTTTTGGCTGTAGGAAGTGGTGTTTTTTGCCTACCCCACACTGCTTGTAGAGGAGATTGTGGAATTGGCTGGGGTGTGGCTGGTTAAATAGGTCGGTCACTTTTTAGGTTGGCTGGGTTTTGGCCTAAACTTTTGTTATGCAGCTCAGTGAGCACCTGTAGCACCCCACTTTTGGGGCACGGGGTCTCGCTAAATCATTCCTGGACCATGCGGGATGGTTGAGTGCTGAATAGAATTGCCTTGGGTTTGCATGGATTGATTCATCCGTTAGCCATGTGCCTGGGGGTTGGAACTCCAGGGCATAACCTTTGCTAGGCCACCCGGGTATGAGCCATGTATTTTGGGTATACCTAGGCGCAGGGTGGCTCACACATTATGCGGCAGGGGAGGGGTATTTTGTCCCCTGGCCCTGCCGTGCTTCCTGTTACATTATAGCCCTTGTGTTATTGTCTCAGCTTGACTTCGCGGACGAAGATTTAAGAAGGGTGCAGTAGTCCACGTCTGCTGCAGGCTCGCTGGTGGCTGACAAGACCAATGTGGGACAGGCAAATCCGGCCACAGTGGCTGCAGGGAAAAGTCTGATTTGGGGTTGGTGCTGTAGCAGTGCGATTCTTCCTCAATCTCCTTTTGTCCTCAAGACCAGCTATGCGTGTGTTCTCAAAGGAAGAGACAGCCTGGTGGATGGTGTGCCTCCACGCTTTGCGATCTGAGGCTAGGTCAGACCACTGGTGATGGTTGATGCGACAGGTGCCAAAAGATTTCTTCAAGGATGTGTTATTATAATAAATAAAGAAAGTGGCCCTTTAGTTACCCAAACCCTTGTGTCCGTCTCTTCCTTCCGTCTGGGGAGCAATCACTAGTCTCATCATCCAACTTGACTGCAATCTGTCTTCTCAGTTTTCTCCCATTGTTGCCTCCCCCATTTCTAAGCTTTTTATTTCAGCCATGAGGTTGAAGAAGCAGACTGAAATTTTCAGAATGAACCATATCCAGTACTAGACTCTAGAATCTATAGTTATAGGTTTTGCATTCTTTGATCTGGAGGTTGTTACTAAATGCAAGGAGCATTCAGAAAATTCTGGCTTCAAAAAATGGGGTTTCACCTCAGCCTGTAATAAAAACCAGATATTATTCTTAGCGCACAATGCAAGGCTAAGCATACAGGTGTGTTGAAATACCTTTGGAAACAGAGAGCTAAATACTTGAGGCCATTAAGTATGCTAGGATGCTATCCAGACTGTTGTGAGAAGGGAAGCATGACCCCAAAGGAAGATGCTAGGAGGCATTTTGAAGCATAGTTTATGGCTTATAAGGTGCCAAAGGTTACTTCCATGCCAGGTAGAGGTTTTCCCCAAAACTCTCTTGACTCTAAATAAGCCCATGCTGAAGATTTAAAAAGCAATGATGAGCAGGACAGTTGAAGCAGTGAAATGTTGCCATAATGAAAAAAATTCACCAGCAAGAAATCTAAACTGAACAGACATGGAAATCAATGATTTCAGCTAATGGGAAGGTTGGAAAGTAGAAATATGCTGTGACTGAAAGTTCAAATAACTATATGTTGCTAAGTTTTCTTTCTGCAGAAAAGCTAACATATCTCTTGTACTTTTATTGTGAATATATCATATTGTGCTTTTATTCAGCTCCTATTAAAAGCACTCTATAAAACTATTAAAGATATCACTCTACTGAATTGCTTTGCATTTCATCTGATCATGTGTTTCCTGGTCTTACCAAGTAGGAAAAAAAGCTTTCCTATCAGTTTGTTGTTGTTGTTGTTCAGTCGCACAGTCAAGTCCGACTCTTTGCAACTCCATGGACAAAGTCATGCCAGGCCCTCCTCCTGTCTTCCACCATTCTCCGAAGTCTGCTCAAATTTGTGTTAGTTACATCGGTAACGCTGTCCAACCATCTCATCTTTTGCCGTCCCCTTCTTTTGCCTTCTGTCTTTCCCAGCATCAGGATCTTCTCTGGTGAGTGCTCCCTTCTCATTTGGTGGCCAAAGTATTTGAGCTTCAGCATCTGACCTTCCAGGGAACAGTCTGGGTTGATTTCCCTTAGGACTGACTGATTTGAACTTCTTGCAGTCCAAGAGAATCTCAATTTTTTTCTCCAGCTCTACAGCTCAAAAGTATCTATTCTTTTGTGTTCGGCCTTCCTTATGTTCCAACTCTCACAGCCATGCATTACTACTAGGAATACCATCACTTTGACTGTATGAACTTTTGTCTCTATTTTGTATTACACTGCCTAGGTTTGCCATAACTGCCTTCCCAAGGAGCAAACATCTTTTAATTTCATGGCTACAGTCACCATCTGCAGTCTGTCACTACTTCCATGTCTTCCCCTTCTATTTTCCAAGGTGTGATGGGACCGGATGCCATGATCTTAGTTTTTTTTTTTATGTTGAGTTTCAAGCCTGCTTTTATGCTCTCCTCTTTCACCCTCAACAAGAGGTTCTTTAGGTCCTCTTTGGTTTCTGCCATTAGAGCGGTGTCATCTGCATATCTGAGGTTGTTAATGTTTTCCCGGCAATCTTAATTCCAGCTTGTGCTTCATTCAGGCCAGTATTTTGCACGATGCACTCTGCATATAAATGAAATAAGCAGGGTGATAATATACATCCTTGTTGAACTCTTTTTCCTATTCTAAACCAATCAGTTGTTCCATATCCTGTTCTGACAGTTGTTTCTTGCTCCTTATACAGGTTTCTCAGGAGACATGTGGGTGGTCTGGTACTCCCATCTCTTTAAGGACTTCCCACAGTTTGTTGTGATCCACACAATCAAAGGCTTTAGCATAGTCAATGAAGCAGAAATCGACATTTTTCTGATACTCTCGTGCTTTCTCCATAATCCATCGAATGTTGGCAATTTGATCTTTAGTTCCTCTACCACTCCGAAACCCAGCTTGAACTTCTGTTAGTTCCCAATCCACATACTGCTGAAGCCTAGCTTGTAGGATCTTTAACATTACCTTGCTGGCATGTGAAATGAGTGCAGTGGTGTGATAGTTTGAACATTCCTTGGCATTACCCTTCTTTGGGATTGGAATATAAATTGACCTTTTCCAATCTTGTGGCCACTGTTGTGTTTTTCAAATTTGCTGACATAATGTGTGCATCACTCAAATGGCATCATCTTTTAGGACTTTAAATAACTCAACTGGGATACCATGATCTCCACTCCCTTTGTTGTTAGTAATGCTTTCTAAGGCCCATTTGACTCCACACTCCAGAATGTCTGGCTCAAGATCAGTAATTTCACTGTCATGGTTGTCAAGGTCATTGCGATCCTTCTTGTACAATTCTTCTGTGTATTCTTGCCACCTCTTCCTAATCTCTTCTGCTTCTGTTAGGTTTTTTCCTTTATCATGGCCATCTTGGGGCAAAATGTTCCCTTGATTTCTCAGATTTTCTTGAAGAGATTTCTTGTCTTTCCATTCTATTATTTTCCTCTATTGCTTTGCATTGTTCCTTCAGGAAGGCCTCCTTACCTCTCCTTGCTGTTCTCTGGAAATCCGCATTCAGTGAATCTTTCCTTTTCACCTTTGCCTTTTGCTTTCCTTCTTTCCTCAGCTATCTGTAAAGCCTTGTCAGACAGCCACTTTGCTTTCTTGCATTTCTTTTTCTTTGGGATGGTGCTGATTGCTGCCTTCTGTACAATGTCATGAACCTCCATCCATAGTTCTTCTATCAACTCTAGTTCCTTAAACCTATTCTTCATCTCCACTGTATATTCATAAGGGATGTAATCAAGATCAAACCTGAATGGCCTAATGGCTTCCCCAGTTTTCTTCAGTTTAAGCCTGAATTTTGCAATGAGTAGCTCATGATCTGAGCCAAGTCCAGGTCTTGTTTTTGCTGACTGTAAGGAGCTTCTCCATCTTTGACTGCAGATTATATAATCAATCTGATTTCTGTGTTGCCCATCAGGTGATGTCCATGTGTAGAGGCACCTTTTAGGTTGTTGGAAAAGAGTGTTTGCTATGACCAGCTTGTTCTCTTGACAAAACTCTATTAGCCTTTGCCCGACTTCATTTTGTTCTCCAAGGACACTTGTCAGTTGTTCTGGTTACCTTTTGACTTCCTACGTTGGCATTCCAGTCCCCTATGATGAGAAGGACATCTTTGTTTTAGTGTTAGTTCTAGAAGGTGTTGTAGATTTTCATAGAACTGGTCCACTTCAGCCTCTTCTGCATTAGCGGTTGGGGCATAGACTTGGATTACTGTGATATTGAATGGTTTGCCTTCATTCTGGCATTTTTTGAGATTATATCCCATTACTGCCTTCCTCACTAGATGTAGTGATCTTCTGAGTTAAATTCACCTTCTGTTTGACCACATCCAGCTTACCTTGATTCATAGATCTTACATTCCATCTTCCTATGCAGTATTGTTCTTTGCAGCATCTGTGCTTCCTTTCACCATCAGACACATCTGCAGCTGAGCATTCTTTCGGCTTTGGCCCAGCGGCTTCACTCTTTCTGTGGTTACTTGTACTTGCCCTCCGCTCTTCCCCAGTAGCATTTTGGGCACCTTCCAACCTGAGGGGCTCATCTTTCAGTGCCATGTCTTTTAGCCTTTCGTTACGGTCCATGGGATTTTCTTGGCAAGGATACTGGAGTGGGTTGCCATTTCCTTTTCCAGTGGATCACATTTTATCTGGGTTCTCACATGTGGCCTGTCCATCTTAGGTGATCCTGCATGGCATAGCCCACAGCCTCAATGAACCACGCAAGCCCCCTCACCACATCAAGGCAGCAATCCATGAGAGGATTCCTATCAGTAGGAGTGTGCATTCCAGAATTCCCAAACTGAAAATACACAAAAAAATCTGCTGTTTCTGGTTGTTACAATGGTTTTTCAGAATGGTTACAAAAATCTAGGATTCTTGGGCATTATAAAAAAATCCATGTAGTTTTCATGTTCAGGTACTTATCAATAGCAGCAGGCATCTTGCTTTCTCTTGATTCTCCTAACTCCCCAGCCAGTGGTCTAGGGAAAACAGTCTCTGGCCAGCACAAGCCAGGTGCAAGAGCTGCAATTCTAGCTCACACCTTCCTTCCCTGCTTTGCGGAATTGGAGCCCACCCATTCTCCCTCTGCAGGTAGAATGCCAGTGGACACCTTGCTCGAAGACTTCAGTATTGTATGGGAATACTGAAAAGTTAGGTACTTAATTGGCTGTATAGCTCTGCCCCACTCATAGCATAAGATATCTGATGCGTGGCCAGGGAAGTTCATGTTGGAATATGTCTTAGTATTTCACTACCAGTTAAAAACTGTTCTGCTCAAGAGAATTTCTGGAATTTAAATTTCTTATTATCATGTTGCTGTCATTTTGTTTGAGCTTCTGTCTGGTTTTATTTTGCTGATCTCTGTCATTTCTTGGTATATTTGTTATCATTGTTTTGAATATGGTGGGTTGTGCTTCTTAAAGAATTATTAGGTGTTCTACTTACGTACATGTCATCATACAGATCTTTACAGGACAGAAGGGAGAAGTAGAAATGTTTAATAAGTAAAATAAACATGCCACATTGGTCCTGTTGTGTCTTATTGCCTTTTTAATCATCAGTACTTTACTATAAGATGTTACATGCCAACACCATTGATTTCAAGCAGTTTTACAGCAGCTTTGCAACCTTCAATTAGCATGCATCTGCTTTCAGGCAAGAGTTAGTTGCAGCAGCAGCATCTCAAGGACAAGCTAGGCTAAATAGCAGACTAAATGATTATTTTGATTACATCTTTCAATTTGTCTGTCTGTCTCATATTTTCATTTAATACTTAATAATAATAATACCTTTTATTTATATCCCGCCCTCCCTGCCGAAGCAGGCTCAGGGCGGCTAACAACAAAGTTCAAATATACATAATAAAAAAAAAAAAATTTAAACCATAATTAATTAAAACTATTAAAATTCTAAAACATTAAAATTAAATTGTGCTATTCTCTAAATGGCGAACTTAATTAGCAGTTCTAGTCTGCGAAGGCCATTCGAAACAAACTGGTCTTACAAGCCCTGTGGAATTGTTCAAGGTCCCGCAGGGCTCGTGTTTCTTCTGGAAGTTGGTTCCATAGCTGTTGGGCCATAACAGAAAAAGCCCGGTTACGGGTACTTTGAAGTTTTACTTCTTTTGGCGCGGGGATAGTCAGTAGGTTCTTCCCTGCTGACCTCAGTGCTCTCTGGGGTTCATGTGGGGAGAGACGGTCCCTAAGGTAGGCAGGTCCTCGGCCATATAGGGCTTTAAAGGTAATGACCAGCACTTTGTAACGAATCCGGCACTTAGTCCTAAGAGCTCAACACAACATAAATGCCTCCTTAGACTGCCATCTTATCCTCACGTTAATCTTGTGAGGTACGTTAGACTGGAA
Source organism: Heteronotia binoei (assembly GCF_032191835.1). Lineage (NCBI taxonomy): Eukaryota > Metazoa > Chordata > Lepidosauria > Squamata > Gekkonidae > Heteronotia > Heteronotia binoei. Next base: position 104,082,250 of record NC_083223.1, read on the forward strand.
AAGAGTGATTGGTTCAGGCTCAGAGCTTCAAACTTGAGAGTGGGGATCCATTTAAAAAAAAAAAACAGGTCTCCCCGGGACTTTTGTAGAAAATACTTTGTTACTAGTTAAGTTGGCAGGTCTAAAATTCTGCCCTACAGTACAACTGGTGCTGCAAGTGCTAATAGTTTAGGCATTAGGAGTTATGACATATTTGGACAGGAGTAGGAAGATCAAGGCATCACAGCACAGAGTCACTCAGACCTACATTCCTGATTGCCAATGGCACTCCATGTGAGCACAAAATAGAGGCAAATCCACTACTAGAGTGAATCACCATTTTATTTTTATTGTTTAGAGAATTCCTGTTGATAATTTTTATTATCTCCCATTTATTTTCATTATTGCCTATGATCATCAATATATCTAATTCTCAACATTGCCCCATCTATGAATCCTTAGATCCAGAGACCAGAACCACAAACAGGACATGGCAGATCTTTCTAAAAACTTAGAAAGGTTTTCAGGAAAATCTGAAATCTAAAAAAAGGTGGGGGTTAACTCCCCAGTAATAGAAGTTTCTGTACCTTTAAAAAAGGAGAGCTCAGTGGCCATCGCGGGAGTTGCTAGGCTTTAAACTTTGGTTTCAGTCAGTAAAATGCAGAGGGATGGCTTTTTCCAGGGCCAGTTTGGCCTCCCTGTCCACCCCTGCTCTCCTCCCTTCTGTCCTGGAGAGAGGAGTCATTGGGCCCAGCAGCAATTACCTTGCAATTTGTACAACTCACCCAGATTCACCTGAGGCTACCAGACAACTTGATGCCACAACACTTGCATGACCACCCAGCAATGCCTACCACACAACTCACCTGAGTAATATGTTGCTACAACTTTTGCAACTTTTTGCAGACTTTTCCCAAGGAGAGGCTGCCAAGGGGAGAGAAGGAGGGGAAACTGAAAGCCTGTGTGGTTAGAGTATCAGACTAGGATCTGGGAGACCAGTTTCAAATTCCCATTGTGCCATGGAAACTTGCTGGGTGACCTTGGGCCATTCTCCCTTTCTCAGCCTAATCTACCTCACAAAGTTGTAGTGAGGATAAAACGGAAGAGAGGAAAATGATGTAAGGAACTGTGAATTACTATTAGGGAGAAAGGTGAGCTATACAGGAAGTAAATGAAAAAATATAGCTAGTGTTCAGAATTGCAAAAAATGCAGGCAGTATTATATACAGCTGGCACTTGAGACCCCTCCCCCCCCCAAAAAAAAATTCCTGGTGTCTCTCACACAGTTCAGTAACATAGTAGAAACTGTATAGCAAGGCAAGTGACAGAAGATCTACACAGAGTCTCTGAGAAAGTATGTAGCATGGGCATGAAAATGATAGCCCTGGTTGGTGCTCATATGGGATTGCAAAAAACCCCTTCCTGACAACGCAATATTAAGTGGAAAATGCCATGCATAAAAACCTATCTGAACAATCCTCTTTGGTGAGATCAAGATTCACTTTACTAGTTTATCAGCATGACTTTTTCTAACTTATTTGCTGACCCATTTTCTTCCTTCTTCCACCAGCACAATTTAAAATTTAACAGAACCAAAATAGTACAAGAATACCTAAATCCACAAACTTTTGCAACTTTCTAAATGTTGCTAATCTTTAAGTGGATTCGGTATAATGATTATATCACATTTGCTGTTTTTTTATTATCTGGGGTACCATTTCTGGTGTTATAATTCTACACTCCTATGTAAGAATAATGCTTCAACCAAGTTTGGTTTGATTATTGTTCAACACATCAGTAATACTGGTGTTCAGTACATATAGGAAACCCTTAACAAAGCAAACAAGCAGAACAGAAACAAGAGGGGAAGATGATTGAAGTGCTTTTGCCAGGGACCCAATGAAACCTTTCAGTTTGGTTTTAGGTATAAAACATTCTAAGCTATGCATTAACAATAGGCAGTATTAAACCTACTATGTATTCCTTTCAGTCTTACAATAAAGCCATCTCAGACAGACCCATTAGTTCCTAACAACAATAACTTTTTATTTTCCTCATTTTTAGCTCCAGAAATCTGGGCAACATTTCAGTATTTTGGACATCCCGTCAATTCCCATGTGATATGTGTCCGTATTAGCAGCCTTTTTAAAGAGTTCAGCACCCATTTGTCTCTGTCTTTCAGCAATTTTCTTCACTTTCAGTGCAAAGTTAAGCTGAGGCTAGACATGCTGATTTAAGCTCATGAGGTTTTGGTTGGAAGCAGGAGAAGCTCATTATATCTCCCATGATGTGCTGCAGTTTTCAGCATGATTGAAACCACTCCGTAAGTGCCTTTCTTTCCTGTGTAAGTGCTTTTTTTCTAATTGAAGTCTCAAACTCATTTGAAGAATTGCTTTAAGATTCTGGAATCATATTTATACATTTCAGCCCTTAGAATGGTCATAAAAACAGCTGATCTCCAACTTCTAATCAAACTGGGTCATTTGCTACTATAATTAAAATCACTTTATTATGAATGTGGATTTTTTAAAAAAGGAAATAAGACCAATGACTTCCCAGCACTGTAAATGCTTCTTTTAATTGAATTGTTTAATACTAACTGGAATATTTTTCTCATGATGCCTGGAGAAAAAAAACCCCTTCATTTGAGAATGAAATTGAAACCACAGTTTAGACAACAAGCCTATATATAATCACTCTGATGTCAGCATATAACAATGTTCAATAAGGCTAGTGACTACTGAGATCATGCTGATCTAACTGACAGTCAGTGTCAAAAAGATGACATCAGTGTTTAGCAAGTCTCAACAAGGTGAAACCAGGTCTGACCAGCATTTGGGAATGAGTGCAGAGGTTGAGTGTCCAGTGCACAATGACTCAGCATTTGTAACCCATTGGTGCAGAGACTATGTAATTTGCATATAAGCAGTGCTGTGCTGTACAATTTTTCCTTCTACTCTAGATGGTTGTTTGGCGGAGCACTTTGCTGGTGAATGTAAATATTGTAAATAAATTGTATATAGTTGAGCACAGAGTGTCGTTGGACTGTTGCTTGCTATATTGACTCACCTACCAGGGCTAGCGGTACCAGGGCTAGCGGAAATAACTATAAAACAATAGGGTTATGGGCCCAGTTGGCCCAGTGTGCCCAGTCTGCTATGCTCTGGAGACCTTAGGTGAGGCCAGCCTGCTGTGGTGAACAGAGCCAGAGTGGATGTCTGCTGCCATTGTTTGAGAATGAGAGCAAGGACGAGCTCCGCAAGGCTTTGAACAGCAGTGCAAAGAGGACGTTAGCATGGCTCATATTTCAACAGCTCAACTTGTCAAGAAGCTCACCTCCACTAAATATAGTGTGTGGGCTCTTCGTATGGAGCATTTCCTCAAGCGAGAGAGTCTGTGGTCGATGGTTGAAGCACCTCCAGCCCAGCTCGATGAGGAGGACACAGTAAAGAATGAGAAGGTACTGGCTAACATCGTCCTTAGTGTGGGAGACGACCAGCTAATTCACGTGTCCAGTAAGACCATAGTGAAAACTGCCCGGGGCAGTTTAAAAGCAGTCTATGTGCAAAGTACTGCTGGTTCCCTGATTTCTATTACTCAGTAATGAAGCCAGGGGAGTCTGTAAGGGCACACTTAAATGCCCTGGCAGAATGTTGCCAACAGCTAGAGCAGAGGGGGAAGACGGTGCCAGACGAAGATAAAGTATACATAATTCTCAGCTCGCTGTCTACAAAATTCAACATGCTTGTTACTTTGCTTGAGACAGTTGAAGCAACAAACTGACCTTGGCATATGTGACCGGTTAACTTCTTGAGGAGGAGAAGAGGCTACAGGAGTTGAGTTACACTCTGGCTTGGCAGTGATCCAGACTGGGAGAGAAATCAAAAGCAAGCACCAGCAGTTTCCTTGACAACACCAGGAATCGGCACGGAGAGGCATCGGAGGTTGCTCTAAAGGTGTGGAAGTATTTTTGTTGCGGCTCGACGATACATCTTAAGCATGCTTGTCCTGAGTGGCAGAACAGGCGGAGGCAAGGAGGAAAGTCTAAAGGTTCAACGGAATGCTCCAAGGCTTTGCTGGTGGTGACAGATACTACTGCTGCTCCAGGAGTGTGGATTTTAGACTCGAGGGCATCACAGAACTTCTGCAAAGATGAACATTTGCTCCACAACAAAAAGCCTTCTGATCTTCAGCATGCTAGTTTGGCTGATGGATGTAATTCTGAGGTACTATGTCAGGGGTGTGTAAGTTTTCCAGCTTTGCAGCACACTTTCTCTGTGTTGTGCGTTCCTTCATTAAAGAACAATTTACTAAGTGTACCTGTCTTAGATAAGGCTGGATTTATGGTCGCTTTTGCTGAAAATACTTGTAAAGTCATAAAAGGAGGGAAAGTGCTGAGAGTTGGGAGATTACAGAACAATGTTTACATTCTTGAGAACTCATCAGGAACAACTAAAGCTGTAACGAATTCTAACCCTCATGATAATTGTGTACATTTAATGCACCGGAGATTGGGGCATGCTAGTTTTCATGCTATAAACAAAACATTCTCTATTGTGGGGAAGGGAGGTGTGAAAGATTGCAGTAAATTCCTTGACTGTGAGATATGCAAGTGTACTAAATCACAAGCTTTCCCCGTAGCTCACAAGAGCGATAGAGTGTCGGCAAGTCCACAAGCCTTAATACATCTGATAGATCCATTTAATAGTTCTGATTGGTCCATTTCCCAAAAGTCACTCTAGTAACAAATATGAGTTAATTCTAACTGATGACTACTCCAGATTTTCTTGGGTGTATGTGTTAAAACAGAAATCAGATGTATTCACCACTGTGAAAGATTGGTACAAAAAAGTACAAAAACAATTGGGTAATCTGTGTGCTATTCAAACAGATATGGGAGGAGAGTTTGTGCCCTCTGCATTTAAAAGGTGGATGCACATACATGGGATATCTCATAGAGTGGCTAATGTAGCAACGCTTCAGGAAAATGGGGTTGCCGAACGAAAAGGTGGAGTGTTGCAAACAATGATGCATTCTATGTTAAAAGATGCTGGATTACCTATCAGTTTTTGGGCAGAAGCTTTAAAAGCTGCTTGCTATGTGAACAATAGGCGCTGACCTAAACCCATTGATAGCATCCCTTATAGCAGGGGTGGCCAACGGTAGCTCTCCAGATGCTTTTTGCCTACTACTCCCATCAGCCCCAGCCATTGGCTATGCTGGCTGGGGCTGATGGGAGTTGTAGGCAAAAAACATCTGGAGAGCTACCGTTGGCCACACCTGCCGTATAAGACACTATATAACAAAAATCCCAATCTAGATCATCTAAGAGTGTTCGGTATCAAAACTTGGGTAAACATTCCAGTTAACCAGAGGAGAAAGGGAAGTGCAAGATCTAAAAAACTTTTGTTTCTGGTTTACCAAACCAGCATGAAAGCCTATCGGTTTGCTAACGATCACCAAAATATTAGCTTCAGCAGATCAGCTAACTTTTGTGAACACCAGGGGTGGCAAAGAATCCATGCTAATGATTTTCCTGATCAGGTTGCACTGCCTATAACAACTGAGGAATAAACCACTACTATAAAACAGGAAATAAGTTCTCCTTCACCTAGTGTCTCTGAGGATGAACAAAGTGCAGCAGTATCTAGAAGGTCAACTAGGAGTACTAAGGGTGTACCACCTGAGAGATATGGGTTTGAAAATACCTCAGTGAATCATGTTTATGTTAGAGAGCCACAAAGCTTCAAGAGGTGTTAAATATGCCAGAACTGGAAAGGGTTGCTTGGCAGAAGGCCATGCAGAGGAAGTACAACTCGTTAACTGAAAATAATGTGTTTTCTTTAACTTGTCTGCCAGTTGATAAAAAGGCTATTGGATGTCGATGGCTGTACAAAGTGAAAACACTACCAGATGGTCAAATGCAGAGAAAAGCAAGATTGGTTGCTAGAGGTTTTTCTCAAATAGGAGAAGACTATGATCAAGTGTTCGCTCCAACTGTAAAAGCAGATACTTTAAAAGCAGCATTGTGTAAAGCAGGGCAAGTCAAGATGCAGTCAAGATGCAAGTACATCACTTTGATTTTACCAGTGCTTACTGAAATGCACATCTGGAGAAAGAACTGTATATAGAACAGATACCAGGTTTTGAAAACTCAAACAAAACTTTGGTTTTGAAACTCAGCAAAGCATTATATGGCTTAAAATAAAGTGCCAGGGAATGGAACCAGTGCTTGAGTAAAGCATTGATTGATTTGGGGTTTGAACAGGGTATAGCTGTAGACATAAGCAGAGACTCACAAGGATGGTTTAGTCTAAATCAAAAGGAGAAAATATTTAAACTACTTGAAAAATATAACATGCTGGATGCACATTGTGTAGACTCACCAATGACTTCAGGTTATAAAAACGAGCCTGATGAAAGAGTATTTGAGAACAGGTCCATGTATCAATCTCTAGTCAGTTCATTGCTGTATATTGCCTATTGGTCCAGACCTGATATATGTTTTGCTGTACACATGTTGTGTCAGAAAAGCTCAAATCCTTATGCTAAGGACTGGGTTGCAGCAAAAAGGCTACTTAGATATCTTAAGGGTACTGCCAACTACACATTGGTGTTAAAAGCAAATGAGGCATAACAAATCACTGCCTACAGCGACTCAAGCTGGGGTGATAGGCAGGACAGTAGATCCACAACAGGGTATGTTGTGTACATAAATGGTGCGTTGGTATTGTGGAAAACATTAAAACAGACCTATGTGGCCACTAGTATGTGTGAAGCTGTACGTGTCAGTCCTGGAACATTTAGAAAGAATGGCTGTGATTACTAAGAGCCAGCATGGATTTCTCAAGAACAAGTCATGTCAGACTAACCTGATCTCTTTTTTTGAGAATGTGACTACCTTGCTGGATCAGGAGAATGCTGTAGACATCATTTATCTTGATTTCAGTAAGGCTTTTGATAAGGTTCCACATACTATCTTTGTTGACAAGTTGGTAAAATGTGGTTTGGATCCTGTTACCATTAGGTGGATATGTAACTGATTGACAGATCACACCCAAAGATTGCTTGTGAATGGTTCCTCATCCTCTTGGAGAGGAGTGACAAGTAGAGTGCCTTTAGGATCTGTCCTGGAACCTGTTTTGTTCAACATCTTTATCAATGATTTCGATGAAGGTCTAGAGGGAATGCTTATTCAATTTGCCGATTATACTAAATCGGGAGGGATTGCAAATGCAGTAGAAGACAGAAACAGTATACGGGATGACTGTGACAGGCTGGAAAACTGGGCTAAAACCAATAAAATGAATTTCAACAGGGAGAAATGTAAAGTTCTGCATTCAGGCAGGAAAAATCCAATGCATGGTTATAGGATGGGGGAGACTTGTCTTAGCAGTAGTATGTGCGAAAAGGATCTAGGGGTCTTAGTGGATCATATGCTGAACATGAGTCAACAGTGTGATGCGGTGGATAAAAAGCAAATGCTATTTTGGGCTGTATCAACAGAAGCAGGCCTCAGATTTAGTGGGAGCTCACAGGAGCGCAGCTCCAGAACGGATGGGGGAGACTTGTCTTAGCAGTAGTACGTGCGAAAAGGATCTAGGGGTCCTAGTGGATCATATGCTGAACATGAGTCAACAGTGTGATGCGGTGGCTAAAAAGCAAAAGCTATTTTGGGCTGTATCAACAGAAGCAGGCCTCAGATTTAGTGGGAGCTCACAGGAGCGCAGCTCCAGAACCTTTCTGAGGGTTCCACCTCCTACTTCCCACCTGGATGAGCTCCACCACCTATTTTTCTACAAAATGGCCCCTGAACAGAAATATAGTGTCCAGATCACATGAAGTGATGGTATCGCTTCACTCTGCTCTGGTAAGACCTCACCTGGAGTATTGTGTTCAGTTTTGGGCATCACATTTTAAGAAGGATCTAGACAAGCCGGAACGTGTCCAGAGGAGGGCAACGAAGATGGTGAGGGGACTGGAGACCAAGTCCTATGAAGAAAAGAAGGAGCTGGGCATATTTAGCCTGGAGAGGAGGCGGCTGCCACAGGAGGTGGTGGCCACAGGAGGTGGTGGCGGCCACAAGCATGGCCACCTTCAAGAGGGGGTTAGATAAAAATATGGAGCAGAGGTCCATCAGTGGCTATTAGCCACAGTGTGTATGTGTGTGTATATATATATATATATTTGGCCGCTGTGTGACACAGAATGTTGGACTGGATGGGCCATTGGCCTGATCTAACATGGCTTCTCTTATGTTCTTATGTTCTTATGGCTGAGAGGTGATATGATCACCATCTTCAAGTACTTGAAGGGCTGTCATATAGAGGATGGTGTGGAATTGTTTTCTGTGGCCCCAGAAGTTAGGACCAGAACCAATGGGTTGAAATTAAATCAAAAGAGTTTCCGGCTCAACATTAGGAAGAACTTCCTGACCGTTAGAGCGATTCCGCAGTGGAACAGACTTCCTCAGGAAGTGGTGGTCTCTCTTTCCTTGGAGGTCTTTAAACAGAGGCTACATGGCCATCCGACAGCAATTAATATCCTGTGAATTTAGGGGGAAGTATTTGTGAGTTTTTTGCATTGTGCAGGGGGTTGAACTAGATGACCCTGGAGGTCCCTTCCAACTCTATGATTTTATGATTCTATGAACATAGTTTCCTAGATAGAGGATTTTTAAGGGTGGGTGGGGGAGATCTGAAGGCAAAGGGGCAGATAAATATTGCCTGGCAATTGGGTGGCAAGGGAGAAGGAATTCAGAATTCAGAAAAGGCGCGAGGCTATGGGAGTTTTCAGGAAAGGGAAAGAGGAAATAGTGGGGGAGAGGGAAATTAGATGCCTCCCACAAGTCCTTGCTGGTTCTCACTTATAAGGTACTAGAAGTAAGGCCCATTGTGAAAAAAATACAACACCCTTGCTGTCTTCCTACCCACCGAAGTTAAGGCACTGACTCCCCACACTCATCTCAAGGGGAGCTAATCTCTGCCATCTAGAGAGGAACTGTAATTCTGAGTGATCTTCAGTGGGTCCCCAGGAGGAAATGGGATTGTACCTGACTGAGGTCCTATCCCTCCTCAAACCCCACCCTCTTCAGGCCCTGCTCAAATCTCCAGAAATGGCCTAACCTGGAGTTGACAACCTATCTCCTTCCCTTTATATGCCCCTCTGACTTTAGGTTTCCATTGCTGCCCCCCTTCCTGAAGCCTCTCCATAGGAAAATGACAGTTTTTCTTCACAATAGGGGGGGGGACAAGCAGTTTACATCATTCTCCTCTTTCCCGTGTGATCTAAACAACAATCCTGTGAGGCAGATTAGGCTGGAAGTCTGTAAGTGGTTCAAAATCACCCAGTCAGCTTCCACAGCGAGAACCGGGATCTGGCAGATCCCACTCTGAAGTCCTAACTCCTATGCCACAGTGGTTGTCATAGAGTGCTGCTGCTGAACAGTAGCAAGCAGCCAGGCAGAGGGTAACTAACCTCCAGGTGGAGCCATCCCTTTATCTGCCCCTCTGACTTCAGGTTTCAATCACCGTCTCCTTCCCTGCAGCTTCTACATAGGAAAAAGACAGTCTTTCTTCAGAATGTGTGGGAGACAAAAGCAGCTTACAACATTCTCCTCTCCCTAGTTGATCTGATCAACAACTCTGAGAGGCAGGTTTGGCTGGAAGTCTGTGACTGGTCTGAAATCACCCAGTCAGCTTCCACAGCAAGAACTTGTGTCTGGCAGACCCCACTCTGATGCCCTAACTCATATGCCTCCTCAAACTCCACCACAGAATCTCCAGGAATTTCCCACCAACCTGGATAGAAGTTGTAATTCTGAGTGATCTCTAGCCCTCAGCTGGAGATTGGCAACATTGGTTCACTAAGAGGAAAGGCCTGTATTTATAGCTTAGGAATTTTCCACCAACCTGAAAAGGTAGCACTAAAGACCTCTAGGTGAGTGCCCCCCTCTTGCTGTGTTCCCACCCACTCAAGTGAAGTCATTAATTCCCTCACACACACATACCTCAGAGGGAGGTGATCTCTACCATCTAGAATTTCCTAATCTGGAGCTAGTAACTCCACAGCCTCTACATGGGAAAAGGGCAGTCTTTCTTCACAAGGGGGCGGGGGTAAACCAAGCACCTGGAAGTTGGCAACAGTGGTTTCCTGGGAGGAAATGACTGGTAGCATCAAACAGCTGACACTGTGAAGAAAGCCATTACAAGCCTCCCTTTTGCTCCCTCTGAAGTGACCCCTCCCTACTGTGAACGAACATTTCTTGTCAGTTGAAGAGATGTCAACTGCTACTGTTTGTGTGGATTAAAGGGTGGAAGGTAGACAGAAAGAAATAAAAATACTGAAAGAAAGAGAAAGAATGACAGAAGGAACAGAAGGGGAGGGAGAAAAAAGAGAGAGAGAAAGGAGTGAAAGAAAAATGAGAAGGAGGAAGACAGACAGGGCCCTGACGAGAGGCAGTACTGATCAGTAAGCCCACAGGAGAATCTGTCAGCAGAGAACTGTCTTGCTCAAAGGTCAGTGGCCATTTGATGGGGTTCTTGCCTGACAGGGCCAGTGGTGGGTAGGTGATAGAGAGGCTACCCAATGGTAGTTGGAAGTGGTGACAGACAAAGTGTCAGCCAATAGTTGGTGCAGTACAGTCCCGGTGACTTCAACATCAGGACAGTGGAATTTGCCACCACAGCTTCAGTTTTATGACTAAAGGATAATTATCAATATTCAATACATAACTGTAAACTGCAAATTTTGTAATTATCAGAGTACCCTTTAGCATGTAGGACTGTCTCTCACCACTGATGGCGAATTACAGCCAGATCTTGGATGTCCAGAGAAGAGTTGGAGGAGGAGGGGAGGAGGAGAAGAACTGGTTCTTATATCTCACTTTTCTCTACCTTAAGGATTCTCAAAGTGGCTTACATTCTCCATCCCTTCCCACCCCCCAACAACAGTCACCTTGTGAGCTAGGTGGGGCTGAGAGAGTTCTGAGAGAACTATGACTGGCCCAATATCACTCAGGAGACTTTATGTGGAGGAGTGAGGAATCAAACTCAGTTCTCTAGCAGTCCATGCAGCCCTTAATCACTACCCCACCCTGAATGAACGAAGAAGCAAAAAGAAGGAAGAGGGCCAAGAAGAGGAAAAGATGGAAGTAAAGGATCCTCCACTGTAGAACCCTGCTAGGTTGGATCAATATGTGTACCAAAGGGAGACTTCAGACTAACAGAACTGACTGCTTCAGAGCTCTTGCAGTGCACCTTTTCCATCGCTTGTCTTTTTTCAGTCTCCCTGGAATGAAACTCGCAGCTCAGGGATGAGTAAGCTGGTCAAGGCTTTTCTGTTTTGTGTTGGGGATAGGGTTGCCAATCCCCAGGTGGGGAGGGATCAACAGCAATGCTTCCATGTGCAAATTAGCTTTGGACATGCTCAAAAAAGCTATAACAACTCACATTAGATATTAATCAAGATATAGAAGTCAACTATATAAAAATATATTTTATGGCAAAACAGAAGGTAGAAGAACAACACACCTAAATAAATTTTAAAAGTCCATATTGAGTCTATCAGTTTTTAAGCCTTTTTTTGCAGAAGGCGCAGGTTCCAAATTCCCATGAAGAAAACGCAGTGAAGGACTGCCTCTGGAACACCAGAAGAAATGGGTGAACTTCACCTGGCCAAAATAGATTCTTAGGCGTGCAGTATAATTCCATTTGTTATTTATTTGTGTAAAACAATGTTATTAATTTGCAATATATTGTTATAATATTCTTAAAGAAATAAAAGAATCAATACAAATTTATACCAATACATTACACTTTTTCCCCCTCCTCCTCTCCCCCCTTTTTATGATCCCGCTGGTGTTTACTTAAATTGGTAAAAATACAAGATGATTTTATCAAACCAAGAATCTCCATATTAAAGCCTTATCACAATAAAAAAGAAAGAATAAAGAATGAGTATAAGAGATGTCAAACCCTATATGTCCATCTTCATTCTTATCCTTTCACCTTTATAAAAAACAAAAATAAAGGAAATTATTTCTTTATAACAAAAGGAAATTATTTCTTAATAGGATTTAGTCCATTATTCCACAAAGCTTCAGCTATTGTCAAAAATCACTAAATGTCCCTTTACCTTCCAATATTTTTCAACATATTTATGAAATTTCTCCCATTCCTTTCTAAACTTCTCCAAGTCATAATCTTTTAAGATTCTTGTAAGTTTGTCCATTTCATTCCAAGACATAACTTTTAAAATCCAATCCCATTTTTCTGGTATATTATCTTGCTTCCATAACTGCGCATATAATGTGCTTGCAGCTGAGAGCAGATACCACACCACCATTAATTTTTTCCCCAGATCTGTCCAAAATATTTTAACTGTGCCATTAAAATCTCCCATTACCATTATTTGTTCATATGTCACTTGGTCTAATTGTTGCACAATATCTTTAAAGAAGGCATCTTTCGCCCCATTTGGGGCATATAGTCCCAACAACAATGTCTTTTTGTCATTCAACATCACTTCCACTGCTAAATATCTCCCATCATTGTCCTTAAAAATCAACTTTGGATCCAATTCTTGTTTAATATAAAAACCACTCCCCTTTTTTTCTCCTTAGCCAACGAGTAAAATTCCATTCCCAATTGTTTATTCCATAAACATTTATCATCCATTTGTTTAATATGTATTTCTTGTAGGCAAATTATACTACATTTTTGTTTCTTAATCCAATGAAATGTAGCCTTTCTTTTTTGCGGTGAATTTAGTCCGTTTACATTCCAAGATATTAATTTGTAATCCATAGTGATTCTTTTATTCTGCATCCCCAAATCCCCTATGTTCTTCAAAAAACCTCCTCAGTCTTGAACATTTGTAATTGTAATCTTCTTTTCTCCATATTCAAAACTTAGACCCTCTGGCAGTATCCATCTGTATCTCACTTCATTCTCCCGCACTTTGTCAGTTAATTTCATTCTCCCGCACTTTGTCAGTTATACAGTCTTCTGTCATTTATGACTTTTCTTGGCAACTCTTTCATGATTCTTACTCTGCTATCATCTACTTCCAATGTTTTTTTCAGATTGTTTACTTAATATCTTTCCCACCATATCTCCTGATAGAAATCTTATTACCATGTCTCTTGGCAACTTATTTTTCTTGGCATACACTGAATTGACCCTATAGATATAGTCATAAAGATAGCTAGATTCATCAGCATCCATACCCAAAAATTCAGCAATGATTCTTATTATATATGTCCTTAGATCAGACTCTTCATTTTCAGGTACTCCTCTCAGACGTATCTGGTTTTCCATTAATTTACAGTCTTGTAGAACTACTTTCTCCTGCAATTTACTAATCATGGAATCTTGATCTTTCACTTTATTCTCAACCACATGTACTTTTGTTTAATTGAGATCATCAATTACTTTTTTAATCTCCATTTTCACCACCTCTGCACTTGCTTCAATATCTTTTTAAAATTCTTTAATTAATTGCTTCATATTATCAGTTATTAAATCTTTCATCACTTTGACCAATCTTGCCTCCATAGCCTCCAATTACTCTTGTATTTGTACTTTAGCCATTTTTGCGTCCTCCAATGAACTGGCCCTCGTACGTGCTGGCTTCGGTCCTGGCTTGTGTTCAGACATTACTGTCTTCCCATCACAAAAATAGGCTTCAAAGTTGGTCTCACAAAATTAAAATTGAACCACAGGATATTATAGATTAGAACATGCCCTTTTCAGTGAGCTCCAAATTGCCATTCTCAGAGCTTCCTAGCTCAAGATATTAATTTTTGAAATTTATAATTTACACAAAATGGCGCCCGCGATTTTTCTGACCCTTTTAAAAAGTTTTCCTTTTTTCTCTTAAAGTTCACCAAACTTAATTTCACTTAGATAGTCCAATATATTTCACCCTGTTATAAAAACATCTGCTGGCTCCACTGATTTTTAAAGTACCGTTCTTCTTTTAATTTTTTTTAAATTTTTTGACCTTCCTTTAATGGCCACTGAAGTTCTTCTATGATTCAGTCCTAGAGAAGGTCAGGAGGCTTGACAATTTCCCTTCTTTCAATGGCGCCTTCCTGCTTTTCTTGCCACGAAGTCTCATTTTTGATGGTTGAAAAATCTCACAACGCTTGTATGACGTCACTTCCTGTGACATCTTCCAGATCAGCAACTCAGTGATGATGGTTTTTTTTTTTTACAGAAACTGCAAGTATTCCAAACGTAAGTTGTTTTTCAGCTTATAACTTTGTCTCTTGAATATCAAAAGTCCCGAAATTACCCCCTTTCCTTCTTAACTTTAGAATGTTGTAATTAGTCCCAAATTTCAATCCTTACCTCATATAAGGTTTATTTTAGTCCTGGAATGATAGATAAAGATCTTCTTACCTTGAAGACAAATATATCCTTCTTAACACCATTCTTTCCAGAGATAGATATTTAGATATTAGAATAGTCCAAAGAAAGCTTGAATCATGATGAATTGAAGTCAATTTAATGACCACGGAGACCCTCTGTAGAAGCTGGAATGCAATTCTTCACCGGGGACTCTTCAAAGCCTAAAAGGAACCCCACTGGGACTCCTCGTCAGCCAAAGTAAATCCCCTCAGAATTTCCTTAAGCATGTCTTGGCCTTTTTCCTCACTGAGAAAAGTAGGCAGCAGGCATTGGGGTCACCTTCTCTGCCCAGAACAGAGGCTCTGGTCCGCTCCTTTTTGAGAAGCGACTCAATTCTCCATGATCCAACCCTGGAAGTTATTCCATTTGTTATTTATAAGAGCTAAACAAGGTATCCAGAAAATTCAGAACCCGTTTTCGCCTCCCAGGCTTTTTCTAAGCTCCAATAGTGACATGGCACTTCAAAAAAGATCCATAGTGTCAGCTCTTTACAGTTCCAGACAGGTTACCAAAAGGTTACCAGTGAAAGGGAAAGTACTTTATAGATTAGGATTCTTTCCTTTTTTTTTTTTTTACTGCAACCTAAACATGATTTACTTGAACAAATGTAAGTCTACCCTTTTTTGCAATATACTTCTTGGGAGATTTATTTACCTCACTCAGAATCACACTTCTATGACGCAGCAAAATTCTGCTATATTTACCAAATATCCCAAAAGAAAAAAAACTAAAGAATTCCAATTATGAAGGAAACTCCAAACCTCTTCTCACTTCAGTTTCCTGACTATGAGTGCTCAGTTGCTGGTTCTTAACACTGAGAAGCACTGATATCAGCTGCGTCTCTGTGGATATATACAGTTTTAATGCCTTAGGATCCTCCTAAATCATTAGTAAGTTCCAACCCTGGGGTGTCAAAGCCTTTGGTGTTCTAAGTTGTAACTCTGACCTAACGATCTGTAGATTCAGTGTTTATGTAAGTTAGATAAGAGTTGGTATGCAACCTTGGCAAAATGGGACAGCTGTGGAGGGTGTTAGAAAAAGAGAGCCTTGTTAATTATGAGAGAACATTCCACAGCTGGAGGGGTGAGAATTGGGGCTATTCTAAATCATTCCTCAATTAGGGAGTGATTTTAACATTCCAGGTGAAATTGATTGCAAGGGCCTGGCAGTTAATGGGATCTGGCTATAAAGTATGGCTATGCCAAGCCCAGTTTGTGTCTGACTTCTCTCAGACTTCCTTGGCATTTTGCTATGCTGTTGAGTTAATCCACTCAGAGCTGCGGCTGTACTTTTGTAACCTCAGTGTGCCTAGCTGAACCTGAAAAACCTACAGTCTTGTCCTGACTGAAGTTGCTTGTGCTTGGGTAAATATACTAAGAATTAGCAAGGCTGGTTAAGCCTAGGTCTGTTGTTTTCATCCCTTCCTATAACCATTAATTTTTATTCTTCTTTGCACACACAATAAAATATTTGTTATCAGTTAAACCTGTGTAGAGTCTTTAGCTGACAAGTCTCAAAGGCTAATTTAGTGCCTTGGGCTGGTGCTACCTACTGAATTAAAGAAGTCCTTTACTGTTCTGTAAGTCTGCTTGACTGGGTGGTTGCTGTTCTGTGAGTCTAGAAGAAGAAGATATTGGATTTATATCCTGCCCTCCACTCTGAAGAGTCTCAGAGCGGCTCACAATCTCCTTTACCTTCCTCCCCCACAACAGACACCCTGTGAGGTGGGTGGGGCTGGAGAGGGCTCTCACAGCAGCTGCCCTTTCAAGGACAACCTCTGCCAGAGCTGTGGCAGACCCAAGGCCATGCCAGCAGGTGCAAGTGGAGGAGTGGGGAATCAAACTCGGTTCTCCCAAATAAGAGTCCGCACACTTAACCACTACACCAAACTGGCTCTTCTTGCAGGGTGGTTGTCAGTTTTCCAGGAAAGGCTGGAGACTCCCCAAACTCCAGCTTTTAAGGGACCAGTGGGGTGGTGGCAGCAATAGAGACGTGGGCTGGACTCCTGGGGCTTGCAAGGGACCTTGGGCACTGGAGCCTGGCCTAGCTAGGACTCCCTGCCAGTCAGTAGTGGGAATTGGCTGCTGTCTGGGGTGGGGTTCCATGACAACAGTACACACAATGATGTCTTCAAATAACTCATGAGCTACCTTCTCCTGAATAATTAAGAATGGATAGTTGCTTCTCATGAGTTAATCGTCCATTGCATTACACTTCTCCTAAGAACAGATATGAGATGTTGAGTCTTTTGACTGTCTTCAAGAGGAGCAACATTTGGATAATCAGGGTAGAAATCAAATCTCTTCTGGACAAGATAATAGAATCTTAACCTTGTTAGTTTCTCACATTCTGATAATTGCAGATACTTTGAGCAAGAGTTATGTGAAATTGGAGGAGATTTTGAGGGACATTCAAAGCAGTCATTCAGAGCAGGATTTAAACATTTAAGAGATGAGAACTAGTAGAAAATAGAGAGTTGCTGGAGGCACAAACGGAGAGTAGTTGGAGGCACAAAGAAAGAATCCTTCTTCCCCAGGCTTAGAATAGAAACTGATATTTCATTCCATCGTGGAGTCGAAGTATTCATTCCAGTTTAGCCTGTATAAGGTCAATCAGAAAATCACTCCTTATAGAGGTATACCTTGAGCCTGGGAATTTAGCTTAAGTTTCATCTGGCCAAGTTACTACAATTACCTATGTACAGAATTAGTCTAATGGATCATATAGTTTTGAGGGGGAAAATTAGAACTTGGCATGTTATGTTTAATTTTAGAATGTCTATGATTTGGAATCTTTTAATGTGTAGGGCAAGGGTTTTTTTAAGAATCAAAACATCAATCCCCTAATCTCTAGGAGGGGAAAGAGGGGTTGAGGGAAGCAAGATCAACAGATGTTTTTGCCCAAGAAGGCGAATAGCCCAGAACAGCTCACTCTAATAATCTACTTGTTGGTTCTAAGGAGATCCCCCAGGAAGATGCAGACAAAGAAATGCTGTGTTAATCTTTTAGACTTCTTCCTGGAGCAGAGCAAAAGATATGTTTATAAGATCTGAAAGGTTAACGGTGAAACTCATTTGCATTTTGGTTTATGAATATCATTTTACTACATCTGGGGAGCATAACACAATTGCTTTGAACTCAGAATCACAAGAGTTGGTTGACACCATGGACCTGACTGATCTTAGAGATCACTCACAACAATATCACAGGAGTAAAGTAACAACATAGCTGCTTCTATAGCAACTAGGCTGAAACTAACCACACATCACAGAGGGATCTGCCCTAATAATCCATAAGCAACCAAAGTGAGGGGAAGTTATTGTCAACTGGTTCCCACTTATCTTTGGAAGGGGACATTATTTTGTCAAAGCCTGCTGTTCATGGATGCAGTGTTGCTGTTATCAATCCAGATGCAAATAAGATTACTTGTAAATAATGACACACCCCCTCATGGAATGAAATGATTAAATTACTGTCATGGAATATTCACGGTTGGCATAGTAAAGAGGGGAAATGGGAGGTGATGTAAATGTTGAAGGATTTCCACATCATTTGTTTACTTGGGATAAAACCCCAATTAAACTATATGGCTTTGAAGCTTATAATCTAAAAGCTACTTGAAGTGTGAGTAACAGAGGATGTCCAAAGGGTGGCCTTGTAACCTGAGTGAGAATGGATTTAAATTTAAACACAATTCAAATGTTTTTTTTTTTATGATAGTACAGTAACTCTCCTACTTAAGATAGTAGGTGAAACTTTTTTATAATTAATGTGTATCTTCCTTGCTTAAAAGCTTTAGTTCTTACTACAAAATGCTGCTTAACTTTTGATAAATACATTGAAAATTTAGTTATCAGATATCCAACTGTTCAGATTATTTTCATGGATAATATGAATGCAAGGCTTGGTGCTAGCAACACAGGTTTTCAGAAATTTAGGTTTGGAGAAGACTTGGCCTTCTTTAAACCAGGTAACAGTAGACTATCCTTTGATAGAGGCTTCAACATTGCTGGCACTTATTTGTTGAAAACAGCAAAATTTAACATGGAATTTTTAAAAGACTACTGATCAGACAGCAAACTTTACTTGTATCTCCACTGAAGGAGCCAGTGTTTTATACTATACTTCAAGAATAGCTATATTCACCATGATGAAAATTTTTTGTAGTAATCTTCTCCCCATCACATTTGAACTAAAATTGCATTTGAATTCTTATCAAATTGGTAGGCCCTTATATTGCTGGTATAACAAGTGGAACTCCTGTATTGTTGATAAAGCTAGAAGCTGATGAATCAGGTAAGTATAAATGACATAAAAAGATAAATTATCAATCACACAAAACGGCAAAAAAAGTCAGTTACTGGCTAAATTACTGGAAGTATGCCAGATCTTATTTTTGAAATACATTGCAACTGTGAGGCAGCTGGGAAAGATGGAATGGTATGATAATGAATGTCAAAAAGCTAAATCAAAACTCAAGAGGAACTATTGAAGAATGAAAACTTGATGTACACACCATATCTCAGGTTATATTAATTAACAAATGAGTTTACAGAAGGCTATTGCATGTGAAAAAAGCAAAGACACACAAGACTGATGTGGTTAAAATTGGATAACTGTGTCCAATCAAAAAAACTTCAATTGTTTTTAAAAACCCTTTATAATTTAACCAGGCAGCAGAGAAATATTGGAAGCAAAGAGAAAATCTCTCCAGAAATCTGGGTGGGCTGTTTTCTATGTGAGAGTGCAGGTATTGACACAAGTTATAAGATCTCTGAGTTGAAACTTATAGAAATACAGAAGGAAGTTGAACCTAATAAGGTTCTTAGGCTAGTAAGGTTGCAGGTTCAGATGGCATCCCAACTGAACTGTTCCTCTTAAGTTCCATTTGGTGGACTTTGCTTCTGGTTGTTGTTGTTTCCCTACTGTATTAGATCAAACAGGTGAAATCCCTACAGATTGGCAGTCATAAATTCTGGTACCCATCTACAAAACAAAAGGTATTCACTTAGATCCTGTGAATTTTAGACCTATTTGCTGTCTGTGCTGGGCAAATTGTATGCCATGCATTTGGAACACAAATTGAGATCTTGGATGGATGATTGCAACATTTTGGGACCTGAACAATTTGGCTTTAGGAAAGGCTATTCTATAATGTATAACAGGATAATTTTGTCACATTTTGCTGACAAATATTTAAAGACTAATGGACTATATGTTGCTTTTTTAAAACTTAAATTGGCATTTGATACTATGTAAAGAAATGTTATGGGCCAAGTTACAAAATTATGCAATTTTAGAACACTGATTGTATTTAATTACTGTACACTAGCACAACTCTACAGGCCAGGTGGTTGAGGAAAAGTCTTTTTAACATATAGTATACCTGTGGTAAAAGGAGTGAAGCAGAGTTGAATTTTGACTCCAACACTTTTTGCACTCTACTTAAATGATCTGAGTCCCTTCTTCTCAAAAGTTAATGCAATGACTCCATCATTAGGGGGGTATCACATGAATACAAGGTTTCATGATGGCAATATCTTACTACTATAATTGACTAGGCAGGGTTTAAGAAACCAAATGAATAAATTCATTAATTATAATGAAATAGAGCAAGTGAGCATAAGTCAAAATAAAACTATAATACTGGTGTTTGGAGACCCTAGGAAGACAAGGCATCTTTGGAGGTTTCAAGGAATGGAGTTTGAACAAGTTCATTCTTACAAATATCTGGGCATCCATTTTAACATTCTAATGCCATGGAAAAGTCATTTAAAACATATCATAAATAACTTTCAGTTTCTATCCATATCCTTAAAGAAATTTTATTTTACAAGAGGTGGACAGCCTTCTCCAGCATTGCTCAACATACAATTCCAAGATCCACTCTGAGCCTACTTGGGGAGAGCAGAATAGAATTCTGATAGATACATAAATAAATAAAACTTGCACACAACCCTATTTGGGACACTGTGATGGTAGCATGTAATTACTAAAGATCTTGAGAGGCTGCAAACATCTTCTGAACCATCTTGAAAATTCCCAATTGTTTCTCCAACTCAGTAATTAGATTAGAAATTAGTCTGTGCTCTTTACAATAAATCATATGGAGATATGACATTAAGATGTGGCTAAAAATATTCTTATTAAAGCCCCTGAGTCAACTAATACATTTAATGAGGCAACCCATTTTTATCATGTGAATGCCTTCTTTGACAAATTGTGTTACTTGGATTTTTGTTAGATGATAATCTATTTAATCACTATTCTGATCACCTATTGAAAACAACAGACACAATTTTATCACATTCTTACTTTCTTCTCAGCATAAGAAACTGTAGTTCAGGAGAGACAGTGAGACTGCCAAAGTGCCTAAAAGAGACCATGCTAGCCATAAAGAAAGGGGAGGGGGTAAAATCATTGTCATCCCATTGTGACAGCTTGCTCTTTTCCTAGGTGGCTGCTGTGCTGTTGCTGCTATTGATTGTAATTTTACTCTGTTCTTTGTGTCCATCTTGCTCTCCTTCTGGCAGATCCCCAGGTGGTGGAATGATAGAACAGAACAAAGAAGGGCAAGGGCAGGGCTGGCCCTTGGCTGCTCAGTGCCCCAGGCAGACCTGCCGCCTGTCACCCCCCCATCGCCCTCCTCCATGGTACTGTCCCACAGCGTAGTGCCCTATCACCCACTCAGCAAAGTAGGGTGGGAAGAGCAACTGGGAAGGGAGGCAAAGGCACACAAGCTATCCAGCTGGCTGGCTTCGCTTTGCCTCCCTTCCAATCAGAAGGGAGGTGAAGCAAAGCCAGCCGGCCGATGTGCAACTGCTGGCTTTGCCCAGCCTCCCTTCCAATCAGAAAGGAGGTGGAAGCTACCAGCCGCTGTGCAACTGGGACATTTGCCTAGGGCACCAGGAGTGGGGGGGAAGCCCAATTCAGAACCCCCCCCCCGGCCCAGCACTATAGGCAAATGCAAGGAGATGGGTGGAGAGAAAAGGGCCTTCTATCCCTAGCATGAGGCCTGTGCTTCAAAAAGGCTTGTAGTTTAGCTTTCCTCCACTCTCTATAGTGGCACATATTTCAAGTTGGAGCCACCTGCCAACCACAAGTTCACCTTCCTGATAAACAGGGTGGGTGCCATATTGAAGGAAAGTGCTCAGAAGAGCCACTGGACACAACTGGCATGTCAAAGAACCACATGTGGCTCCTGAACCACTTTCACTTCTCTGGAGTCATTTCAATTAAAAGTGTTTATTCCAAAGTAGGTGTTAGGATGTATGCTAGAAAGAGTTTGCTGATTTCTCTTCTAGTGATCCTAGAGCTTTGATGTGACAATCATATCCATATAACCTATCCCAAACACTCTCCTCTCTGCCACTCTGCTACTCTGACAGGCTCCAGAATAGAATGCAGAGGAAAAATTCACAGCCCAGAGATGCCACCACAGCTAGACTGGCAAGCCGATTAGGATGCAGAGTTTGCTTGGATGAGCATGGTGCTGAGCTGCTGTTCTTAGCCGTCCCATGCTGACTTCAGTGCAGCCACCAAAGAAGGGAAGGTGGAGGGGGCACTGATGCCTAGGATACAACCACCTGGTCCTTGTTGCCCAAAAAATAGGGCAAAGATGCCTATGGGAATGGAGACTGAGTCTTCACCCCCCTAAGAATTTTCAGGTGGAGGCATTCCCACATGGAGAGCCAGGGGCAGGCAGTAGGGCTAAATGGCCTAGAAACTAGTGGCCAAAGAGGAGATAGTCATCATGGAACAAGTCATGCTAGAACAGGTGATACAGGTGTTATTGGCAGACACTCAAGCTTGAATCCTCTGCAGCCAGCCAGATATCCAAAAGAAAGCTACTGGGCTGCTGGAAAACTTCTTAGCAGCTGATGCTGCTGAAAGCAGTTGCCAATCCCGTCTGGAACTTGGAATGGCACCTCATAACCATCCCTTCTGCAGGGACATTCCTAGTCCATACCCTAAGCATGGATATTTGACCAGGTTCTCCTGTGGAACAGCCCTCACCCAGAACAGGATCCCCACTAGACTGTCCCCCAACAGCCATGGTCAGCCAGCGAGCCCTAGAACAAGGAATGAGGGAGCCAGAGGGAGGTGCCCCAGGCCGCACCGTCCCTACCAGCCAAGCCTTTGCTTCAGCTATGGCCAATCCAGTCATTTCCAGCATGAGTGCCCCACAATGGTGTGCAACACAGAGGGAGAAGTGACACTTCTCATAACAGTTCCCCAACCCTGCTTCCTGGTCTTCACCAAAGCACTGTTGAATTACAAGTGAAAGCTGGCAGCTCTGCTGGATTCAGGCTGTTTATTATCCATGATCTTCATGCACCTCTTGTTCCAGGACTGCCTGTCATTTGAACCAAGTTGCCTTTTTCCATACAAAATGTGGAGGAACTGCTATACTCAGTGCTGTTAGGATGAGAAATCCAAGCATTTCTCCTCAATGCCATCATTTGTCCTATACACATTTCCCCTATATTCTTGTTTTAATGGCTTGTTTTTATACATTATATATTGTTTTAATTGTAAATCAAGTCAAGCAGGACTCTGAAGAGGTGGCATGGAAAAATCCTATATAAATAAATATGTCTGTTGTTAAAACAATGTGGTATATACAGAACATATGGTGTACTTTTTATCACTAACACTCCTGGATACAGGTAAAAATGGTCTGCAGATCTGAACTGTTAGTTTGGGGAGGCTGTACGTTGCTACACCTCAGTTACTGAAAGCCATGAAAAGATAATTTTAGGTTTAGGTTGTAACGATTTTATACTCTCTCTTTCTCTGTGGAAGAATTTTCTATTTCAGATCCAATTTTCCAAGAAACAGAACCATCGCTTTGTGCTACACAGGCTTGCAAAACTGTTTTTAACTTCCCGCTCCATGGCTGACTCGAGTTATTGCTTTTGCTACTTCTCTGTTTATTTTACAGCGAGTGATTCAGAAATGTTCTAGTTTGGGAGCTTATTGAATGTTTGCTGATGTCTGACATGTTCTGGTGAACTCCTGTGTGCTCAGCATAAAAGTAGCAGCATGAAGCTTTGAACTCCTTGCTCAATCTGTTTGGTAGCTAAGTGGAATTTCATTGCCTCATTTTCTCTTTTCACTTTGTAGCTCCTAATATATTACAAATATTGAATTCAGTTTTAGGGAATTAGATCAGTTACTTCCTGGCATAAGAATTTCTGCCTTATTAGATTATGTAGAGATAACTGCTCAGAGTTGAATTTTCAAATATTAGATAAATTAGTGCAACTTGAGGAAACTGCAACATGACATAAAGAGACCTCACTAGTGTTGTTGCTGCACCATATTCTACAAATCTGTACTGTAATCACTTGCTGTGGTTCAGGCTACAGATGACATTAGCATATCTCCCTCCATTCCAGTATTCTACTGAAGATAACAGCCTCAGAAATTTCTTTATGTGAAAAATATATAGGAAAAGTACACAGGATTAATCTAGTTTTCCTCTGGGGCTCCCATTTTCTGTAGGCATAGAGGAGGGTATTTTAACCATTTCCTCATCTCCAAGTCCCATAAGATTCCTTTAGGCAAATAGAAAATAAGCAGGGGAGTTAGTGGACAGAAAACATTCAGATGCCTATTCCTCCAAATGTTGGAGATTATATCTTGATTGATGCTTTAGGTAAACAAGAGAACACTGGCTGTGGCAGGAAGCTGGTTGTGCTAAGATGGTGTTAGTTTCAAGCTTGGTTAGTGCAAATCTGCAAGATCCTGTCTTGCTGTAAACAAAATGAAGGAAAACTCTATATGAAATATTCCAGAGATAAGGCAGTGGGTGGGTCAGGAAGGACACGGGTGTTGATTCACTGCACTGAATCCTCAGACTAAAATGTCATGCTAATAGTGGTGCAAAATGCCACATAGTATCTTGGAATCACTGTTTATCTGACTTGCAGGACCCCCCCCCCGCCCCCCCCCAAAAAGACCACCAAGAGGGTAAAAGAATCTAAAAACTCAAGAATATAAAAAGATACATTCTAGTCTCAAAGGTTTGAAATGTAAGGGACTTCCAGGGTTGGAAAATGCCGAGCTGAATTGCTTCTCAGAAGGGGAGCAGGCTGGGGCTTCTGTTCGGGGTAGTGGAAGGCAATTTAATGCCTACTGCCTACTTTTCTCAGTCAGAGATCAGTTCAAGATATGCACAGGAAACTGAGGAGATTTACCTTGGCTAAAAGGGAGTCCCGGGGGAAGGGCTTCTTTGAGGGGTCTCTGGAGACGACTTGCATATTCATCATCTTCAGAAGTTTCCAGAGTCATTTATTTGACATAAGCTTGATAGGATCCTAACCTTCTTTGAGACTGCTAAACATCTAAAGCTATACAAGACCGGTGTTGGATCTGGATAATTGCAGAAAAAGGTACTGATGACTATCTTCATTCCGGGACTATTTAAAGTTAAACAAAATAAAATCAAAAGGTGGAAAATAGAGATTCAGAAAGCTTGGAAGAAGAAGGGGAGAAGGGGCGAAATTTGAACTTCGTAAATTTAAAGGACAGTGCTAAAAAGTGGAAAGGAATTTATTGTTTTACTTGTGGTTTTGGTGAAAAAGCCCCATCGTCACAGATTTGCAGCTCTCACAGTCAACACAGGAAATACGGCAAACATCGCAAGATCTTTTTACCAGTGAAAACGGGATTTGGTGGCAAGAAAAGCAGGAAGTATCGGATGGAAAAGGGAAATCATTGAAGCAGCTAGCCTACTGTAGGACTATAATATCATAGAAAAACATCAGCAGCCATTGCTAGGAGGTCAAAATTTAAACAAAGTTTTTAAAGTATTCGGGACATTAAAAATTGGTGAAGCTGACAGAGGTGACAATTATAAGGTAAATATTATTGGACATTATCACTTATAATTATTTTAGAAGCCTTTTGAAGAAAAAATTTTTTTAGAGGGAAGCAGAAAGTCGCGACTGCCATTTTGGAAGAAATAAAAACGTTAAAATTTAGTATCTGAGCCCAGGAGGCTCTGAGGATGGCGAAATTAGACTTATTGAAAAGGGCAAGCCTTACTCTATCAAACCGATAGTTTAAATTTAATTTGGAGAGGTTAAAATGTTCGGTGTTTTTTTACATGTCAGAGCATAAGTTAACCCGTGCAAGGACTGCCTCAATGCAGAAAATGCAAGAGCAATTAGAAGCAATGGAAGCCAGGATGATGAAAGGGGTGAGAGACATGATAACTGCTTCTAAAAAAGAAATTAGAAAAGACATTGAAGAGCTAAAGAAAGATATAGAAGATCTCAAAAATGAGACTGTGGTAACATCAAAGAAAGTGCAACAGGTGGAAGAGAGAGTGAAAGTACATGATTCCACCTTGCTAAAAATGCAAGAAAAGGTGGCAATTCATGACTACAAATTGATGGAAACCCAGATATGTCTGAGAGGAGTGCCTGAAGATGAAGAGACTTCATATAATAATAATATATAATATTATATATATATATATATATATATATATATATATATATATATATAATTGCAGAATTTTTGGAGGAAGATCCTGAACGAACTAGAAGCATGTATGATTATATGTATAGAAACAACTCACTATATGCCAAGAAAAATAATCTACCAAGGGATGTGGTTATAAGATATATGACAAAAGAAATGGTGGAAAAAATCTTGAATAAAAATTTTGAAAAGACATTGATAGTGGGAGGCAGCAGAGTAAGAATCATGAAAGAATTGTCAAGACAAGTGATAAATGACAGAAAAGCATACAAAAAACTGACAGAAAAATTACATGACAATGAAATGAGGTATAGATGGATAATACCTGAAGGTCTGAGCTTTGAGCTGCAAGGAAAAAGGATTACAATTATAAGCACACAGGAACTGCTTAGGTTTTATGAAGAACATAAAGAATTTGCACCATGATGGATTACAAATTATTATCTTGGAATGTAAATGGACTAAATTCACCACAAAAAAGAAAGGCAACATTTCATTGGATTAAAAAGCAAAATTGTAATATAGTTTGTTTACAAGAAGTGTGTATCAAACAAAAGGATTACAAATTTTTATGGAATAAACAATTGGGATTAGAATTTTATTCATTGGCTGAACAGAAGAATAGGGGAGTGATTTTCTATATTAAACAAGCATAGGAGCTGAAATTAGTGTTTAAAGATAAAGATGGAAGATTTGTAGCGGTAGAAATAATATTAAATGCAAAAACCCCGTTGTTATTGGGACTGTATGCACCAAATGGTGCAAAGGATGCTTTTTTAAATGACATTATACAACAATTTGATGAACTGACTTATGACCAAGTTTTGATAATGGGGAACTTTAATGGAACAGTTAAGAACACACTGGATAGGTCTGGGGGTAAAAAAATAATAAGGAAGGAAAATTGCCAAAGTCTTTCTTTAAATTGGTCAAACAAGAAAATTTGGAGGATATATGGAGGAAATTTAATCCTGAAGTGCAGGACTATACCTTTTTTTCAGCAAGACATAAAACTTTTTCCAGAATTGATATGTTGTGGGGCACCAAAGACTTAGAGCTTATAACAAAGAAAATGGATGAAGATATGATAAAATGGAATAAACTTAATTTGTCACTGTTGGGTACAATAGCTGCAATTAAAATGAATATTCTACCAAGAATAATGTATTTGTTTCAAACTATTCTGATTGTGAAAGACAGTAAATAATTTAATAGATGGCAAAGAAAAATTTCAGAGTTTGTGTGGGCGGGGAAGAAACCAAGAATTAAAATGAAAATTTTAACAGATGCAAAAGAGAGGCGGATTTCAATTACCAGACTTAAAATTATATCATGAAGCAGTTTGCTTAGTATGGATAAAAGAATGGATAATGTTGTTAAACAAAAACCTCTTAGGGTTGGAAGGTCATGGAAATAAATTTGGCTGGCAAGCTTATATGTATTATGGGGAGGAAAAGATAGACGGCTTTTTCTCTCACCATTATATAAGAAACAGCTTGCTAAATACATGGATAAAATATAAGAAATATGGAGATGAAAGAAAACCGTTATAGATAGTGCCAGCCGAAGTGATAAAAATAACAGCTGAGACGGGTGAAGAAAAGTGGTTGTCATATAATCAACTATTAAAAATACAAAGTGGCAAAATAGAATTGAAAACTGCTGAAGAGCTGAATAATAAATATGATTGGTTTCAAATGCAACAAATAAAGAACTTGGTGGAGAATGATATTAAAACTGAAGGAATAAGAAGAGAGCAAACAGAAATGGGAAAAGTTCTGCTTGGAGACAACGAAAAATTAATTTCAAAATTATATAAATTACTTTTAAAATGGCCTACGGAAGATGAAGTAGTGAAATCTCAAATGATTAAGTGGGGAATTGTAAATAAAGAAATACAGATGGAAACTTGGGAATATTTGTGGAAGAACTCTATGAAGCTTTCAACGTGTTATAGTATTAAAGAGAACTGTTTTAAAATGATGTATAGATGGTATATGACGCCTAAGAAATTGGCAAAGATGAATAATAAGATGCCAGACAGATGTTGGAAATGTAAAAAACATGAAGGTTTTTCTACCATATATGGTGGACTTGTGAATGAGCAAAAAAGTATTGGCAGATGATTCAACAAGAAATTTCTAGGATCTTGGGATATGAATTTAAGAAAGTTGCAGAGACTTTTGGGGGGAGATTACAAATGGAAAAATTTCCAAAAGAAGATAGAACTATAATTTGGTACTTGCTTTCAGCTGCTAGGACGTTATATGCGCAGTTGTGGACGTAAGAAAAAATACCAGAGAAATGGGATTGGATTGTAAAAGTTATGACATGGAGTGAAATGGACAAATTAACAAGAATTTTAAGAGACTATGATTTAGAAGTTTTTAAGATGGAGTGGAAAAATTTCAAAAGATATGTAGAAAAAGAGTGGAAAACAAAAGGACATTGGACAATTTTTGATAATGATTATTTTACTGACCCCTGTCTGCATCCCCCTAAGATCGGGAAGATTGCTGTGCCCATCTTGTTGTATGCAGACGATGTGTTACTCCTGTCAAGAACCCAAGTTGGTTTACGTAGGTCGCTTAGAATGCTTTCTCTCTTCTGCCTTGACACAGATCTAGTTGTTAACAGGGACAAGTCTAAAATTATAGTCTTTACTAAAAGATTCAGAGAAATGAATTGGCGTTTTAATGATGAAAAACTGAAACAAGTTAAAACATACAAATATCTGGGGGTCGTTTTTCATCATACAGGATCTTACCAAGGGCACATAGAAAACGTACACTGTAACGCCCAACGCACGGCGCTTGCTCTGCAGGAATTTTACACCTCTAAGGGCGCTTATAATGCCTTGGTGGCTATTAAGGTTTACAACGCCAAGGTTATACCCCAATTAATGTATGGAGCTGAGATTTTCTTGTATAACAAATTAACTAAATTGGAGATGGTTCAATCGAAGTTTGTACGATGTATCCTACAGGTGCCAAAATATGCCTCATCTATTGCAATTAGGCTGGAAACGGGGCTTCCAAGCCTCTCCACATTAATGTGGAACAGAGGTTTGAGTCTCCTTCTAAGGGTGCTGGCGAACCCGGATGATATTGCACATCAAATTTTCTATGACTCATTCGTTAGCAATTGGTTGATGAAATTAAATTCTAAATTAGAGGAAAGTGATCTGAATATTGATTCCCTAGCCCTCATGTTTAAGAACGGGGCAAAAGCAATTATCGGAGACCGATTACTGAAATTGGAGTCGAAACAATCTCTGGCCAAAGTTGGGGGGACGTATATCCCAACCTTCTTTATAAGTGATTTTAAAAGTGCCAGGTATCTAGAAAAGATACAGCCAATTAAGATCAGGCGGATGCTGTCCTTGGCACGCTTGAACATCCTGGATACAGCAGTACTGAGGGGCCGTTTCCATAAGATTCCACTAGAAGACAGGATCTGTCCGTGCGGCCTGGAGGAGGTTGACACTGTTCCCCATCTTATTCTGAACTGTCTTTTCCATACAGAGGTAAGGTACAAACTTCTGCGGAACCACCTAATGTTAGCTGAATCTTTAAATCAGGCTCAAGTCATGCACTTCCTCCTTGGGGACGGGTGTGATCAACTTTCCCTGGATCTTGCAAAGTTTCTATATGTTTCCGACCTTGACAGGAAGAAATTTAACACTGCTTGTATTTGAAAGAAAGTTGGCCTTGTTAAGTATTGCCTATATCAGCTAATTTTATTACTACTTTGATGGTTGTACATAGTTATTATATTGTTATGTGATATTTTAGATTGGTGTTGTGTTGTATTGTTATCGATGTGTTGTGTTGTTGTTGTTGATTGGCCTAGAGCCGTATTAAACTGACTGACTGACTGACTGATAATGATTAAGTCTTAGAAAAAAGAAGAATATTATTTTTTGTTTTTCTTAGTTAAGGGTACCTTTAAACATTAGTACTTTAAGTAAATAACATCGGCGGGGGTCAAGTAATGGGGGGAGGGGTGGTAGAAAGTAATATATTGAATAGATAAAAGAAGTTATTAATGATGCAAGAAATATAATTTATTACCATATGTTACCAAATAAAATTGTTTTAACCTCAAAGGTTTGCAATGTAAAATATTGTGCTCATGATCAGAATCATATAGTTGGATGGGAACAAGTTAGACCTTGTGACATGTAGAACCAGATAATCCACTATCAGTTCATTGGTTAAGCAATCCAGTTCAAAATGTGTGTCAAGAAACTACAGGAAAGTGCTTGCAAATAGGTTAGGTCACAAATGAAAGGAAAGAGAAGAAAACAGAGTTGTCTGGCCAGTCTCAGCCCTTGCTCCTCCATCATATTTATCAAGCAGCTACAACTTTCTGAAACTCTGAACATGCATGAAATGTTTATATATTTTATTCCATATTCAATTGGAAGATGGGGCATGATATTCAAAATTGCGGTTGCCACTCATATGTCACTGAAAATGAAGTTCAAAATTATTGCATGTAGAGGTGTGAAGCATTAGAGGAGATTCAAGAAACCTCTAAGGAATTTGATAAACTCCTCAGGGGGGATTATGGGAATTTGGGGAGGGACGGTGGCTCAGTGGTAGAGCATCTGCTTGGGAAGCAGAAGGTCCCAGGTTCAATCCCTGGCATCTCCAAAAAAGGGTCCAGGCAAATAGGTGTGAAAAACCTCAGCTTGAGACCCTGGTGAGCCGCTGCCAGTTTGAGAAGACAATACTGACTTTGATGGACCAAGTGTCTGATTCAGTATAAGGTAGCTTCATATGTTCATATGTAGGCATACCTAAATTGTCTATGGATTTCACCAAAAGCAACACTTGAAGCAAAATTAGATATTCCCAACTGAAGAGAAACCATATCTTCCTCAAATGTATGTGACCTTATAGCTTTGGCACAGATTCCAGGTGTAGTACAGGCTTTTAGTGTTAAATGAGCAGAAATTCAATTAGATCAATTTATACTTCACGGATACATGGTCGTATCATTGTCAGGAATAGTGATTTATTGGAACTGGTGTAATTCAGTCATTTATAAATGTTGACATTCCTGGACTGCAACAGTGAGTGTGAATTTAGTGCCTGCAGTTCACAAGTATAATACTGCCAAGTCATTTTCTCTTTCATATGACCAATGGCATTTCAAATTATGTGGTGATGTTGTGCAGGGAAATCAATTAACATGATTGTAATAACTAGTGGAATGCTGCCAGTCAGTGGTGAGAGTAAGAGATATATCATCTAACGGAGCAGAGAACCAATATTTAATTTGGATACTTTCACTTGAAGGTATCTCATCATGCCTGTGACAGTTGGGTTGCCAACTTTCTCCCTTTAATATTTCAATAAACAGTATACATTATCTCATTTTAACATTAAATAGAAATGCCTGCTTTCCCATATATCCTTTCTGAAAGACAGCTTATTGATTCTTATAGTGATGAACATGCTCTTTGTGTAATGAGTGGTAATAATTTTGAAAAGAGTAGAATCTTCTAGAGCCATGGTTCTCAAATAGTGAGTTGGATCTTTACCAGGAGATGCAAATAGTTACAATATCCCACCAACTCCTACCTATGGTTTTATTTGCACTCAAAGATCACATCTTCATCAGTATTCCCTCTAAGCTGAGTTAATATGAGCTAGCTGACAGTTTTTTAGCCTGCAGCTTACACATTTCTGTCTTAGCTCAAGAAAAATGACCCCAGAGTAAATTAATTTATGCAGTAGCTCACAACTTTAATGCTAGTAGCTTATGAAGTAGAATTTTTGCTCACAAGACTCCACAGCTTAGAGGTAACATAGATGCTCATCCACCCATTTGTGTCCAGGCTATTGTTGGAGCCTGTCAGCAGCATTCTCCTGCCTCTTTGAGTGGTTTGTCAAGTCAAGTTTATTGCATTAAGAAAAACAGTGCAACATAGTATAAAACAATTCAATATACATCAGAACCCATGAATATCCATAGGCAGGCAGGCAGGCAGGCAGGCAGGCAGGCAGACAGACAGACAGACAGACAGACAGACAGACAGACAGACAGACAGACAGACAGACAGACAGATAGATAGATAGATAGATATTCTTTATATATAATTAACATACACAAATCTTAGTAACAAAGAGCAAAGTTTAACAATGAACTACAGATCCTGTAATAGCACAGAAAGTTCCAATGTTAGCAAGATAACTATTTGTTGACTACTGGCATCAGTGGGTTTTGACTGGATAAATAAATAAATTTTGCTATTTGCAATGTGACACATTTATTTCAATCTGCAAGTAATAATACAAGTTTGGACCGATCCGATTGTCTTGGCTATCTTGTTAAAATGTTCCCGAAATATTGTTCACAATCCACTGCAAATACCACACCAAAACCATGTGGGCTAGGCCCTAAACAGATCTCTGGTCACAAGAGTAAACTTGCTCATTATATAGTATGTTGTTGTAATGACCTTTTAATGTTGCTAGTAGTAAAATATCCAATCATGTCTTAATAAAAGCCTTCCTAGGCTTAAAATTTAATTGATCAGTAAGATAAGATGGAAGATTAATGGATGAGAAATAAATTTGCCTATAAAGGAAATCTACTCTTTAGGTGCATCAACTGATCACGTAATATCCAACAGCCTTTGTTTTTGTTAACTGTTTGGCTACAAAAAACCTTAGTCTTCTTAGATATTCTTCCAAGAAACCAAGTTTGGCTACCGCATTTAATACATGATGTCTCCATGAGTTACATTTCATCATCATGAGTTACATTTCAGCCAGGGTTAAAAAAAAATGGAAGTGGGCAGAAAACAATTTTCAACCAACAATGTGGCCCCTTCCCGCCCGCGCCACTTTACGGCGGCTTAGGGCAGGGGCCGTTTTTGCCTCCCGGGATGGAGTGGAGGCAAAAAAGCCTCCTTCATCTGGGGATGTCGGGGGGGGGGGGCATGGATCGAGGCTTTTTAAGCCCGGACATGCCTCCTGTGGCGCAGTTTGTCCGGGCTTGGTTGGATCGCGGTCCTCCATGTTGCTGTGGAATCATCGTCGTTTGGCTTGTTTGCAGGCTGAGTCTTTCTCCATCCCCCCCCCTCCTTCAAATCAGCTGGTCGGCGGACCGGCGGGGACACTCGTTTTTTCCCTTCATCTTCTGGGAAGGGTGGGAGGATCAGGAATTGAGCGGGGAAAGGGAGACGGCCCGGTTTTTGTGTGCTACAGCGTTTGAGGGCGTGTTTTGGCTTCTCTTGTAGTAGCCTGGGGCTGGCAACAGGACACTGAGTCTTCTTTATAGTGCCAGCTTTGTGTAGTGGTTAAGTGCCTGGAATCTTTGAGTCCCGCTCCCCCACGGCGACTGCTTGGGGGGTTCTGGTGGCAGCCAACACCCTTGGTAATTTTTAGTGGGCTCCCCTGGTTGATACGTGGCCTGCAGTAGCTAGTTGATTGACTCTCCTGGGCCCTCACCCCCCCTCCCTAATATTGTTGCTTTCTGGGGGGCGGTTATGGGTCCTTAAAAGAGACAAGGGGGTTCCAAAAAGGGCAAACAGCCCCTTAAGGGGGTTAGAAGGCGTACGCCAGTGCCACGCCCTGGGGAAGAGGATGAGGCTCGCACTAGGTTTGCCATAATTGAACACTTGGGTGTACTGGAAAGGCAGCATGGTTTGCACCCTGTTATGTCTGTGTTGGCTAAGGGTCGTAAGGTGGCAAGGACTTCTACCAGGGCTTTTGAGCAGGAGGTTCTGGCTCGTCTGTCTTCATTACAGGACATGGCCGCTCGGAATGATCCTGCTGGAGGGCCGAGCCGGGAGCCGGCGGACAATGACTCTGAGTTGGAAGTGGATGGCGATTCTCCGGACAGGGAAGGCCCCTCCAGGCCTGTCAACTCACCCTGTCAACAAAAGTCCATATAGTCAAAGTGATGGTATTCCCAGTAGTAATGTATTGCTGTGAGAGCTGGACCATAAGGAAGGCCGAGCACAGAAGAATAGATGCTTTTGAGATGTGGTGCTGGGGAAGAATCTTGAGAGTCCCTTGGACTGCAAGAAGATCAAGTCAGTCAGTCCTAAGCGAAATCAACTCTGACTGTTCCTGGGAAGGTCAGATGCTAAAGCTGAAGCTCAAATACTTTGGCCACCAAATGAGAAGGGAGCACTCACTGGAGAAGATCCTGATGCTGGGAAAGACAGAAGGCAAAAGAAGAAGGGGACGGCAAAAGATGAGATGGCTGGACAGTGTTACTGATGTCACAAACATGAACTTGAGCAGACTTCAGAGGATGGTGGAAGACCGGAGGGCCTGCCGTGACTTTGTCCATAGGGTCACAAAGAGTTGGACTGAACTGTGCAACTGAACAACAACAACAAGAAAAACTAAAGGCCATCATCTTTGTTTTGTCATAATTTACATGTAGTAACTTATTTCTACAGTAAAGGCTAAACTGTTTCAGTAACCTTCTAAGGCTGATTTGTGCATGGAATATAAGCAAAGTATCACCAGCATAAAGAAGTATTTTTGATTTGATTTATAGAAAATTGTGCTCCTGAAAGATGTTCAGCAATATCATTTATATAAAGATTGAAAAGCAAAGGGACCAAGATACAATCCTAGTGCACACCTTTTGAAGTTGCAACAGGACTAGAGAATTGGTCATGAATACTTAGTCTAACCTTAGGATTGGTATTGGTATAAGGTCCTTTAATACATTCTAATAATCTATCCTCAATATTCAAATAACTCAGTTTACCCCAAAGATGTTTTCTTGGGATAGAATCAAAAGCTGCTTTAAGATCAATGAATGCAACATATGGTTGTCTAGAGAGTCCATTCACAGATTTGTTAATAAAGTGTAATAACCCCCAGCTTAGAGTCATTAGATAACAGGGAAAAGACATCTTCCCAGCTATCCTTAAATACAAAATAATCTAATTCTCAATGTACACTTCCATCTAATTTTGCAATAAGGTGCCAGAACTTTACCATGTCCTTCTGGTCTAATGCCAAGTGTGCTTTTTCTTCCTGAGAAGCTATGTATAATTATTATGTAATTTGAAAAAAAAAATTGGGTAAACAATTACTTAAACCTGCTTGTACATTTTAAAAGCCCACCTAAGCTCCTTTTTCTTGTTCATGTATTCATTGTCTAACCAGGAGTTTTTAGCTTGCTATCATTAATTTAATATTCTTCTATTCGTAACCAAAAAAGGTTTCAAAGCTTTAATCAGGTGATTGTATAGAATCATAGCAGTATGGATATCTTGGGCTATAAGAATGCCATCCCTAATTTTGACAAAAGAATCACTCTTCAGCACTCTTCAGCTATATTTCAGGTTGGTGTTTAGTAGTCTATTTTAATTGGATATCTGCTGCAATTTCACCTTGAACTAATGGCAGGGGACCCATTACTTCACCATTCAGAATAGTATCAAAGTTGCTAATATAAAAGATAAGTGGCTGATGATCACTTTCTTGGAGGGACCCCACTGAGAACTGTAAAATATCATCCAGGAGAGTTGGTGATATTAATACATAATAAATCACTCTTGCTCCCCTCTGGCTAAAATAGGTAAATTCGCCCTGCCTTTCCCCTTTCATGTTGCTGTTTAGTATTACTATCAAATTTATTAATTAGTTAGTAAAGGATTATTCCAGTTTTGTTAACTAGAAGAGCTTTTGTTCTCCTTTTCTCATTACAGAGGTCCATTTTATAATCACCATCCTTATCTCTTAAAGTATCATCAATGTGGGCATTAAAATCTCCTAACAGCATATTTTCCCTTTATTTATTTATTTTATTAGATTTATATCCCACCCTCCCCGTGGAAGCAGGCTTTAGGGTGTTTGACCTCAAGTTCAGTGAAGTAACTTTCCAAATCAAGCCAACAAATTAATAACAAAAAAGGGAAGAATAAGGAGGGATGCAAACATTAATTACTAAAATTACTGCTGTTTGAACACCAGAAGGCAAGCTGTTGCCTTCTTTGTTAAAGGAGAGATCAAGGTTACAGTATAATTTGCAGAGGTGAATATCAGACATGCCAATCCTCCAGTAGGATGTCCTATCTTGTTTGAAGGAGTGGCATTAAGGATAGAAAAACAATATCCATTTAACATCAGATCTGTTAACCATCATTCCTGAATACAAATTATATCATTATGTCTAATAAATTATATTAAAAAGGATCCTGAATTTTAGTTAGCCAACCTGCCACATTCCAAGAAATGTATTTTAAACAGTGTTTCCACTGGGTCCTTGACAGTCAATCTAAGGTGGAAATCTGAGAAATATTCTGTAGGGGATCGCAGCATGCTGCCCCCATACTCCTTGCTCCATTTGGGTGATGACTAGCATTGGTTATTAGAGGACAGTTCAAGAAAGCTGAACATTTCTGATTTGTTTGTTGGTCTAAATTCCTTCTCAAGTGCATTTCAATGGACTTGTGTGGCTGATGGATCTCAGTATAAACCACTATGCTTGGCTTCTTAACAGTTAATTTAACTGGGGACAAAAGAATAGTATCAGATTTATTGTTGTCTGGGCCAGAGTGATTAAATAGATTAAGTAAATCATCAACTTGAGCTGGAATAGACTGAACTGAAATAGAAATATTAGTCAGGTCAGAAAGGTCTGAGATTATAATTGCCCTATTGCATCATTTCTGGTCTGTTAAAGCAGAATAGCTATATCCTCCTGAGTAGATTGTAGCACTGTAGGCTGATGTGCTCTTCCCCTTCCAATATCAAACAATCCCCCCATATAGAAAAGTAAATGTCAGGAACAAGGGTTTTAGCATAGCTTTCTCCCTTAAATCTAGCTATCAATGTGTACTTTTTTTTTAACTATATGGCGCACTTAGTTATGTAAGCTAAAACTCAAAAACAATACATCTTCAGCATGAGTTTATGACTGGGGCCAAACTAGACATGATGAGGACATCATCAAGTATCTGCTGTGTTCATACATAAACCAGGATATTCTGGGGAGGGTGATAAGGAATGAAGTTCATGAGAGGTAGTAAGCCCTCCTCCTTCTTGAGCTTTTCTCCCTGCTTTTAGTTGTTCCAGCCACTCCCCCTCCCATTTCTAAGGTCTTGTATGAAATGCCATGACCCCCTTTGACCACCTCAGCAAACCAGAGTCCTCAGGGGAAGAGCCCAAAGAAGCCATTGGCTAAGGAAGATCAGTGAGACCAGGGAGAATCTAACATGGTAGAAACATTGGGTTACAATGAGCCAGCAGTTCCAGAGGCCATCTTGGTTGGAGCCTACAAACAAGTTATTGATGCTGGCTCCTGAGATAACCACCAGACTTCCACTGAACAGGTCTGAAACTTGGGCCCACAGCTCTCTAGAATTCATTCCCACTGTACAGGAATATTGGCAGCAGAAGGTCTAGGCGAAAGTGGCCCAAAGGAGATGAGATGAAACAGCAGTGGGCAACCCTATGACAGAGCAATGCAGTGAGTGCAACTCAGATGGTCCTGGCAAAGCACAGAGCAGCCCAGGAACTTCAATACCTTCCAACTGTGCAGTTGAGCCTGATTAACTCCCAGCCTACTTAGGCTGAGGCTTGGGAAGCCTGCCTTCCTGGATCAATCAGTCCATCAGGTGCATGGCCTGTCTTCCAGCTCCATGCCACTCTTGCTTCACTCTATGCTTTTGAGTCTCACTATCCAGACTTGAGGTGCTACTCTAAAGGAGACATGACCAGGCCTGCCTGAAGAGCTCAGGACAGTTGGTCCAGTCTTGCAAATGAGAACCTGGCTGCTGATAAAGAGGCACTATGGGCTCAAGTGAGTCTTTTGAATCAGTAAGTTGGCTGTCCTACAATAACAGCTTCAAGAGTAGATAGCCCTTCAGATGCCTCCATCTGTGTCTTCCACAGAGGAAATGCCTGATCAGTACACCAAAGAAGAAAAAGGGGATGCTGACTTGCTTCCGTCTTTCCTGGCACACTGCAAACTGTAAATGGAACTGTAACAAGGATCATACTGAGGTCTGCTTTGTGAACAGCCTTCTTAAAGGACATGTGGCCAAATGGACAATGCCCTTGTTGCTCCAGAACAGTTTCCTCCTGGGAGATTTTCAGAGATTTATGGTACACTTGCATACCAAGCTGGCATTACAAAACTGGACACAGCCTGGTGACAGGCACCACGTGACTTGGTCAGGTTTTTCCTTGTGAAAGGCCACTAAGAAGGGAGGGAGGGATGGTGGCTCAGTGGTAGAGCATCTGCTTGGAAGCAGAAGGTCCCAGGTTCAATCCCTGGCATCTCCAAAAAAGGGTCCAGGCAAATAGATGTGAAAAACCTCAGCTTGAGACCCTGGAGAGCTGCTGCCAGTCTGAGAAGATAATACTGACTTTGATGGACCAAAGGTCTGATTCAGTATAAGGCAGCTTCATATGTTCATCACCTCTAGTCAAGAAGAAGGAAAAAATTGAAGACAGTGAGGCAGCTAAGGGTAGGTTGACTAATGTGTGGGGAGCAGAGTAGAAAGAAGGAAATCAGGAAAGGTTTTCAGGAAAAAGAAACAGTAAATAATGGGGCAGAATAATATGATACCCCCTCACCCACATTATCACTGGGGGAATTTAACTCAGTTTTGGAACCACATATTTAATGCAAAATGGGGCCTCTGCATGTTTTCTCATATATTGAACAATTTCTCAAACTCAAACCAAAAACTAAGTCTGGAAATCAAGGGTTTTTTTTGTTTTTTTAGTAAATAGCAGTCCTCTGTCCTGCTACTTTTTCACTGACCTTGAAATTTCCATGCTTAAAAATACTTTTTACCAGTTTTATTTTAGCAGTGTGCATATTAAGATGGTGATTTTGTTAAAGTATCAAGAATCCTGCTGAAAATGTGTAATGGTTTGGATTTATGTATTTATTCCCTGTCTCTCTCTCACACAGACATACACTAACACAACATTATCAACACTTAGCTGAAGCTTATGGACATTTTATTCTTCTGTGATGTCATTTGTTTTTCTTGTGCCACTGCTTTGATTCTCTTTTAACAAGACATATGGCAGATGGGTTGGGGGAAAATAAATGATGAAATTATAATTGAACATGTTTAGGTTTAAAATTGTTTTATCACAAGTGAACACGATACCAAAGATAAACTTTGGAGTAGTTTTGTCTAGCCTGCAGGTTTTGTTTTGTCCAGAACAGAGATCTTTCTGGATTTTACAAGCTTACAACAGGAGGCAAAATTTGAAATTTCAGCATTTTTAGTCTGTCATCTAGTTTCCTGTATAAACTGTCATGCAACATACAGTTATGCACAACACATTGCTTGTAAATCACATACATATTTGAACACCCCCCCCCCCCCAAATGCAATCAACATCCAGCTCTATGCTTGGGGAAAAAAATTAAAATTTAATTTGATTCCCAGTCATGGTTTTGGAGCTCTTGCTGCTTACTTAGAATGTGGGTGGGCTCTTTGTTGGATTAGCTGTAAAATCTGGACAGACACACTGTTTACAAATGTATTAGAAAACATCATCACAAAATGATTAAAATTATTACAATAATTGATTACAGAAATAAATTAAAACAACAGTAGCATATCCCTTCTCCAACATCTAACAACAATGTAAGTCTTAAAATGCAAAATATATAAGCAGAAATTTAAGTTTTATAAACCAGCATGAACAATCCAGAATGTAATATGGGAAGATCACAACCTGTGATGTAAACAGTAATGCAAAGTCTTCAGTCAATGCATGAAGAAAGAGAGCACATGCCAAGCAAAACTCAGTATGCAGATAATTCCTCAGATGGAGCCAGCTTCAGAAGCAGAGGCTGCCAGTGGATTCCCATTCTCTTTGCGGCCAAGCTACTAATAATGTTGTGCAATCAAGATCAATATATGATCAGTGCATGGGATAGAGAAGGTAGAGAAAGAAGTACTTTTCTCCCTTTCTCACAATACAAGAACTCGTGGGCATTCAATGAAATTGCTGAGCAGTTGGGTTACAATGGATAAAAGTACTTCTTCACCCAAAGGGTGATTAACATGTGGAATTCACTGCCACAGGAGGTGGTGGCGACTACAAGCATAGACAGCTTCAAGAGGGGAATGGATAAGCATATAGAGCAGAGGTCCATCAGTGGCTATTAGCCACAGCTTATTGTTGGAACTCTGTCTGGGGCAGTGATGCTCTATATTCTTGTGCTTGGGGGTGGGGCACAGTGGCAGGGGTTGTAATCCCACTGGTGGACCTCTTGATGGCACTTGGGGGGTTTGGCCACTGTGTGACACAGAGTGTTGGACTGGATGGGCCATTGGCCTGATCCAACATTGCTTCTTTTATGTTCTTAACAGTTCTCAGTGTTTGCTTCTTGAGAAACAAGGGATATGTATTTTCAGATCAATTGCTTGACTCCTTCATCAAGATTTGGTACTCAGGCAGCAACCCATTCCTGATTGTGGTCAGTATGCTCACAACTGAAATCTTAGTTATCACTTGTGCTGTCTCAGCACTCCAGATTCACATGGTTCATCCCTGTGTAATGTTAGCACTTTCTCAGTTCATCAGCATCCACTGCACTTGGCAGCATCTATTGACTTAGATGGAAACAACAGTTACTTGACTCCTCCGGAACTGCCTCTTATGCAGGCCAATTCCCTGCAGTTAGGGTGGCCAGACCGTCCCGGTCTCCCGGGACATTCCCGGTTCTGGCCACCCAATCCCGGCTCCCGGGCTGCCTATACCGGGACCATTAAAGGTCCCGGTTTAGGCAGCCCCGGAGCCGGTGGGCCGCGGGCGCCGGCGGGGAAGGCGGCGAGTGAGGGAGGGAGCGTCCCTGCGCCTGCGCAGGGCCCCTGCGCAGGCGCAGGGACGCTCCCTCCCTCACTCGCCGCCTTCCCCGCTCGCGCGCGGGGCCCGGCGGCAGTGGTGGAGGCCTCTCCGTGGCCTCCGCTGGTCGCTGGAAGCCCTCCAGAGACTCTGAAGGGCCTCCAGGGACCAGCGGAGGCCGCGGGGAGGCCGCGGGGCACCCGGCGCTGGTCCCGGAAGGCCTTCCAGAGCCTCTGGAAGGCCTTCCGGGACCAGCGCCGGCCAGCGAAGGCTTCCCCGTGGCCTCCGCTGGTCCCTGGAGGCCCTCCAGAGACTCTGGAGGGCCTCCAGGGACCAGCGGAGGCCGCGGGGAGGCCGCGGGGCACCCGGCGCTGGTCCCGGAAGGCCTTCCAGAGCCTCTGGAAGGCCTTCCGGGACCAGCGCCGGCCAGCGAAGGCTTCCCCGCGGCCTCCGCTGGTCCCTGGAGGCCCTCCAGAGACTCTGGAGGGCCTCCAGGGACCAGCGGAGGCCGCGGGGAGGCCGCGGGGCACCCGGCGCTGGTCCCGGAAGGCCTTCCAGAGCCTCTGGAAGGCCTTCCAGGACCAGCGCCGGCCAGCGAAGGCTTCCCCGCGGCCTCCGCTGGTCCCTGGAGGCCCTCCAGAGACTCTGGAGGGCCTCCAGGGACCAGCGGAGGCCGCGGGGAGGCCGCGGGGCACCCGGCGCTGGTCCCGGAAGGCCTTCCAGAGCCTCTGGAAGGCCTTCCGGGACCAGCGCCGGCCAGTGAAGGCCTCCCCGCGGCCTCCGCTGGTCCCTGGAGGGCCTCCAGGGACCAGCGGAGGCCGCGGGGAAGCCGTGGAGCAGCCGGCGCTGGTCCCTGGAGGCCTCCAGAGGCCAGCGCCGGTAGCGGAGAGGCCCGGCGCTGGTCCCTGGAGGCCTCCAGAGGCCAGCGCCGGCAGCTCCCTCCCTCCCTCGCCGCGAGGCCGCCGCCGCAGGACTCCCCGCCGCCGCCGCCGCTGGATGCCGCCCTGGAATCAGGTAAGGGGGCCGAAAGCGGGGGGGGCGGGGGGCGGCCTTCCTTTCTTCCCTCCTCCCTCCCTCCCTCCCTCCCTCCCTTCCTTCCTTCCTTCCTTCCCTCCCTCCCTCCCTCCCTCCTCCCTTCCTTCCTTCCTTCCTTTCTTCCTTCCCTCCCTTCCTTCCCTCCCTTCCTTCCCTCACTCCCTTCCCTTCCTTCCCTCCCTCCCTCCCCCCTTCCTTCCTTCCTTCCCTCCCTCCCTCCCTTCCTTCCTTCCTTCCTTCCTTCCTTCCTTCCTTCCTTCCTTCCTTCCTTCCTCCCTCCCTCCCTCCCTCCCTCCCTCCCTCCCCTTCCCTTCCCTTCCCTTCCCTTCCCTTCCCTTCCCTTCCCTTCCCTTCCCTTCCCTTCCCTTCCCTTCCCTCCTTATGTTCTTATGTGACACAGAGTGTTGGACTGGAGGGGCCACTGGCCTGATGCAACAGGGCTTCTCTTATATTTTTATGTGACACAGAGTGTTGGACTGGAGGGGCCACTGGCCTGATCCAACAGGGCTTCTCTTATGTTCTTATGTGACCAGAGTGGTGGAGTGGATGAGCCATTGGTCTGATGCAACAGGGCTTCTCTTATATTTTTATGTGGCACAGAGTGTTGGACTGGAGGGGCCACTGGCCTGATCCAACAGGGCTTCTCTTATGTTCTTATGTGACACAGAGTGTTGGACTGGAGGGGCCACTGGCCTGATCTAACAGGGCTTCTCTTATGTTCTTATGTGACCAGAGTGGTGGAGTGGATGAGCCATTGGTCTGATGCAACAGGGCTTCTCTTATATTTTTATGTGGCACAGAGTGTTGGACTGGAGGGGCCATTGGTCTGATGCAACAGGGCTTCTCTTATATTTTTATGTGGCACAGAGTGTTGGACTGGAGGGGCCACTGGCCTGATGCAACAGGGCTTCTCTTATATTCTTATGTTACACAGAGTGTTGGACTGGAGGGGCCACTGGCCTGATGCAACAGGGCTTCTCTTATGTTCTTATGTGACGCAGAGTGTTGGACTGGATGGGCCACTGGCCTGATCCAACAGGGCTTCTCTTATGTTCTTATGTGACAATACTGACTTTGGTGGACCCAAGCACTGATTCAGTGTAAGGGAGCTTTGTGTTTGTGACTGGAGTAGATAATACTGACTTTGGTGGACCCAAGCACTGATTCAGTGTAAGGGAGCTTTGTGTTTGTGTCTTCTGGTGCAATTTTGTTCTCAGATCCTGTATTTACTTCATCAGTATATGGGATAAGGCACTTTCTCAACTGTGCTGCATAATGCAGCCTATTTATTTTGTCCTGTTGGCTCTGTTGGCTCTGTCTGCGCCACCTTCATCACTTTCAGGGTGTGGATCCCCCAGTGGGGTGGTCTCGTGACTCCCTCCGCCGGCTGTTTCTGATAGCCCTGCGCCCCCTCTTTCATTTGATATGTGTCCCGTGCGGGTGCCACCCTCCCCCCGGGAGATGCCGCAAAATGAGCCCCCTTGAGGCTTATGGCGGCAGGGCTCGGGGGAAGCGAGCTAGACTGCTGTTCTTTTGAGGGGTTATAGAGTGTTTCGAGCCCGTCCCTGTGGCATCGGTCCCATCGTTGTGGGGCCCAGGGGGCCGGCGCAGCGGCACGCTGAAGCAGCCTGTCGGTCACTTCCGGGTTCCTGTCCTGCATCTCGACCTGTGTTATTAGTGACAGGCTGCTTCGGCGTGCCGCTGCGCCGGCCCCCTGGGCCCCACAACGATGGGACCGATGCCACAGG
Organism: Heteronotia binoei; assembly: GCF_032191835.1. Classification (NCBI taxonomy): domain Eukaryota; kingdom Metazoa; phylum Chordata; class Lepidosauria; order Squamata; family Gekkonidae; genus Heteronotia; species Heteronotia binoei. The sequence continues at coordinate 104,125,728 of NC_083223.1, forward strand.
GACGGGCTCGAAACACTCTATAACCCCTCAAAAGAACAGCAGTCTAGCTCGCTTCCCCCGAGCCCTGCCGCCATAAGCCTCAAGGGGGCTCATTTTGCGGCATCTCCCAGCGGGAGGGTGGCACCCGCACGGGACACATATCAAATGAAAGAGGGGGCGCAGGGCTATCAGAAACAGCCGGCGGAGGGAGTCGGGAGAGCACCCCACTGGGGGATCCACACCCCGAAAGTGATGAAGGTGGCGCAGATAGAGCCAACAGAGCAAACAGGACAAAATAAATAGGCTGCATTATGCAGCACTGTTGAGAAAGTGCCTTATCCCATATACTGATGAAGTATATACAGGATTTCAGAACAAAATTGTTTCCGGCGGTGATATTTGGGGGATTTTTGGGGATGTCACAGGAAGTGCTGTGAAGTCACTTCCTGTTTCCGGCAGTGGCATTTGGGGGAAATGATGTCATTTGGGGGAAATGATGTCACAGGAAGTGATGTCACTTCCCATTTCCGGCAGGTGACGCGGGGACATGATGTCACAGGAAGTGATGTCACTTCCTGTTTCCTGTGGTGGCATGCCGTCACCGGAAGTGACGTCACCGGAAGTGACATCACTTCCTGTTTCCGGCGGCGTGGGCGCGCTTTGCGCGCGCGCACCCCTACCTCCCCCCCCAAAATGTGTCCCTGGCTGGCCTTCAGACATTATGGTCACCCTACCTGCAGTTATTATTACTATTATGTAGAAGTCTAATTTAAATGTCTTTATTGTGCTCATTTCATTTATTCCTTTTTGCTCTTGTATCATGTCTATTAGCTTACAAATCAGTATTTTAAATTGTAATCTATCTTGCATACATTGACAGAATATGGAACATACATTTAATAATATTAATAAATTAATATGGAAGTAAGTTTGTAAGAAACTTGGGGTATTTTCTGTGTAGCATAATTGCAATAGAGAATGAGACAGTTGCTTAGATGAACAGATTATCAGCTTTTTCCCTGGACAGCTCATATTTCATTTCAGCACCAAATGGGAATCCAAACTGCTGCTTTTTAGATATTCTGTAGGTGTTTAAAGGAGGTATCAGAAAGCAAAACAACTGTGCTTTACTTGAGGAAGGGCCATAGTTTAAGGACAAAGTACATGTGTTATATTCAGAAGTTTCAGTGGTTGATTTCTTGTACATCCATTTATACCCTTAGAGAAGACAGATGGAAACAGCTCTGACTTGGCAAGACTGTGGTCAGTTAGATGGAAAGTGTGAGCAGTCAGAAATTATTAAATGGAACCTGCCCACTCATAAATACTGTTAATGTTCCACTTGTGAATGGACAGAAACCTTTTGATATGACTGTTTATTATGGCAGTGAGAAGTCTGTTTTCATTTTCTTGGGCATTGGAAAGGAATAATAGCAGAGAGGAAAGAATGATTCAGCAGATGTATTATCTGGGAAAAACTGCTGTTATCCCATCTTGCTACCAAACAAGATAATCCTAATTAATATTTCTGTTTATAGTGTTTCAATTTTTTGCTACCATCACATTGGCTTTGGGACAGTGTTCTGATTCCTTGCAAGCACGGGGACATGTGCTTTTGTGAATTAATGCCTTCTCGGAGGGTGCATTTATAGTCTGCTAGACTTTGCATTAGATGGTTCTATAAGGCAAGGCAAGGGAATAGAGACAGATTCAGTATTGAGATACATCTGTCCATAGGAAACCTATTTGTAGCAGAGGAAAGCATTTGTTTGCACACTTTGGTAGGCAGGCAGGCATAGTTACAGAGATTAGGAAGGGTCTAGAACCACTTCAGTCTCCCCCTGTCTTGAAATTTACTGGATTTCTGTAGAATTATTGCAAAGGTAATACTGCCTTAGACAGAACACTAGTTTGACTTGGTATGAGGTGACTTGACGCACTAAAATCTTCACATCTTTTTATTACTCACCTTTTTTATCAACAGGGATAAGTTTAATCTGAGTATGTCTGCGGGCTACTGTTATCCTCCATAAACAGTCTAATAACCTTGTTATATTAGTCACTATTCTTGGGGGAGGGGAGCCTTTCCCAGTGTTGTGCATTGTTAGATTCAGATTGTAAAAACCTGGCTTTGTGAAAGATTATTGACATGCTGGTTTAGTAGTAGGTTCAACAGAAACATATTTATAAACCTCCCTTTCATCTTCACCAGCATTTGTGGATAGTATTTGGCTTTGTAGGCTCAGTTCTTTGGCTCCAGCTTCTGGCTTGATCAGAACAGAATATGACAGGCAAAACAGTCACTTTCATCCAGGCATACATAAGTGGCTCTGGGCACAAGAGACCTTTCCGGAGATGCTTGGCAATCTACATTCTGCATGAGAGAATGTGGGGGAGGGGATGGCATCTGTTTCTGGAACAAGCTGTAAAACTGAGTTATTACTAAGGCCAGGCAACACTCATTGCACCTATTCTAGAAAACTGTGGGAAGCTATTGCCAGTTATTTTCATATGGTTCTGCAGCATACATCATTCTTTTCTTTTCTTTTTGGTCTCAAGTGTGTAGCTTTCCCCTATTTTTTTTGTAAAAGTTTCCCAGCTTCACAGTTTATAACTAAGAGGATGAAAATGGTGTAAGCAAAATGTCTTCTCCTTCCATGACAAATCCAGAAACCCTTGGGGCATTTCCTTGGTTTTAGTTCAAGCTGATACCTTGTTCTGGCCCATTTTCTTTCTCCTGCAAGATTTCCATAAAGCTGACTTTTAAGGTCTTTTTATGAGTCCTGCCTGTCCATTGAGTTGTTGGTTGCATAAAAAAGAATAATAACTAAGAATGAGATTGGCAGAACAGGGATTTATGAGAGAGCTGGCGAATTTATTTCTTTGGCTTTGTAATACACAAGATGTTCTTTCATGTGATTATTGGTCCAAATGTACTTTATACTCTGTGCATGTGAAATGTAATCAGCATGTGTTAGCTGTTCACACCAAAGCCACAGGATTGCACAGAGGACAAGCAGCAAGAGAAATTAGTCACTCCAAGATCAAGTCATTTCAGAGAATATCCTGATATACTTTGGGGAGAGTTGCTAGAATGGGGGATTATGACTGCAATTTTTGGGTAAAGTTAGTCCACTGTCAATCAGAGCCATATCAATTGGGGTAAATAATGCCAATGAATCAATCACTGTTATGATGTATGTTTCATATGTTATAATGTATGATTCATATGTTTACATAAACACAGGAGTCATCAGTGGGATTTAAACAACTTAATGATGTACAGGATTGCAGCCTAAATGGATCGAGCCAGTTACTCTTGTGGCAATTGTCTTATTATTTTAGAAACAAGACAGATGTGGTATGTCTAATGTGAGGAGTCAGGAAGAATTTTGATGAGAATGTTGACAGATTCTTTAGACAGAAATATCACCTACAGTGTGCCTTGAATCAGCATTCTCAAGGTTTTAAAGCAAGCTAATTTAAACTGGGCTACAATCCAGGTCCTAGATAGTAGTCTGATTATATGTGAATGTAATTTGCATTGCTTTTGTTTTTACCAGCGTTTTTTGTAGAAAAAGCCCAGCAGGAACTCATTTGCATATTAGACCACACCCCTGACACCAAGCCACCTGGAACTGCATTTCTGTGCATTCCTGCTTTTAAAAAAGCCCTGGTTTTTACCATTCATTTATTAAATTAAACTTCTACCCGCCCTCTCTGCAAGCGGACTCAGGGCAGCTTACAACATTCATTTATACAATTAAGAACAATAAATCAATAAAATCAATGAAACATCAATACAATTAAAAAAATTTAAAAAAACTATTTCATGGTGCTGTATCATTACTATATTGGTGGTTCTGCTTTTCAGACGGTGATCACCGAGTACTCTAACTGATGTCAGGTGGCAGCTCTCTCTGAGTTAAACATCGAAGGCCTGTCGAAACAATTCAGTCTTACATAGGAAGGTCCCGCAGGGCCCTTATGGCCTCCAGGAGAGCATTCCATAATTCTGGTGCTGCCACCGAGAAGGCCCTGGCTTGTGTCAAACACAACCTGGCCTCCTTTAGTCCAGGGATGGACAGCAGATTTTTTGTCCCTGAACGCAGTGCTCTCTGGGGAATATATGGGGAAAGGCGGTCCCGCAGATAGACAGGCCCCTGACCATAAAGGGCTTTAATAGACTCTTTACATGGTTCTTCCCTACACAAGGACACAATGAGCGTTTTCGCACTAGCGTTTACTCCGGCGTAGCACCCCATTTACCTCCGGATCTTTTCCTGGTTTTCGCACCTGTTGCTCCGGCGCTGCGGTTTGCTCCAGCGCTTCAGGGGTTTCACGCCGGAGTATGTTTTTCAACATGCTTCCGGAGTTTTTGAAAACCTCCGGATCCACACCGGATCCACTCCTCGGAGTTTGCTGTGGGAAATCCATCCACGCCGGATCGACTGCTTTGTGGGCGTCACCCTCTCCCTTTCCGTCCTCCCACCCCATCCACCCCCTTGGCCAATCATCAGCCGTTCGCGGCGCTTCCCAAAAGTGCCCGCACGGCCATTTTTTTTAAAAACTTCATATTTCTTGCGTAATAGCGATATTTCGAAATTAACAAATAGAAAAAAAAAACCCTCCTGGAATAGCCTCAATTGCCACTTCAATTGGTTTCGTTAGAATTGTTTATTATTATTATAGTTGCGTTATTATTATTATTATTGTTTATTATTATTATAGTTGCGTTATTATAGTTGCGTTATTATTATTATAGTTGTGACTTTAGTTGCGTTATTTCGCTGTTGCGTTATCTCGCAACTACATTATACATTGTTGGGGGGGGGCAGAAATCTAGTGCCGGCGCGGGCCAAAGCGTTCATGTGTGTGTGTTTTAAAAAGGCAATGCCTCCCTCAGCTGTGCCACCAGGATTTCTGGACCTGCACAAAATCGCCATGTATAAAATGAGAAGTTGGAGTCCTGCATTCTTCTCCCTGGCTACATTCCGCTCGGTTCGAAAATAGACGCGAGCTCGCTCTTCACACGCGCCACAGAAGGGGAAGGAGAGAATGGGGTGGGGGGGAGCTCTGGCAGCAGGAATCAGTCAGGTCCCCGTTGCAAGCGCCAGCCGGGGAGGGGGAAGAGCGCGGAGGAAATCCCAGCTTCGCCACCCGGGAGGGAGCGAGGCTGGGAAAGGAAGAAGCTGCCACACACACACACACACACAAACCCCTCGATTTCTCCCTCTTCGTTATTGCGATATTTCGCAACTTCAGAATTTGGGGGGGGAATCTAGTGCTAGGATTCTCCACTGTGAATGCTTCTGTTAATACATAAAGGGCTGTGGAGGATACTACAGCTGCAGCCAATCCATAAGCAGAAGCAGCACACGTGATGCGGTTTGTCCATGAAAAGAAGGGGAAGGAACAGCTGTGACTGCTCGATGTTACGTTATTACGTCCTTACGCAACCAGACTTGCGCTTAAAAAAAAAAATGATTGACAGGGCATCGAACTCAAGTCGATGCCAGTGGGAAAACGATTTGAGCCGAGGATTCATGGAAAGCGACTCCGCAAATGAGTCCATGTGCAAAAACAAGGAAAATGAGCCGGACATAATTGCGCCGTGGAATAAGGGGAGCAAACGCTAAGTGCGAAAACGACCAATATGTACTAGTGTACAAGATTCTCACAGGGCTTAAGAAAGTCCAGTTTGTTTTCTACTCCTTATGCACATGCACACATACAGTGTGAGGTACAGAAGATCTATAGGCATCTCCAGTCTCCCCAGCCAACCATTCTTTGCCCATACAAAGGTGACATGTGAAATATATGACCCAGATGGTTCTGGTTTTGCAGTTGGAGGTGGTGATAGATCAACTTTTTCTAATGCCCAAGTTTCACTATAGAAAGCAGTCTCTCTCTGTGTGTTAATTGTTCAGTGCTCCTGGTTTCCACAAAGAGCTGTAGCTTGGTCTAACATCTGGAGGAGGATGAAGGGGAGGAGGAGGAATTGGATTTATACCCTGCCCTTCACTGGGAGTCTCAGAGCAGTTTACAATCTCCTTTCCCTTCCTCTCCCCTCAACAGATACCCTGTAAGGTAGGTAGGACTGAGAGAGTTCTTTCAAGAAGTGCTCTTGAGAGAAAGGTTTGAGAGAATTTGTGACTGACCTACGGTCACCCAGCATTTGCATGTGGAGGAGTGAGAAATCAAACCTGGTCCTCCCAGATTAGAGTCTGTGCTCTTAACCACTACACCAAACTGAAGGACCATCTCCACCCATTACTGTCCAGCTCACCAGCTAAGATCCTCTTCTCAAGCATTTCTCTTTGTGCTCCCTGACTGCAGAGATACTGCAGGTGGTTACCAGAGACAGAGCTTTTCCAGGAATGACAGCTCACCTTTGGAATCACCTCCCCCTGTGGTTTGCATGGTATCTACTCCTCCACATCCAGCCAGCTGGGTGACCTTGGGTCAGTCACAACTCTCTCAGAACTCTCTTTGCCCCACCTACCTCACTGTCTGTTGTTGGGGTGGGGGAGGAAGGTAAGGAGACTGTAAGACACTCTGAGACTCCAAGTGAAGGGGAGGGTATAAATCCAATTCTTCTTTCTTCTTTTTCTTCTTCTTTCTTCTCTAGCTTGCTTTTATTGGCATGTTCCTAATTATTTGACTTGGCTGTTTTATTGACTGTTCTTATTGTTTTTATTGTCTTCATTCTTTGCTTGGTTTTGTTTTATTTTTTTCCAGTTTTGAGCAGGTAGGCTTGGAGAAGCAGCATATAAATTCTCTAAATAAATAAGATGTGGATTCTGATTTTTTTGTTTCTTTCTTGGAATCCATTCCACATACCCCTTGAAATGTTGAGTCTGTTACTGGACCAGAATTCCTTTTCTCTATACATATATGACATCTCTAGACATTCATGTTTATGCTGGCCTGAATCACCTTGGTCTTAAGGTATGTTTTCAGTTGTGATTGGTTCCAGTTAGGACAATAGTGAATGGCTTGTCCTTCAAACAGCAGGATCTATGTTTCAGGGAAATGAGTATTTTCAGTGGACTGGCTGACCATGGAGTAAATTTGCTGTTTACATGTGCTGTTCTGTTGTAGGTTTTTTTTACATGAGCTTTAAATCATTGGTGGTCAATTTTGACCTCTTAAATACTGTAATGTGATTTTGGAAAACTGACTTTGGCCTCTGGAATCTTGTGCTTAAGCAAGTGAGTACAGAGGGAAACAGCCAGCCCTGTAAACTGGCAGGAGTGGAGAGGGGGCTACTAGTCTTACAAAATCTGGAGTCAAGCTTGTTTCCTTGTACTTGCTCCTCCTTCATGCAACTTTTTGCTTGACCCAGCCTAATTCTATTGTTTTGACTTCATGATAGTCTTGTAAATCAACAAGTTGCTATACAGCCATTCACCTCCCCCCCCCCTTCTTATCTGAATAATCATGACCATATGGACAGCTCCTTCTTCTTTCCATAGCAATGCACTCAGTGCTGTTGCTTCTTCTAAATTGTTCAACATTTCTATTGAACTCTTTAATGAGCAGAAGCAGAGGGAACTCAAAGTTCAATTTGTTAATTAGCCATACAGCTTCTGGCTTGTGTTAGGTCAAAAATAATTGATTTCAAAGGTACAACATACGTGATATTATACAAAGATGATCTAATGAGCAAAGAGGTTTTCCAAAACTATTCTCAAAACATCATGGCATACCAAGTGAATGGAAAGTAGATTTCCTTGTTCTGCAGCATTATGATAGATTGAGATATATGGGTTTATTTTAGCTATGCTAATAGTTTACAGCTGCTATATTATGGGGAAAATATATAAATTGAACTCTGTGGTTGTACTGGGTGATTATTGATTTTCCAAGGAAAAGGTTATACTTGTCTATGTGATTTGAAATCCAAAGGTATGTAAAGTTTCGTTTGCTTACAAGATTGATTTTTTGTTGTTGTTGATGACCTTTTCAGATATTATTATTAATACAGTTTGATGGAAATATCCTTCAACATGTCTTAGTTTTAATAAAGTACCCTTGAATATGAAATATGCTATCACCTCCCTGCTTGTCACAATTTATGTGACATGTAATATTTCGGGGAAATGTTACCAGGACAATGATATATTTATAGATGAAGCTTATATAGCCTTATTTTTGTACTTGACCTGTTCTTGAAGGCTATTTCCAGCAGATTACTTCAGCACACAGGAACACCGGGCTGGATACCCCAGTCTGTGAGCATGAGGATAGTTGCTCTTTGTCACATTCTCTCTCATACAGAAGTTCCATTTGTCCCCAAGGAAGTTGATTTCCTATATAGCAATATTCCCAAAGAAGGATAATGCCAAGGAATGTTCGAACTATGCACTCATTTCACATGCCAGTAAGGGCATGTTAAAGATCCTACAAGCTAGGCTTCAGCAGTATGTAGATAGGGAACTACCAGAAGTTCAAGCTGGGTTTCAGAGAGGTAGCGGAACTAGAGATCAAATTGTCAACATTCTCTGGATTATGGAGAAAGCACAGGAGTATCAGAAAAAATGCCTATTTCTGCTTCATTGACTATGCTAAAGCTTTTGTGTGGATCACAACAAACTGTGGCAAGTCCTTAAAGAAATGGGAGTACCAGACGACCTCACATGTCTCATGAGAAACCTGTATAAGGGTCAAGAAGCAACAGTCAGAACAGGATATGGAACAACTGATTGGTTTAGAATAGGAAAAGGAGTTCAGCAAGGATGTATATTGTCACCCTGCTTATTTAATTTACATATAGAGTACATCATGTGGAATGCTGGCCTGGATGAAGCACAAGCCAGAATTAAGACTGCTGGGAAAAACATTAACAATCTCAGATATGCAGATGATACCACTGTCAAGCATGGTTGAATATTATGGTCAATTGATTGTTTTAGGGTCCTGCCTAAACCTGATCTGTGAATTGTCATGGAGGACCCAAGTCTATTTGTTTGTTATTCTTTCCCGTTTCCTTGTCCTGCTTTATGGCTGTTAGTTAAGAGTAGTGTGAAGAGAACAAAGTAATCAGCACCTTCCCATGTATCCTCTGGAGGGAGGATGAGACATCTGGCGAAAGCAAGGACAAAGTTCTGATAAACATCCTGGGAAAGTAGAGTTTGCTAGTTTAGGTGTGAACGCTTCCCCACAGCCCCCTCCCTTGGAATCCTTTTGAAGTATGCCTTAAAAGTATTGTATCAATGTATCAGTTTCATTACTCTCAAGAAAAGGCTTCGGATAAAGTAGCAGTCTATCAATAAACGTAGTCTTTGTATCAACTTCGACTCATCATTGAACCCACATGCTTGACATTTTGAAAGTACGTAAGTCTGTATGAGGCCTGAGCCCAGAGCTGGACTATGTAGCCAGTTTCTTACAGGCTCTGATGGCCCAATACGAAGACCCCTTGCAGGAAACCCAAGTGTTGGCTGCTTTGAGGGACATGCAGCAAGGCTCCAAAACTATTAGGGAGTATCCTGCGGTGTTTCGGGCCAATGCCACCAAGGTGAGGGGTTGGACTGAGCTGATGAAAATTGAGCATTTCACACGTGGGCTGAATGCAAGCATCCTGGATCGAGCCCTCCAGCAAGTGAGACCCACTACCCTAGTGGCTTGGATCCAGCTAGCGGGAGAGGTAGAAACCAACATGAAGAGAGTGGCCATGCAGCACCAACATCAAAATAGTAAGTCAAACTGGGAGCAGAAACCAGGGGGGAAGGCTGAGGCAAAGAAACCCCAAGGGGGGGGATGCCACTGGGAAGACCCTGGGGCCCCGCAAATGTTTCCGATGTGGGGACCAGAACCACTTGGCCAGCAGTTGCCTGAATCCCCCTCAACCATCATCAAGTGCCTCTAAAACAAGCACCCCGGCTCCCAAGAAGGCGACTAGCCACCCTAAGGAAGTGGCGAAGAGCAGCACTGTAACCACTTCAGCGAGAGATGACGACACCCTTATCATGGACGAGCTGAGTGAGATGTCTTGGACAGACGAGCCGTCAGAAAACAAGGACAACCTGCTCTAAATGGTGCCAGCCAGCAGGTCCCTGAAGAACTGGCACCAGTCAGGGTGAGAGTAACGGGGTCACTATATTTTGTACCTGTAGTATTATTAAACCACAGACTAAAGAGGTTTGTGCAAGCGAAGGCCCTAATTGACTCAGGGTGCACAAGAGACATAATCACCCCCAAATTAGTGGATGCACTGGGGCTAGCCATGACGGCCCTACCTTTCCCCATCCAGTTCGAACAGATGGATGGGTCAGTCATGAGGGGGGAGCCCTGCGTCTTAGAAACTCAACTGGTGCCCATAGGGATCAAAGATCACTGGGACCAGGAGATTTTTGTAATCACTCCCTCATCCACTTATGATGTAGTGTTAGGGGTAGGGTGTCTGGCCAAACACGAGCCGGACATACGATGGGGTGATCAGACAATAGAATTCACTGATCCGAGATGCAAAACCCATCACTGGAATACAGAGTGGGAGCCTCAACCCCCTTCTCGAAATGAGAAAGTATGCTTAACAATGGAGGAGGTCCGGGCAATCCCCAAAGCCTATCAAGACTTAAGGGGAGTGTTCAGCGAGCAGGGGGCTGATGAACTCCTACCACACCGAAGCACGGACTGTGCTATTGAACTGATTCTGGGGCAAACCCTGCCTAAGGCCAAACTGTACTCCATGGGGTGGGCAGAGAAGGTGGAGTTATGGAAGTTTTTGGACAAAAACTTAAACGAGGCTTTATTAGACCAGCCACCGCCCCCCATGCGCGCCCATCCTTTTTAGGAAAAAGAAGGATGGCTCGCTCAGGCTTTGCACTGATTTTCGAGGGATTAATGGGATTTCTACTTCAAACGCTTACCCCAGCCCCCTCATCAAGGACTTGCTCAGCACGGTGTCTGAGGGAAAGATATTCACCAAACTGGACTTGAGGGATGCGTACTTCAGAGTACGCATTAAGGAAGGGGATGAGTGGAAAACAGCCTTCAACACACCCATGGGACAGTTTGAGTATTTGGTTATGCCGTTTGGACTGCAAGAGGCACTGGGAGTGTTTATGAATTTTATCAATGATGTGTTATGAAAGTTTTTGTTTAAGGGGGTGGTGGTGTACCTGGATGATATCATTATATATTCTCAAGATCTGCAATCGCATGTGAAATTGGTGAGGGAGGTGCTTAGTACCTTATTGAAGCATAAGCTATATGCGAAACTGTCGAAATGTGAGTTTCACAAAACTGAATTGGACTATTTAGGATTCAGGGTCTCGGCCCAGGAATTGGCAATGGATCCAGGCAAGATTCAAGCAGTGTTAGACTGGACTCCCCCAAGGACATGTAGACAGCTCCAAACTTTCCTCAGGTTTGCAAATTTCTATAGAAACTTCATACCGGGGTTTGCCCAAATCATGCTTCCCCTCACCGAGTTGTTAAAAACGAGGGGGAAGAGCCCAGACGCCAAGAAACCAGAGGCGCGTTTAAATTGGACACCTAAATGCCAAGAGGCATTTGACAAACTCAAGCAGCTGTTTACTAGTGAGCCAGTCCTGAGCCACCCCAATGAGCTGAGACCCTTCATTGTGCAATGTGACGCCTCCGATGTGGCCATAGAAGCCATCCTCATGCAAAAAGATGAGGAGGGCAGGTTGAGACCTTGCGTGTACATTTCAAAGAAATTCTCCCATGAGCAAAGGAATTGATCGGTGTGGGACAAGGAAGCATTCGCTTTAACTTATGCTATGAAAACATGGAAGTCTTGGCTGGAAGGCACCAAGGTCCCTTTCGAAATCTGGACCGATCACAAAAATTTAGAGGCGCTCACGGGGAGGAGGAAATTAAGTGAAAAACAAATCAGGTGGGCAGGGTTTTTCTCCAAGTTTGACTTTGTGCTGCGGCATATCCCTGGAACCAAGAATTTTTCGGCGGATGCTCTTTCCCACCTCCCGCAGCATAACAGTCAAAAGGAGGAAGTGATAGATTCTTTAATTACCCCCTCCCAAGTGGTGGCAATGGTAACCACCCGGTCTAATACAAAGCGTGATCCCAGCACTTGGGGGGGGGGGCGTCTGGCTTTAGAAACAGAGAAAGAGGGGGAGGACAGATCGGGGGAAGTGCAGAAAAAGGGGGATGGATTACGGTAAAAGGGTGAGAAGCTGTACGTTCCAAAAAGTTTACGGCTAGAAGTCTTGCAATACTGCCATTCCAACAAATTGGCTGGTCACTTCGGATACGTGAAAACGCTCCACCTAATAAGTAGGCAATTCTGGTGGCCATCCATGAAAAAGGACGTATCCAAATTTGTAGCTTCATGCCCTATTTGCGTGATGGCAAAAAGGATAGGGGGTAAGCCTCCTGGACTATTAAAGCCATTAGAAATGGCTAATTGCCTGTGGTCGATAGTATCAATAGATTTTATAGTCGAACTACTGCCCTCACAGGGAAAAACTGTAATTCTGGTAGTAGTAGACACCTTTTCCAAACAGGTGCACTTTATTCCCTGTGCGCAACTGCCGACCGCGAAACGACTGGCTTATCTGTTTTTCTATCACGTAGTGAAACTCCACTCATTCCCGGACAAGATAATCAGTGATAGGGGGCCACAGTTCATTGCCAACTTCTGGCGGGAGTTCTGTAAACAATCCGGTATTGAGCAAAGGTTGAGCTCTGCCTATCATCCCCAGACGGACGGACAGACGGAATGCGGGAACGCATTGTTGGAGCAGTACTTGCGGTATTATGTGAACCATCAGCAGTCCAATTGGGTGGATCTATTACCATTTGCCGAGTACGGCTACAACAAAAGCGTGCACAGCTCAACCAAGACTTCCCCCTTCCAGATTGTAAATGGGTATGAGGGCAAGCCAGTTCCGCTATTGCCAGGGGGGGAACAAACTCGGGAACCCACTTCATTCGAACAAGGGTGGGGGAAACTGGGGAGTAGCTGGAAAGGGATTCAAGAGAATCTAGAAATAGCCAAGGAGGCATACAAAAAGCAATATGATAAATCTCATGTACCTGTGTGGTATTTGTGTCAACAAAAAACCTCCCACTAAATCAACCCTCCAAAAAGTTGGCCTATAGGTTCTTGGGCCCCTTTAAAATCAAAAGAGTGATAAACAAAGTAACCGTGGAGTTAGAATTGCCCAAAATGTTTAGTAAAGTCCACCTGTTTTTCATTGCAGACTTTTGCGAAGAGACCCCGGGGCTTTGCCCTGGCACCCTCGACCGTCAACTCCACATCCTATCCAGATTGAGAATCAGAGTCATCATGAGGTGCAGGAGATATTAGACTCGAAATTGAAACATGGGACTCTGTATTATTTGATTAAATGGAAACATTTCCCAGCCAGTGAAAACGAATGGGTAGCTAAGAAAGATGTATTGGCGCCAGAGTTGGTTAATAAGTTTCATTGAGCATTCCCGAACAAACCCTGAGGTTGATTTTAAGGAGGGCAGTATGTCAAGCATGGTTGAATATTATGGTCAATTGATTGTTTTAGGGTCCTGCCTAAACCTGATCTGTGAATTGTCATGGAGGACCCAAGTCTATTTGTTTGTTATTCTTTCCCCTTTCCTTGTCCCGCTTTATGGCTGTTAGTTAAGAGTAGTGTGAAGGGAACAAAGTAATCAGCACCTTCCCATGTATCCTCCAGAGGGAGGATGAGACATCTGGCGAAAGCAAGGACAAAGTTCTGATAAACGTCCTGGGAAAGTAGACAGTTTGCTAGTTTAGGTGTGAACGCTTCCCCACAGCCCCCTCCCTTGGAATCCTTTTGAAGTATGCCTTAAAAGTATTGTATCAATGTATCAGTTTCATTACTCTCAAGAAATGGCTTTGGCTAAAGTAGCAGTCTATCAATAAACGTAGTCTTTGTATCAACTTCGACTCGTCATTGAACCCGCATGCTTGACAACCACTCTAATGGCAGAAAGTGAGGAGAACCTAAAGAACCTCTTGTTGAGGGTGAAAGAGGAGAGCACAAAAGTAGGCTTGAAATTCAACATCAAAAAAACTAAGATCATGGCATCCAGCCCCATCACACCATGGCAAATAGAAGGGGAAGACTTGGAAGTAGTGACAGACTTCACATTTCTGGGATCCAAGATCACTGCAGATTGTGACTGTAGCCATGGAATTAAAAGATGTTTGCTCCTTGAGAGAACAGCTATGGTGAACCTAGACAGTATAATAAAAAGTAGAGACATCATCTTGCCAACAAAAGTCCATATAGTCAAAGTGATGGTATTCCCAGTAGTAATGTATGGCTGTGAGAGCTGGGCCATAAGGAAGGCCGAGCACAGAAGAATAGATGATTTTGAGCTGTGGTGCTGGAGAAGAATCTTGAGAGTCCCTTGGACTGCAAGAAGATCAAATCAGTCAGTCCTAAGGGAAATCAACCCAGACTGTTCCCTGGAAGGTCAGATGCTGAAGCTGAAGCTCAAATACTTTGGCTACCAAATGAGAAGGGAACACTCACTGGAGAAGTTCCTAATGCTGGGAAAGACAGAAGGCAAAAGAAGAAGGAGATGGCAAAAGATGAGATGGCTGAACAGCGTTACTGATGCAACTAACACAAATTTGAGCAGACTTCAGAGGATGGTGGAAGACAGGAGGGCCTGGTGTGACTTTGTCCATGGGGTTGCAAAGAGTCGGACTCGGCTGTGTGACTGAACAACAAAATAAGGACTAATAGCATTGACGAGGGGGAAAGGGGACAAAATTGTCCATTTCTTCTGTCAGCTCATCTCTGCTGATAGAAGAAACATAGAAGGTAAATTACCCCTTACTTACACTGTAGCCCCAAACATATGTGGCTGTTAATCCACATGAGTCCTGTATCTCCAGTATCCACTTTCCAAAGGTCAGATGGGATTGCTGAGGGGAGAGGAATGCAGGGGAAAAAATGAGATCTTCACAACATCCTGCAGACAGATTGTGGAACCTAACTCATGGGGTGTCCATATAGATTTGGTTGTTGCTATTGTTTCCAATCAGTGAAAAAAGACATGCCATATAGTCTGGTGATGGAAACCCAAAGAAACCAATAAGCCACTGAGAAGAAAACAAGTATTGTTGCCTAAATCTTATTGATGTGGTAATGACAAAATTGGCCAGAGTAACATGAGGTGAGCAGCACTCACTGGAATTAGTCAATATTAAGTGGGAATCCACAGGGATGTTCAGGAGGCATCTCATTTCTCTCTCCTCGACTATTTTGTCTCTCACTGGCCCCTTCTGCATGCACAGCTCACTGTGCTTACTCTGGAGAATCAGAGCAGTCAATCCTTTAAGTTGACTTTGCATTTGTGGGCCTGTATTCTGCACCACTCTTTCCCCCCTGGTTTATTTATTTTGAATCCACCAACCAAAATCTGCAATTTTTGCTTAATTACTTCATTGGGATGGAAACAACATGTGTGTGGGGGGTGTCCAGTTGCCCTACTGCAGCTGTGCATTAGTCTGCAGTAAGCACCTGTAAGTGCCTTCCATTTAAATCTTCTTTGCTCAGTTTTTTTAATGAAACTGACACAGGGAAAAAGCCACCAACTTGGTTGAGCTGATGTACAAGCGATGGGGCACATCACAGCCTCCCCTTTATCTCTTCCTTGCTCCCCCACCCCCTTTGACTTGCCACTGCTGGGCTGCTCTACGCATGGGAAACCACAGACAGATTGGAGCCCTGAGGTTGGGAAGAAATCTTTCTAGCAGAAACTGTTCCAGAAGGCAGAGTTTTTCAACTTGCTGATAAAAATCCAATAAAAAGTACATGTTTTGCTCTCTCCTACCTTCTGGCTCCAGCTCTACACTGAACCATATGTATGTGTGGGAACAGACAGCAGCTTCCAGCAATGAAAACTGGAATTGGTGGCACAGAGAACATTTACGAGATCGCTCCCCGGCGTCCTCTGCGCCCCTGTAGTAGGCTGGCTCCATGGTACATCTTGGAGCTACGGCAGCTGAAACAGGGACTCAGACGACTAGAGAGGTGGTGGCGGCATACTCGTGACGAAGCAACGAGAACATCCTACAGAACGTTTCTGAAGTCTTATCAGATGTCAGTCAAGGCCGCAAAGAAGGAATACTTTGCGACCAGGATTGCGTCTGCAAATTCGCGCCCGGCACAATTATTTAAGATAATTGAGAATCTGACTACTCTGCCTCAGGGCAGACCAAATGTAAAAGAATTGGAAATAGGCTGTGAGGCTTTTGCGAAATTTTTTGCAGACAAAATCTCGTCGCTCCGCCAAGACTTTCCCGCCACGTTGGATACAGTATTGGAACCCGAGGCTCCAGGCCTGTCTTCTGATTTTAGTTTGGATCACTTCGACGCACTTAGCTTAGGGGAAGTCAACGGAATTCTCTCTACTGTGTGCCCTACAACTTGTGACCTTGACCCATGCCCCTCCTGGCTGATTAAATCTTGTCAGAGGGAGCTAAGATATCCTATACGGGATATCATAAATAGATCCCTCTTGGAAGGGCAATTTCCAACATCTTTGAAAGAGGCCATGGTCCGCCCTCTCTTGAAAAAAAGTACAGCAGACCCGGCCGAATTGGCAAATTACCAACCGGTCTCAAATCTACCATTTTTAGGTAAAGTTATTGAGAGGGCAGTGGCGGCACAGTTACAGAGATTTCTGGATGACACTTCTGCCTTAGACTCCCACCAGTCCGGCTTCCGACCAGGCCATGGGATGGAGACAGTGCTGGTCGCCTTGGTGGATAACCTCCAGCGGCATCTGGATCGAGGCGGCGTGGCAGTGCTGACGTTGTTAGATCTGTCGGCCGCGTTCGACACGGTCGACCATCGGCTACTGGCCCGCCGGCTTGCCGACACAGGGATTAGGGGGTCGGCCTTACAGTGGCTTTCCTCCTTCCTTGATGGGTGGGGACAAAGGGTGGCAATTGGGGGAGAGCTGTCCCAGAGGCACCCACTAGTGTGTGGGGTGCCACAGGGTGCAGTTCTCTCCCTGATGTTATTTAACATCTACATGCGTCCCCTTGCCCAGATAGCCCGGAGGTTTGGGCTTGGGTGTCACCAATATGCAGATGACACCCAGCTCTATCTGCTAATGGACGGCCGGCCTGGCTGCGTCCCGGAGAACCTGGACTTAGCATTGCAGGCTGTGGCAGGTTGGCTCAGGCTGAGTGGGTTGAAGCTGAATCCAACGAAGACAGAGGTCCTTTGCTTGGGCCGTGGTGCCCTGGGGGGGGGGGGAAATCCCCCTTCCGGCTTTTGACGGTGTACCGCTGAAAGCGGCCCATAGAGTCAGGAGCTTGGGGGTTCTTCTGGAGCCTTCATTATCAATGGAGGCACAGATAGCGGCCACTGCCAAGTCCGCGTTTTTTCATCTTCAACGGGCGAAGCAGCTGGCCCCCTTCCTTGGGTGCCAGGACTAGCAACGGTGATCCATGCTACGGTCACCTCGAGACTGGACTACTGTAACGCCCTCTACATGGGGCTGCCCCTGTGCCGAAGTCGGCGGCTGCAGCTGGTGCAGAACGCAGCGGCTAGGCTGCTGTTGGGGCTCCCAAGATGGGAGCACATACAGCCGGGGCTACGCGGACTGCACTGGCTGCCGGTGGCATACCGAGTTCGTTACAAGGTGCTTGTTATTACCTTTAAAGCCCTATATGGCCGAGGACCTGTCTACTTGAGGGACCGTCTCTCCCCGCATGAACCCCAGAGAGTGCTGAGGTCAGCTGGAAAGAACCAGCTGAATATCCCTGGGCCAAAGGAGGCCAGATTGAAGTCCACCCGGGATCGGGCCTTCTCTGTAGCAGCCCCCCTACTGTGGAACCAACTCAATTCTGCAGGGCCTGTAAGACCCACCTCTTTAAAATAGCCTTCACATAAACCGAGCCAAGAAAGTCCTGTTGGATATGTTCTATGTTTTATGTTTTAATCACTGAATTACAGCACCATAATCTTAAATTTAATGTAATTTTAATGATTTTAAGGATGATTTTATATTGAAATTGTATATGAATTTATAATTGATTGCACATGGTTTTATTGTATACTGTATTCACATGTTGTGAGCCGCCCTGAGCCTGCTTACGGGGAGGGCGGGATACAAATAAAAAGTTATTATTATTATTATTACTTGCAAAGTCCCCCCATCGCAAAATCCACCTCTGCTTTTCCCCAAAAAAGTGAATCAAAGAAAGAAAAAAAAAACAGATTTAAACCAAACCACACTGCTGATTGCCTCCCTGCACCAGGTGCAACCAGAAGATGAGAGCTCAGAACTAGAGATGTGCAAAAAAAAAAAGAAAAGA
Organism: Heteronotia binoei; assembly: GCF_032191835.1. NCBI lineage: Eukaryota > Metazoa > Chordata > Lepidosauria > Squamata > Gekkonidae > Heteronotia > Heteronotia binoei. The sequence goes on from NC_083223.1 coordinate 104,144,005, forward strand.
AAATTCGGTAGTACACGGATTTGGAAGTATACGGGGGGAAAAATACAGAATCCCATATATTTCTGAATTCCAGAGTCGGAATAGCCGCATATACGGTAGATGTGCGGCTATTTCTGAATATACGGCCCCATTATACCCTATGGGCCATTGAAATCAATGGCAAATAGGGTATATTTGAAGCCACCTGGAGGGGAGGGGGTTTGAGGGAGAGTTTCCAAATTTGCCAGGGACCTGCAGGGGACTCTCCCCTACAAACCCCCCAAGTCCCAAAAAGATTGGGCCAGGGGGTCCAATTCCTGGGGCACCCAAAGCCAAACCTAACTTCACACCAGAGAATTTCTATAGGACCCAAATGCACTATATACATCTATCTACTCTATGAATCCTGCCACACAAAACACAATCTACTCAAGGTCTGCTCTGCAGACTTGGCTGCAGCAAACCCAGATGCCAGCTCTCCAGCCCTGCCCCAAAGAACACGGGGAGAGCTGGCCAAGCACAACAAGCATGCTGGCTCTGGGTCTCTCACCCAGGTGCCAGCTTCCCTGCCACAGAACAAACAATCTACAGATGCCAGCTCTCCAGCCCTGCCCCAAACAACACGGGGAGAGCTGACCAAGCACAACAAGACTGCTGGTTCTGGGTCTCTCACCCAGGTGCCAGCATCCCTGCCACAGAAAACACAATCTACAGATGCCAGCTCTCCAGCCCTGCCCCAAACAACATGGGGAGAGCTGACCAAGCATAACAAGACTGCTGGTTCTGGGTCTCTCACCCAGGTGCCAGCATCCCTGCCACAGAAAACACAATCTACAGATGCCAGCTCTCCAGCCCTGCCCCCAAACAACATGGGGAGAGCTGGCCAAGCACAGCAAGCCTGCTGGTTCTGGGTCTCTCACCCAGGTGCCAGCTTCCCCCCCCCCCAAAAAAAAAACAGAACCAGGAAAAGGGACAACAGGAGAAGGCCAAGAAACTCAACTGTTAAAAAAGTGGCCTTTTAAACAATGAAAATTAGGCCAAACAGCACCCCCTCCCAAGAACCAGAACCAGAAGAGAAAATGAACAACAGCAGCACAACACAGCAGCAACAAATCAAACACAGAATTCTTTAAAACAGTAAAAAAACCCCTTAACTTTTAACAATACAGGAACGTTACCAACCCCTCCCCCCCAAAAAAACCCTTCACCCTAACCCCAAGAAATCCAAGCCACCCAAATCAGGAAAAGTAAAAGGACACTGCACTTTAAAAAGTCCTCTCACTAAAGTAAGATATGGGCAAATTGGCAACCCCCCCCACCCCAGGCCCCCTCCCCCAGCAGAAACCCCTAATCCTAACCCCAAATAAGCTATCCACCACCCAAATCTGGATAAGTAAAAGGACTCTGAGTCTTAAAAAGTCTTTTTACAAACTAAAATAAAACCCCCAAGTCTTACCTTACTCCAGGCAAGTCTGGTAAGGCTGAGAGAGAGCAGCAGCAGCTGAGGCCAAGGGCCAGCACAGCACACTCTCTCTCACACACCAACACAGCAGCAATGGAGGAGTCCAGCCAGGCAGACTCCTTAAAATGGTTCTCTGGCCCTACAGAGAGCAGTTTCAAAAAATAGCACTGCTCTGTGATTGGCCAGACAACAGTGCTTACTTGGATACCCAAGTAAGCAAAAGATCAGCAGAACAACAATGTTGCTGATGGCTGGGGATCAGCTACACAACAGCCCTGCAAAGCATGCATTTGCAATGCATTTTGCAAATGCATGCTTTAGATTGGCTGCTGGGGCTCCTCTTCCCCCTCCCCCCCCTCCTTGATCCCAGGGAGGCTATGGGAGAGGCGGGAAAAGGTTACCAAAGGCGGGAAAGGAGGCAAGCAGCTCCCCTGAGGTTGCAGAAGCCCCTTTCCTGCCTTTTGCATTGAATTCCGTATACTTCCGAATATCTATATGGAAGTATACGGGGAGCCATACTTGGCTCCCCCATAATGGGCCCCAATTGGATTCGGCTGTATGCGATTCCGTATACAGCCGAATCAGGGGTGATTCTGCGGTTGATTCGGTTCGGCCGAACCAAATGCACACCCCTACTCAGAACCTTGGTCATTTTACAAAATGCAGAGAGCCTTTTGACTTTTGTCCCCATGCCTTGTCTCATGTGACTGCATCTGGTGGGACCCGGTGGTTGCAGCCTTGAAAGCACTTGAGAAAAAGCCCCATTGAACCCACATGCTGTGCCCACAAAGTACTTTCCCTTCAGTTGCAAGCACAACAAAGGACTCCTCAGAAGGATGCAGAAGAGTGTGGGCAAAAAAGTGGCGTTTGAGGGAGGCAGAAAAGAGGTGGGGGGGGAATCTGAGGATGTTTCTGCATGCAAATTACTCTGGCTTGGGAATGGAGCAATAGAAAAATTCAGGGTGAAACATCGTTCAGAAAAACCAGTGAAACCAAACCAAACTGAGAGCTGAATAATGCAGAATTTAAAATAAATCTGACAGAAATGCAAGGCAAAAGTTGGAGGCAATGCAGAATGATAAATGTACTGCAAAGCCAACTGTGAGAGTGGAGTAAAAGTGAGTGCAGAAAGGGCTCTCTTTCCTGAACCCCTCTCCACTTGCACCTCCCCTTTTCCTGCTTCCTTGTCTCCTTCCCACCCAACAGCCAACCTACACTTATATGCCCCTTTGACTTCAGGTTTCCCTCCCCCCTATCAGCCTCTACCAGTGGCCCACTGGTATGGTACTGCCTACTGGGCTAGGAAACCCTCTGGGGCGAGGTACCTCACTTTCCCATGTATCATCCTCACTACACTATTTTCTCTTTCCCGTCTTCTGGCAACCCACATATTTCCCTGTCTCATTCTGTCTTTCTCATCCATTCACCAACCTGTTTTTAATCTGCCTCTCATCTTTAGCTATAATTATTATTTATTTACTTCATTTTACCCCGCCTTTCTCCACAGTGGGGATCAGAGCAGCTTGCATTATTCTCCTCTCCTCTTGTCCCTAGAAAATAACTCTACACAGCAAATTGCTCCCATTTAAAAGAAAAAGATGCTTCAAGATCACCTCCATGCTTGAGAGGAGACTCTCACAATTCCACAATTAAGGATACACCAATCTCCAGTTCTGACATATTTATTACCTATGCTATGTTTGTCCCCCCCCCCCAGTTGAACCAAAGCATATGCTAGCCATATACACCAAACTTATCATTGCTCCCCCAGCCAGAATAATGATGCAGACATGTATATTGGGAGAAAACAGGGCCACTTTATTAACATAATTTAACTGGGTGGGGCAGACCAACAAGGCGAGCACAGGGTATCCCCATACCCTGCCTCGTCTTGTATAGGGTGAGCCACCCTGCCCTCGGTGTGAGCCATCGCTGCGACTACTACCAGGCAGCTGGGTCTGGGTTGCCCCCCCCCTCTTCACAGCCTCCCAAATAAGGAGCCTTACAAGGTGAGGGCAACCTCTGGCCGGCCCTCCAGGCAGAGAGCTGTACAGCCCAGCTGCTAATCAAGCCGACCAGAAGCCCCAAAACAGGGAAGACCCAAGGTGCTCACTGAAACAAGAATATGCCCCATTTAACTCCAGCCAGTGACCAATTAAGCTCAAACTATAGCAGGGATCCCAGAACACCCTAAAAACAAACAGTGCAAGGTGGGTGAAAAACACCCCAATCATGGCCAATTAGTTGGTATGAAAAAATTCCTACCTGGCCCTGAAAAACCGGCGACTGGATAAACCTGCACTATTACTGGGCGGGAGGGTGGGTCGAGGAGAAAGAGCAACTGCATGCTCTTGGGCAGGGCTAGGGCTTATGAAGCCCTCAGCACTCCACCCCTCTCCTCATTCCTGGATGGGTGGGAGGACGTGTTGGCCTCCTCTCCTTTTGGGAGAGCAAACTCAGCCCCCAGCCTATAGCCAATGTAGCGGCGCAGCTGGGAAGGGGCCGGATTATTTCAATCTGTTAAAAACACCATCATTATTCTGTATGCTAATTTATTGCCCATCCTCTACATGTCTACATGTCATTTCTATTTTCATTTAATTGTATTTGAAGGAGAAGAGAAGTGACGGGATTTATACCCCACCCATCATTCAGAGTCTCAGAGCAGCTTAAAATATCCTTTCCCTTCCCCACCCTTGTAAGGGGCTGAAAGAGCTCTTTAAATAACTGTTTTTGAGAGAACCACTCTGAGAGAACTTGCAACTGACCCAAAGTCACACCAGCTGGTTGTATGTGGAGAAGTGGGGGATCAAACCCAGTTCTCCCAGATTAGAGTCTGCACTCTTAACTATTACACAAAACTGGCTCATGTGCGCACACCAAAGCTCATAACTTGAATAAAACTTTGTTAGTGTTAAAGGTACCACTGAACTCAACTTTGTTCTGCTGCTTCAGACTGACACAGCTACCCACCTGGATTTATATTGCTTATGTTGTTCTAAAGATATGTAAGCTGATTTTTGCTTCCAGGATCTAGAGCAGGGGCATCAAACATGCAGTTTGGGGGCCAAATTGGGCCCCCAGAGGGCTTCTATCAGGCCCCCGAGTAACTGGCTGTCATCTGTTTCCTTCTCCCTCTTTCTTGCTTCTTTCTGCATAACAACTTGCTTTGCCAGGCTTGCTCAATTGAACAGGAGCTGCAGAGCAAAACCTCTCTTTTCTCCATTGGCTGAGGCTTCTCCCTTGGGGAAAGAAGGAAAGAGCCAGAGCTTCCTTTGCCCAGTTCTCTGGATCCCATGGGAGAAATGCAAAGAAAGCACCATTAAGGCCAATGAGTGCTAATGTTTTAAGCATGTTTTAAGGTTTTTTTTAAAAAAAAAATGTGTGTTTGTCTGTGTTCTTTATAAAATTTATATCTCTGCAATCTAATCTTAAATAGGTACACACATGGCCTGGCACAACATGGCTCGGCCCAACCAGATGTGGCCTGGCCCAGCAATGTCTCATTTATGTCAGATCTGGCCCTCGTAACAAATGAGTTTGACACCCCTGATCTAGAATAACCAAGGATCAAATGATTGACTCTAGAAAAGTTAAGCAGAAAGCAGTTTTCAGTGTAACATTCCAGCTCAACTGATCAGGAAAAAATTACAGGGATTTGAAAGCTTAGTTAATGGAGAATTTATAACCCTGTAATTGTCTGTATAGACATCCTTTCTGCTACTGACATCCATTACATCCTATTGTAGCTTGAACTCTCTGCCTATTAGCTACAGACAAACCAAAGTTTTTTATTTCAAGCAAAAATTTTGTAAGCAAAAATGGTGCATAGTTTTGCTTCTTATAGAGTTTAAAACCTCATAGAACTACCAGAGGCTTTGTTTTCTAAGTCAGTACAATGAGTACCCAGCTTGCTGGGGAGAAAGTGTAGATGACTGGGGAAGGCAATGGCAAACCACCCCGTAAAAAATCTGCCATGAAAATGTTGTGATGAGAGGTCACTCAGAGTCAGAAATGACTGGTGCTTGCATAGGGCACTACCTTTACCTTTTTTTTACATTTTCAAAGGACTTAAGCCTATCTAAAATCATAGTTCCAAAGAATTGTAGAAGAATACTTTTGATTGAGAAAAACTTGCGAGAGTCCATCTGTTAAAATAATGGAGTAATACTTCAGTGGAAGAGAGTCATTGCAGTCAGATTATGGGGAACAGTGTCATTGACTCTAACCCTGTGTTTCTAAAATACAATTCTGCAAATGAGACCAGTGCTTTCTAAAATATTGGAAAGAAAAATAAAGATATTCGGATTCTTATACTCTCAACGTTTTTTAGTCCTGAAGTCCTGAACTCATGTTTCCACTTATGATGAAGGTACAGTTCTGTTTAAATTAATGAGTCTGCTGGATGTTATGCTTTGACTGCAGAAGAATGTGGTCCAATAAATTTGAATTTTAAAATAGATACAAAGATATGGTTCATTCAAAAGAGATTTATCATGTTTAACGTTAATCAAGAATCAATTATTTCTTGGTATACTATGTTCAAATGCCAGAATTGTCTGAAGGATTGCAACACACACACACACATATACAGAGTTTCCTCTAAGAAAAATATGCACTTTGCAAAGATTTTACCTCAGTGCATCTTGTGTTTTGATGGCAATTTAAAAAAAAAATCCCAAAACATATAACCTCTAGTGTTTGTGATACAGAAGATATTGAAGATTTAATCTGCTATTGAGTCTGATAAGTAAGGTTGCTCCCCCTGTAGCCTCTGCAGGAGTTAAAGCACTGGTCTCCTTTGCAAAATATAGATGTTCTGGTTGCAAACATTTGTAGAAATGGATATACCTTTGTGCTTGAACTGGGTAAAGCTAAATAAAAGAGTTAAGAAATTGTTTTGGGGGTTTGGGCTTTATATACATTAGGTATAACTTTGTTTTGGGATTAGCAAGTTTGCAACACTTCAGTTATTATAGAGTTAACCTTGTTTTTGTTAGTCAACAGGAAGTCACATGTGTTTAATGTAACCTATCTGTTAGCTAGAGAGAAAGCCTGCAAAAGTCTGTAGGTCTTAGTTAAATGACCTGCAATTAAGTGTTGTGATTGAAAATCAATGCATTGGCAATTCTGCATTTTATGGTTCTCTTCCTCCCTTTGTCTTAAGTTTGGAGAAGAGAAGCCATTCCTAGTTTTGTGGCTATACCTTTGTGCTTGTACTGGGTATGTTACCACCTCAACCAGCTTTTTATTGGGGAATATTAATATTTCTTAGCTCAAAATGCCAATCTGCGAGAGGTGAGGTGAAGCAGGATCTCTGTCAACGTTTACAGATATAGCACACATTCACACAATATGGCCCTTTGGCCTTTAACCTTTCTGCTGTCTTTCTGAGGAATAGCGGACCATACATACAGACCACTTGTTTATGTGTTGCAGGGGCTCTTGTATCCCTTATATTGTTTTTATGTTTTGAGAACAGGACTTGAAAGAGGTTGCCAAAAGGGGTGAAGGAATTTTTACAGCTTTGCCCACTATATGTCCCTCTCTGGCCCTGGATTTGTTCATTTCCAGGATCAGAAAAAAGATGCTCTTTAGCCTTTCAGCACAGCCAAGATGTCTTCCAAGCCTATGACCCAGACTTGATATCATTCCAGCCTGCCTAGGGCCTAGATTGAACTGAGTTTTGTCTCTCTTCTGTGGAAAAGAGACCATCCCAGTTCAGATGGGCATTGCTGTGTAATATTCATATTCTAGGGTTACACTGCAATATCACATTCCAGGAGTGCATTGTTTGGGTTTCAGTAATTGCAGAGGCGTCTTGCAGGGTTTCAGTCCATGGGTTGTCTTTCAGGGTTTCAGTTCTGTGGATATACCTTTGCACTCATACTGGGGAAAGCTAAACAAAAGTTCACAAATATTTTGGCCATCTTTCTGAGTTAAGAAATTGTTTTGGGGGTTTGGACTCAATTTATATACATTAGGTATAACTTTGTCAGTTTTTATTGTTTGAGTATGTATTGTTGATGATAATGCTGTCATATTATTATGGCCAAAGCAATAAAACTTATGTCAACATGAGCAGAAAGTACAACCCTGTTGTGTACAGTCGTCACTATCTTCATTTGTACAGGACCCTGGCTGGATTTTTTCTTGCTTGGTTTTCATTTTTCCTCTTAACAAGCTTGATTCTAATTCATCCTAATTGCTAGTCAATAGTTTAATCTTAAACATACACAATGTTAACATAAGTCAGCAGAGTCAACTGAACTGCTGCTAGAGATGGGTTTCTCCTGCGTCTTCAGGAAGAAGTAGTGATAGGTGTAATGTTGCTGCTATGAATGCAAAGGGATCTCCATAGAAATGGTGCTGCCCCGCATTTTCCCTGCCACAGTCTCCCATGGCAGCTATTGCCCTGCATCACCAGAAGGCTTTTCCAGGCTTGCCTTCTCACAACTGGTAATGCAGTCCTCATATGTTACCTGTTTTATTGGGAATATGTTTGAAAGATGTTATTTCAAATGTTGTTTTGAATAGGAACTATGGGCTTGAGACTTGAAAATCAAACGATTTTTACTTCCATGAAAAGTGTAATCAGAACAGAGACATCAGTACTGATGTCTATTTTTTTTCTTTTTTAACATTCAAAACCAAACAGCTATTATTAAATTCTAGTTTTATGTTTCTGGTCTGTTGAAATGTGTATTTTTTGCTTATCCTAACAGCAATGACCAAAGGTATTTATAGGTAGAAGATAGCTAGAAAATTTCCCTTTTCCACATAAGAACAAAACACAAAATATCCTGCTTAGTTTATGCCGCTGTAAAACACATTTTTTAATGAAACAGAAATGCCCCTACCCACCAGTCACCCACACAGTAGTGCATCAGTGGCATGTCAAAAATAATTGAAAAGAATCATAGAGTTGGAAGGTACCTCCAGGGCCATCTAGTCCAACCCCCTGCACAATACAGGAAATTCACAAGTACCTCCCCCCCACACGCCCCCTGTGACCCCTGCTCCATGCCCAGAAGATGGCAAAAAAACTAAACACAAAACCTCCAGGATCTCTGGCCAAACTGTCCTGGAGAAAAATTGATGCCTGACCCCAAACTGACAAACAATATTTCCTTGGGCTTGTAAGGAAGGGCCATGAAAATTAAGAACTGATGCAACAATTCCTGTCCTCCTTCTCATGATCTGCCTAAGTTCATAGAGTCAACATTGCTGTCAGATGGCCATCAAGCCTCTGTTTAAAAATCTCCAAGGAAGGAGAGCCTGCTCCACTCCTGAGGAAGCCTGTTCCGCTGAAGAACCACTCTGTCAGAAAGTTTTTCCTAATGCTTAGTCAAAAACTCTTTTGATTTAATTTCAACTGAGTTTGACATTACAGTGATTCTCAGGTTGTACACTGGCAATTATTCTCAGGTTTTACATTGCTGTAGATCCTCAGGTTGCACTTTGGTTGGATTCTCTGATTTTATATTTGCTAGACTTGCAATAGTGTTAATATTTTGTTTTGCTTGGGTGATTCTTGTGTTGTACCTGGGAGGTTATTCTCTGGTTTTGCATTTTTTCTGTTAGGGGACCATAGAACAGGAATTCTTGGTCCAATTCACTTGGAATCTGGTGATTATTTAAATGACAGGCACCAGCAGCTCCACTGCAGTTTTGGTGGCAGTAGCTTTCAAAACAGCCCCTCCATCCTCTCAGAAGAATTATCATGGGTAATAACAGAGTTGAAAAATGCTAGTAGCCTGAAAAGGGGGATGTGTGATCCTAATATCATTATTTGGAACCCAGAAAACCAGAACTACCAGTATTTTTTTATTTTTATTTTTTTGGGCTCACTGATATCTGGAGCTGGAGAGAAATACTGAGGGTTTGTTTTTTTTAGCTGCACATCCCCATTTTCAGGCCTCCTGTCTGTACCCTGTGTTAAATACCAATCAGAATGGAATATGATGCTTGATTATACTGGCATCAGGTTGCATTTCAGGTTGTGAGGAAAAGAAAGGACACTGGTAGCCTCCAATTAGTAAATATATTTTAAAAAGTTGATCAAATGTGCTTTTAACACTGAAACAATCACACAGATCCCTTAAAAGGCTCAGAAGAGATGGAAAACATGGTGATTATGTTAACAACTAGGAGTAAGGCCCGTTGTGAAGAAAAATACAATGGAATCTAGAAGGAGGCTCCGGTTGAGTGCCCCACCCACCCTTGCTGTCTTCACAACCAACCAAGTGAAGGCATTCACCCCCCCTCCCAAACCTCAAGAACAGTGGATCTCTGCCATCTGGAGAGCAGCTGTAATTCTAAGTGCTCTCCAGCTATCACCTGGAGACTGTCAACAGTGGTTCCTCAGGAGGAAATGACTGGTTTGAAGGGTGGCCTTGTTTGAGGCCCCACCCTTCCTCACACCCAATCCTCTCCAGGCTCCACCCTTCAAATCTCCAGGAATTTCCCAACCTGGAGTTGGCAACCCTATCTCCTCAGCCAACCATCGTGGGATGAAGGTGAGGGGAGGAGGGAGACAGGGAGTGAGGAAAGAGTCAGGAAAGAAAGGAATTAAGCTCCCTTCAGAGGCTGCCCATATTGGCAGGCCATCTGTTGATAGGATGGAAGAGGTTTGTTGCCAGAGGCAGCCATGACACTTTTTGTGAGGCTACAATATAGCAGCAGTCCTTTATGCAGCCAGTTGACAGAGAGGACACAGAAAAGAGTGGGATATGTGTTTCCCGAAGTTCAGGATCGTCTGGGCGGCAGGAGTGGCAAGCCGGCAAGGCCGGCAGAGAGCCGGCAGAGTGCAATGATGGTGTGTGGCAGTGCAGTGAAGTGAGGACTTTGGACCCTCAGTTGGGAAGAGTGAGTAGCAGGCGGAGAACCAGCGAAAAGTTTGCGGTGGTGCACAGTGAGAGTCAGGAAGGTGGGGTGCTCCGGCCCCCGGTGGGGGACAGGGGCTGGCCCAACCTGGTGGCTACTGTCACGTGGATGGAGATTGTTGGTGCTCCCAGGGGCCTGAGGGGGGGGGGTCTCTACCCCCCTGGTCAATGCAACGTCTGAAAAGGTGCGGCTGCCAGCCAGTGGGGAGAGAGGAAACCCGTTGGCTTGTGAGAGCTACTGGCTTTTGAGAACTGTTACCCTGGCATCTTGCACTAGCACTTTACAAAAGAACTATTGCCGTTGTATCCTGTACCAACACTTTAAAAGTACCACTGTCTTTGCACCGCACACCAGCACTTTGATAGAACTGCCACCTTTGCACTCTGCTAATTTTGCACTTTGCACCAGCACTTTTAAAGACATTCCAAGACGCTTTAACTTTTTAGGACATACCAGCACCTTAAGAACACTAGCTCTTTAAAACCTGCCCTCCAATCAGTGAATTATCTGCTATGGTATACTGCAGTGCCTATTGCTCATCTTGAGGTTTTTAGAAATTTGATGGTATTTGGACCTAATTGGATATTTTATCTGCTAAATGAATTGATATATAAATTTTGCCAATAATTAGATGGATTGTGTGTGGGGGGAAAGGGTTTTTAAGTTAATTGGCTAGGATAAAATTATTAGTAGTAGGAATAAGTTTTTAGCTAGGTCATAGAAAATATTAGCTGACAGAGTGCTAGGTTGAGTGGGTGGAGGAACAGGATATGTTGATGTGCATGCTGTTGGTGTTCTGAGACTCTTTGAAGACCATCAGCAAGAGATGTCCGGTCAGGGAATTCCAGTGCTCCTGGGGAGGGGAAAGTACAGCGGTGGAAGCAGTTAAAGTTGGAAAGGAAGGAGACTGAGAACAGGGCCGGAACTAGGGGGGGCAGAGAGGGGTGCTTGCCATAGGCGCCAACAGAAGGGGGCGCCAAATTGGGTATGGATTCCATTGTATCCTATGGGACCATAAGATAGAATGGCCCATAAGGGGGCACCATTTTTCAATTTTGTCCCCCCCCCAAAAAAAAGCATGTAGATCTGGTCCTGACTGAGACACAGGAGGCTGCATCCCATCCCAAGGATAGCAGGTCTGGGGGCCAAGTGGAAATATTTGCCTCCATCCCTGGTATTGTGCAATGCCAGGTCCATAAATAATAAAACCTCAGTCCTGCAGGATTTCCTAATTAGGCAGCACATGGACCTGGCTTGCATGCCGGAGACCTGGGTGTGGGACGGAGAGATGATAGCTCTCTCCCAAATAGCTCTGCCTGGGTTCTCTGTTCTTCACCAGGCATGGACTAGCAGGCGGGGGGGGGGGGGAGGGGTGGCCTTTTTCATACGGGAGGATTGCTCCTTCAGGGTGCTTCCGCCTCCAAAGATCATGGGCATAGAGTGTGCTGGCGTGATGTGGGATGTTGGGGAGAGTTTGGCAATCTGGCTGGTGTACCATCCGCTTAACGCACCGGCCAGTGCCTTACCATCCCTGATGGAGGCCGTAGCAGGCTCAGCATTGGAGCATCCTCGGCTTATAGAATCATAGAATCATAGAGTTGGAAGGGTCCTCCAGGGTCATCTAGACCAACCCCCTGCACAATGCAGGAAACTCACAAACATTTCCCCCTAAATTCACAGGATCTTCATTGCTGTCACATGTCCATCTACCCTTTGTTTAAAAACCTCCAAGGAAGGAGAGCCCACCACCTCTTGAGGAAGCCTATTCCACTGAGGAATTGCTCTAACGGTCAGGAAGTTCTTCCTAATGATTTAATTTTGATTTAATTTCGACCCATTGGTTCTGGTCCTACTTTCCGGGGCCACAGAAAACAATTCCACACCATCCTCTATATGACAGCCCTTCAAGTACTTGAAGATGGTGATCATATCACCTCTCAGCCGCCTCCTCTCTGGGCTGAACATCCCCAGCTCCTTTTAACTTGGTCTCCAGACCCCTCACCATCTTTGTCGCCCTCCTCTGGACCTGTTCCAGCTTGTCTATATCCTTCTTAAAATGCGGTGCCCAAAACTGAACACAATACCAGAGCTTACCAGAGCTTACCAGAGCTTACCAGAGCTTACCAGAGTTTACCAGAGCTTACCAGAGCTTACCAGAGCAGAGTAAAGCGATACCATCACATCATGTGATCTGGACACTATACTTCTGTTGATACAGTCCAAAATTTTATTTATAGTCCTGGGTGACTTCAATGTCCATGCTGAGGACGTGGCTTCCACTCGGGCAACAGACCTAGTGTCTTCCATGGCAGCACTGGGACTGTCCCAATATATAACAACACCCCACACATCAGGCTGGGCACATGTTGGACCTGTTCTTTGCGACTGGAGTATCAGTGGATCAGATTTCTGCCGAGGCAGTGCCATGGTCTGACCACTATGCCCTGAAGGCCCATGTGGATACTCCACCCTTAACCTGTTTAGGCGGTGAGCAAGTTTTGGCTTGCCCACGAAGCCAGATGGGCCCTCTGTGGCTTCAAATGGCTTTGCAAGATCCCTGGCCCTCTGGTGACTCGTTGGATGTGTTGGTGGAGATCTAGAATAGCCAGCTCTCTACAGCCATCAATGAGATCACTCCCTGACGTTCTCTTCATCTTCATCCTCGTTCACGATCCGCTCCGTGGTATACCCCGGAGCTGTGATCAATGAAACGGTGATTAAGACAACTAGAGAGACAATGGCAACACGCTCATGATGAAGCTATGAAAACAACTTATAGATCATTTATGCAGACCTATGAGATGGCAGTCAGGGCCACAAAGAAGACTTACTTTGCGTCCTGGATTATGTCTGTGACCTCGCACCCAGCACAATTATTTCATATAATAACAATCTTAATGCAAGGTAAACCAAACATTAGAGAATTGGAAATTGGCTGTGAGGCTTTTGCAAGTTTTTTTTGCAGATAAGGTCTAGTCGCTCCGACACAACCTTCCCGCCATAATTGATACAGTGAAAGAACTCGAGGCACCAAGCATGTCTTCTGGTCCATTTCTAGATTCCTTCACTCCACTCAGCCTTGAGGAGGTCAACAGGATCCTTTTTGCTGTACACCCTACGACCTGTGGGTTGGACCCATGCCCATCCTGGCTTATAAAAGCTAGCCAGGCATCGCTATGTGAGCCACTACAGAGTATTGTCAACAGATCCCTCATAGAAGGGCTTTCCCACACCTCTTAAAGAGGCTGTGGTCTTTCCCCTCTTGAAAAAACCATCTGCAGATCCGGCTGTATTGGCAAATTATTGGCCGGTATCAAACCTTCTCTTTTTGGGTAAGGTTATAGAGCGAACGGTGGCAACTCAGCTACAGAGATTCCTGGATGACACTTCCACACTGGATCAATTCCAGTCCAGCTTTTGACCAGGTCACAGGACGGAGACGGTTCTTGTCGCCCTCATAGATGACCTCATGTGGATCGGGGCGGTTCAGCAGTGCTGTTTTATTAGATCTGTCAGCCACATTATTAGGTCTGTCAGCTACTGACTAGCAGCCTTGCCAATGTGAGGATTCAGGGTCTGTCTTACAGTGCTTGGCCTCCTTTCTCCAAGGTCAGGGACAAAGGGGAGGAATCTCTTTCTCCAAGGTCAGGGATAGGGGAGGAATCATGCCAAAGGCACCCACTTATATGCGGTGTGCCACAGGGTGCAGTTCTGTCTCCGATGTTATTCAACATGTATATGCGCCCCCTTGCCCAGATTTTCAGGAGGTATGCAGATGACACCCAGCTCTACCTATTGATGGATGGCCAGTCTGACTGTACCCTGGAAAATCTAGACCTGGCTCCTTAAGCCGTAGCATCTTGGCTCAGGCTGAATCGGTTGAAGCTGAATCCGACGAAGACGGAGGTTCTCTATCTGAGCCGGGGTGGTCAGAAGGGAAAATCCCTCTGCTGGCTCTTGACAGGGTGCCACTGATACCGGCTCCTAAGGTCAAGAGCTTTGATGTGCTCCTGGAGGCCCAGGTAGCAGCCACTACTAGATCTGCCTTTTTTCATCTTCGGTGGGTGCAGAAGTTGGCCACTTTCTTGGAGCATGATGACTTAGCAATGGTGATCCATGCTACAGTCACCTTGAGAACAGATCACTGTAATGCTCTACATGGGGCTACCCTGCCACAGGAGGTGGTGGCGGCCACAAGTATAGCCACCTTCAAGAGGGGTTTAGATAAAAATATGGAGCAGAGGTCCATCAGTGGCTATTAGCCACAGTGTATGTGTATATATAAATTTTTTTGCCGCTGTGTGACACAGAGTGTTGGACTGGATGGGCCATCGGCCTGATCCAACATGGCTTCTCTTATGTTCTTATGTACCCTTCACCCTGACTCGGAAACTACAGCTAGTGCAGAACGCTGTGGCACGGCTGTTAATGGGACTCCCCCGATGGGAGCTCATTCAGCTAGTGATAAAAGAGCTGCACTGGCTACCTATTGTGTTCCAAGTCCGTTTCAAGGTGTTGGTATTGACCTTTAAAGCCCTTTATGGTCAGGGGCCTGCCTATCTATGGGACTGCCTTTCTCCGCATGTTTCCCAGAGAGCACTGTGTTCAGGAACACAAAATCTACTGTCCGACCCTGGACCAAAGGAGGCTAAGCTATGCTCTACATGGGCTAGGGCCTTCTTGGTGCCAGCACCAGAAATGTGGAATGCTCTCCCGGAGGCCATAAGGGCCCTGCAAGATCTCTCTACTTTCCGCAGGGCCTGCAAAACTGAACTGTTCCAGCAGGCCTTTAATATCTAACCGGGAGAGGACTGCCACCCCACATCATTACGATACTACACGATCATCATCAGAAAAGAAGAACTCGCTTATATTGACATGGTACAGCACCACATAATCGTTTTAAAAATTGTAACTGTAGTTTATTGGTTTTTAAATTGTAAATAGCTGCCCTGAATTCGCTCACGGAGATGGCGGGAGAAATTTAAGGTACCTCTCTCTGAGGTAAGACTGCTTTTGGCAGTTTGTTCATCATTCTTGGTCCTGAGTCGGCGGGGGCAGGGGAGTCAGCCAGTGGGAGGCAAAAGATTCTGAGTTGTGATCAGGCAATAGTTTCTGGAATGCCTTGCTGTTGTCAAGCGTGCTTATTTCTGTAACATGTTTTTCTTATAGAGAAAGAGCAGGTCACCAGCTATCCTCTGCTATCTCCTTATTTACAACTATTGGGCAAGTAATAAATCCATCTGGCCCAAGGATGTTTATACTACAGCCATGCTAGTATTACTTTCAAGTCACCTCTCCCACAGGTTCACACAGACAACTCTTATCTTCTACCAGAATAGTGTGAGAATGGTTGATGTTTCCAATAGCCTAAATTCCTTAGTAATAAAATAGAAAGTGCTTTAGAAACCTTTGAACCCGTGACTCAAGCATGTATCTGTATGGTCACCTTTGATGATATCCTATATAGCAACTGTGTAACTGTGTGTACGTCATTACACCCAAGGCTTGTGTCCTTGGTACAGCTCCTAAATTTCTAACAATAAAACAGCTTTGATTTAAAACAAAAGACTACTTATTGAGAAATATCGGTGCTTGACATTTTGGGAGTAATCCCACTTGGGGACGTAACCGAATTGGAAACTTTCTACCCCAATGGTGGAGAGAGCTCCAGATAATGGAGAAGCCCCCGAAAATCCAGAACAACCGATTGGTGAGGATCAAGGACCTGACACAGCCCCGAGACAACCTTCGTGGCGTGTACTTGATGCCAGCAGGCCGGCAGGACAAGGGTCTCCGCTGAACATATGGCGACTATTCTTAACTCCAACGGATTGGATCCCCAGAAGGTCCACTAGCCTAATGGATGAAGCACCCACTCAGAGAGAGGTGATCTTAGCGCTGCCCCTCCTACGCACATGGGTGGGAAATGACAGTGACCAAGGCACCTCGGCGAGCAGAGGAGATAGTCAGGAAGAACGAGGCCCCAATCTGATCCCAGATGAGGAGGAGGAGGAAGAACAAAACCCTGACCCACAGGACTTCCTCCAAATGGTGAGGTTAGAAATAGCAGAGATAGCTAGAGGTCTAAGAGAAGAACCAACAATGCATTCATGGCCCAAGAAGTGAGAAGGCAACTAGACCGGGCACTGCAACCCCCAGTGCAGAGAGGGGGGCAGCCACCACAACCCCCCACCACCACTGCCACTGCAACTGCCCCAGCAACCTCAGCTGCTGCCACCACCGAGGGATTATGGCCAAGGCCGCGAGCTGGATGCCACCTTTGACAGAGACCTCGAAGAGGTGGAGTGCTTTTCAATATAAGCTAACAGCTTCATATTCTACTGGGGGCATACCTTCCGCGATGAATTCAGCAGACTAAATTACTTAGGCTCCAAACTGAAGGGGGTCACCAAGAGATGGTACCTGAGCCTGTACGAAACCAGAAGCCCTGAACTAGATACAGTAGCGGAGTTCCTGCAGGCACTACTGATGCAATACGAAGATCCCTTGCAAGAGATCCGAGCGCTGATTACCCTGAGAGACCTACAACAGGGGTCCAAAGCTGTGAGAGGGTACGCAGCAGAATTTCAGGCCAACGCAGCCAAGGTTCGAGGGTGGAATGAGCAGATGAAGATCGAGCAGTTCCAGAGAGGCCTGAATGCCAGCGTACTGGATCGAGCCCACCAACAGGCTCACCCTACCACACTGGAAGGGTGGATGCAACTGGCGGAAGAAGTGGAAACCAATATGAAGAGAGTGGCTCTCCAGTATCAACAGCAGTAAGGGGGTAAGGGGGGATGTGAGTCTCGGCCAGGGGCAAAAGCAGAAGGGCAGAAAGCAGGTCAGTCTGGGGAACAACTAAACCAACCACCCCTAGGTGCTGCTTTTGGTGTGGCATTCCCAACCACATGGTGGCCAATTGTCCAGAGCAGCCTCGAGCCCCCACCCCCACCCCAAAGACCAGCGCACCCAAAGTGACAATAACCAGCTAAGGGCAGCTCAGCGTCTGCAATTCCATGGGAAGAGGAGATCATCGTTATCGACAAAATAGGGAAGAGCCTGGGAAGATGAGCTGGCGGAAAACAGGTGCAACCTGCACTGAGAGGTGCCGAGCAGCAGGTCGTGGAATTAACGGCACCACTGAGGGTGAGAATTACAGGGACTTTGTTTTTCATCCCACTGACTTTACTGAACCCTATACTTAAACGTTTTATACATGCCTGAGCACTACTAGATTCTGGATGCACCAGAGACATAATTACACCCAAACTAGTGGAAGTTCTCGGACTCCCTATGAGTCCACTGCAACACCCCATACAATTCGAACAGATGGATTGGGAGTAATGAAGGGGGAACCATGCACGGAACAAACACAAGGGGTGCCCGTAGGGATAGAAGACCACTGGGACACAGAAATTTCAGTTGTGGCCCCTTCATCATCATTTGACATTGACATTGTCCTGGGAGTGGGCTGGTTGGCCAAATGTGAACTCAATATAAAGTGGGGGGACCAGATCATAGACTTTAGAGATGGAGTGTGCGAACCTCAACAATGGAACGTGGAGTGGGGCCCTTGAATGAAAAACTATGCCTCACCTTAGAAGAGGTGAGAATTAAAACAGGTATTCAGTGAAGAAGAAGCTAATGAGCTTCCCCCCCATCAAGACACTGACTGTGCCATAGAATTGATGAAGAAGAGGAGGAGGGTGAAGTTTCTGGGGAAGAAAATCCTAATGAACCACAGAGATATCATACAAGGCAACACTCCAAAAAAGATAAAAAAGGTAATGATAATTCAAATCCATAATGGCCTCAATAGTTTCAATTAATGTAAACGGACTCAATTCTCCTGCAAAAAGGAGAAAGACATTTAGATATTTGGCAACATTGGAAATGGATATAATTTGTTTACAAGAAACTCATATTTTAACGAAAGATCAACATCTCTTGAAAAACAAAAAACTAGGTAACCTATTTACAGCAACAGACAACAATAAGAAGAAAAGGGAAGTTGCAATGTATATTAAAGATAAATTCAGTCCACAATTGAAATTTGCTTCTGAAGATGGAAGTCTTATTGGCAAATATCCATGCCCCAAATGATTATCAAGAGAAATTTTATCAAGTCTTGCGCTCTAAATTAATAAATTTGGAATACACAGAATATTGTCTAATAGGAGACTTTAATGCAGTTCTGGATAGAAAATTAAATAAAAAAATGCATAAACAGATGAAATGGAAAGGTTCTCAGTTGCCAGTAAGCTTTTGGAAACTAGCAGAAGAAATGGATTTGGTAGATGCATGGAGAACAAGTATCCTAACTCTAAAGATTTTACCTACTATTCTGCCAGACACCAAACTAGGTCAAGAATTGATATGTGTTGGCTTTCGGCTAGTTTGATTAAAGATTTAGTGGACACAGAAATTCAAACAAGAGTCATTTCAGATCATAGTCTTGTAACGGTAAAGTTAAAAGGTCTATGGAAGAGAAAAGTATGGAATCTAAACATCTCAATTTTGAAAGATGAAAAAATTCTTAAAGAATCTAAGGCTGAAATGCAACACTTCTTCAAACAGAATATAACACAAGAAGTAAAGATGCAGGTAGTCTGGGACACTGCTAAAGCTTATTATAAGGGCCTTGCAATTAGATATAGCAGTACGAAAAGAAAAGAGAGAACTGAACATTTTCAAAATTTAATGTCACAAGCCGGAGAGGCTGAAAGGAATCTTAAGAAACAACTCACAAAAGGTGAATTTTTTTAAAAAAGTGAAAGAAATGCAACATAAATTGAATTTAATTCTTATGGAAGAGATGGAGATTAAACTGAGATATGTGAGACAAAATTTCTTTGAACATGCCAACAAACCTGGAAGGTGGTTGTCTTATAGGATGAGAAAAGAAAAGGCTAAAAGAATAATTATGTCACTGAAAGATTAGAATAATGAAGAAGAAACCCAAAAACAAAAAATATCTCAAATTGTGGAGCAGTTTTATAAAAAATTATATGAGGAGAAGCAAAATCAGAAAATAGAGCTAGAAGAATACATTAAACAAAATAACCTCAATAAATTTACAGAGGAACAACAAAAATTTTTAAATGAGCCAATAACAATGAGGAAACTTGGAGAGGCAATGGCATCTCAAAAGAATGGTAAAGCCCCTGGTCCAGATGGTCTACCTGCAGAATTCTGTAAAGCTTATGAAGATTCTTTGATTTTACCTTTTAAGCGTCTTATAGAAAGCATTCAAGAAGAATGTCAAATACCAACTTCATGGCAAGAAGCGAAAATATCTTTGATTCCAAAAGAAAGCAATGACCTGAAAGATATTAAAAACTATCGTCCAATCTCTCTTTTAAATGTGGATTAATACATTTTTGCCGCAATATTGGCACAATGTTTGAAGAAAGTTCTACAATCTATAATTCATTATGATCAAGCAGGATTTCTTCCTAAAAGATATTTAAAAGACAATGTACGGACGGTTTGCAACATTTTGGAATATTATGAGAGACATCCAGAGAAACAACTGGCTCTAATCTGTTTGGATGCTGAGAAAGCTTTTGATAATATTTCTTCGTACTTTATGTTACAACAACTGAAAGGCATGGAGTGTGGCGAAAATTTCTTGAGAGTAGTAAAAGCAATATATTCTTTATAAAATGCAAGAGTGACAGTGAATGGCGAACTAACAGACGTTATTAAAATTCAAAAAGGTACATGACAAGGCTGTCCATTGTCACCCCTACTCTTCATCTTATCTCTAGAGATGTTAAATAACCAAATAAGGAAAGATTCAAATAAAAAGGGAGCTGTTATCAAAAAATGAACAATACAAACTTAGAGCCTTTGCAGATGATTTAGTCTTCATATTAGAACAACCAATGGATTCAATTGACTATCTTATAAACAAGATCAAACAATTCGGCCAACATGCAGGATTAAAGATTAACTATCAAAAAACAACATTTTTAACAAAGAATATGATGATGGAACAAATTCAGTCCTTTCAACAGAAATCAGAATTTTTGTATGAAAAAAAAAATATTTAGGCATCATCATTTCAAATAAATGTAGCAGTTTAAAAGCAGACAACTATGACAACCTACTCAAAGAAATTAAAAAAGACTTGGAAAAATGATATGACTTAAATTTATAATTACTGGGAAGAATAGCTTTAATAAAGATGAATATTTTACCAAGATTATTGTTTTTATTTCAGACTATTCCAATATTTCTAAATGGATTTTTTCAGGAATTGAACAGGATGATTGCTAAATATGTCTGGCAAGGCAAAAAACCTAGAATTAAACTCAAAGCACTGCAGGACTCCAAACTAAGAGCAGGCTTGGGTTTGCCAGATTGGCAGTTATATTATAAAGCATCTGCACTGTTATGGGTAAGAGATTGGATACTCCTGAATGATAAGACACAACTGTTATTAGAAGGACATGATTTGACTATGGGGTGGCATGCATATTTGTGGTATCAAAGGCTTGAGGGAAACTCTTACTTTAAAAACCAATGGTTTCAAAAATCTTTATACCACACCTGGTCATGGTTAAAGACGAGAATCTATCAAAAAATTACAAGATGGGTCTCTCCAGTAGAAGCATTCACTCACCCAAATCTTTTAAAAACAAACCAGAATTATAAGTATGATGACTTATTGGGAAAAGATAATCAATTGAAAACTAAAGAAGAATTGGAAAACATGGATATTAAAATGAACTGAATCGAGATATGCCAAAGACAAGATGATAGGTTTTAACACAGAATAATATGTATTTGATAAAATTCTGCTGGTTCCACAAGAAAAGTTAATTTCTAAATTATATGCATATTTACTTCAAATGAAGATACAAGATGAAGTTGTAAAGGATTATATGGTTCAATGGGCAAAATTTTTTGGATAATATTACACTAGAAGACTGGGAGATGCTTTGGAAATTTAATGTTAAATTAACTAGGTCTGTTGATGTCATGCCATGATGCCATCCCATTTATAACCTGAAACAGTTAAGTAGGCTACCATGCACATCCCTTTCCAGAACATGGGCAAATACTTATAGCCCGTAGTTCTGCAAACCCAATAGACACCTGGCAGGGCTATGTATATTCCATCCACTCGGGTATAAGAGTCATTGCACCCGTATTCAAACAGGGCTAGCGTTTTGGGGCGAGCAGATGTGTTACAAACTTGCAGGTACGCCAGACTGCTAAACCAGATGGAGGCGTAATAACCTTTCCATGTAGGACGGTCACTATTTGTCACCCACACCAGGCCCATGGTATTCAGCTGTCACTGAACAATTAAGATAGATCTGCGTGCCATTCCACTTGGCTTTTCCAGTATTCTCTCCTGTGCAATTTTCCCATGAATCACTCTGCTTGCACTTGGTGCCAGATACTTTGAACCATTTGTTGGCCACCCAGCTTTACTCTGATCCAGGTATAGGATATATTCACAATCCTCTGCTCTCAAATATCCTACATCAGGACCAGAACCACTGCCTATTATACACCAAGGGTAATGGTTATGTGTTTAGCAACCATTGGGTGCAAATTAAACATAAAGCCACTTGCATTTTTCACTTGGAAACTATCATGAGGGTTACAAAAGGTCATGCTCCCGTTGGCTCCCTGGAAGACACGCTGACCTGAGGTTTGAAACCCGATGTGCACATCTGGAGAACTAGAAAATGACATTATCCAATCCGGGCCATGGAGGGGCTCCCAGCTTAGGGCACCTCTGGCTTCATGGGTATGAGCACACAACCAACATTGGGACAAATTAGCTACCTTGGAGATATATTTCAATGGCTCATAAAAAGGATAAATAGGAGTGTGACCATAGGAAAGCAATTTAGCGGCCTCTTGGAGGGGAGGAGATCTCCCATCGCGCTCCCAGAACTGGGCGCTGTTTGGGGAAGGTGACGTTGCTGTCACCGGTGCCGTCTGCAGGCTCATTGGCACTGGTGGCGTCACCACTGGCGGGTACATCTGTCTCACTGGGGCATGCATGACTAGACTCCCCTTGCTCTGGGTCGAAACCTGCCTGATGGCGGCTGCCTCCCACAGCACAATCAATATTATGGGCAGCATCTCTTCTCCTTTCTTTTGCTCTCTCTGCATGAGCAAGGCACAATAGATGAAGGCAGATATAGGCTATGATAGAAAAGCTTAAACAAGCTCTGCCAGTTAGAGGAAAAATGAATGCGTACTCCTGAAAGAATTTCTCTGGGTTCCCTGACCCCTCTTTAGCGGTTCCATGCTGTGCTACTTATTTTATGCAACTGATAACAGTGAACATCTGAACTTTTCATAATTTGCCAAATTAAAAAGTGATTGGCATTAATTATTGCAAGCTTGACTTATTTTCACCAAACATACAGTATATATCACTTGGTCTTCAACATACCTTCCAAATACCTAGTGCAAATAACAACAACTTAACTTGTTTGCAGAATAAAGTTATAGTCCAATGGCACCTTTAATATCAACAAAGTTCTATTTAGGGTGTGAGCTTTTGTGGGCATGCACACACTTCTGTCTGAGGGAGTGTGTATGCACACAAAATCTCAAACCCTGAATAAAGCTCTGCTAGTCTTAAAGGTGCCATTGGACTCTGTTCCGACATTGATGCTTACATCTCCCAGAAACTTTCAGTCTTTGCCCTTGCAGTAAAGAAAATACATACCAAGGTGGCAATATGAAGGGATTACTTGTAGATTTATGTGCATATCTCTATTGTTATTGTATTGCATTTGTTGATATACCCTTTTTCCTTACATGATATTTTGTATGTTCATTAACTTCTAGTTTGCCTTTTCCTGAGACTTTTGCAGACTTGTAACAGCCAATGGCTAATTACAATAAATGAACTGTTCTGCTGCTTCAGACCAACAGGGCTACCCAACTGGATTAAAGTTGTTTATGATAGTCAATAGAAATCCTTTCCTTGTCATATTTCTTATTAATTCTGGCAATGAGAAGTGCTAATGATAAGCCACTAGATAATTACTAGACTGTTAGCGAATGTTGTCTTCTTAGAACATTTGTTATAGTCAATTACTTCCTGATAAGACTTGTTTTATTAGATTTATTAATTGAATGCTAATCAGTATACACAGACTCCAATGGAGATTCATGCTGATGAGGCTTCATTTTACAAACCAGCACATAATGGAAACAAGTCAAAATGATATTCATAAAATGTAATGATTTATACTTATATGACTTTTAGTAAATTAGTTTATTTATTTATTTATATTTTTTATTAGATTTTTATTCTACCCTCCCCACCGAGACAGGCTCAGGGCGGCTAAGACTTATGGAGTAAAATATTTTATACTATATGTGGTGACTCAAATGTTCAATTGACTCACAGTCAGGCCTTGAATTCAGCAGGAATTCACAGGAGCAGAGCTCCTGAACCTTTCTGATGGCCCCCTTCCTCCTCCACATCTGCCTACCTTGTCTATTGAATAGTAGGTGCAGCTGCATAACAATCCCTGGATTAGGAGAGCGGGCAGCCAGTCAGCCAGCAGGGGCTTTGCCATGCCCCCAGCAGCCCTCAATAACCCCTGGAGAAGCCCATGCCACCCTTTCTCCACTTCTTATATGATTTTGGGTGGTGGGTGGCTTGCTGGCCTTTTGACTTTTGGCAGGGGGCAGCCAAGGAGAGCCCCAGGTCAGTGAGGCCTGCTTGGGCTAGCTGGATCTCTAGCCAGCCCAAGCAGGCCTCACTCACCCAGGACTCTCCTTTTTTGCATTGGGTTGCTTTTGGCTGATGGGGGGGAGGTGGCATATGGTAATTAGTTATGCTAATGAGCTCCACCACCTATTTTTCTACAAAATGACAGTCTGTTCACAGCCAAGTACATGTACATAGTATTGCACCCTTTATTTCACTGGATTGGAGTTTACCAGCTTTTCCACTGGTAAAAAAGGAATTAAGGACAGCACTGCCACCCCATCACAAGGCTGCAATAAGAATAATGAGATATGCATAGGGAAAAACCCAGAGGTCATTTTGTAGAAAAATAGGTGGTGGAGCTCATCCAGGGATTGTGATGCAGCTGCACTTACTATTCCGTGGACAAGGTGGGAGGAGGTGGAACTCTCAGAAAGGTTCAGGAGCTGTGCTCCTGTGAGCTCCCACTGAATCTGAGGTTTGGAAAAAACCATATGGGTCAAGTTTGTAGTTGTCAGATGTTGGAGCTCAAAGTAAACGGACCATCTTTTGTTGCAAAAGTAGTGGCGTTTATTTGGTATCTCAAAGTTCTGAATAGGCAGTCATTGGAACTGATAGCAAACATTGAAACATACATGGGTTTTAAGGCCTTACATCAAAGCATTCATAAACAATCCTACATTCTCACACTCTAATGTTGCAAGTAACACTTTCCCTACTTCTTATCGCTTGCGGCTCGCTTTCTCATAGAGGAGCCCTGCTGGCTCTCCTTGAGGCTTGCTATCTTCAAAGAGCTATTGCTTTGTTAGTGTTATGCAGAGGAATTCACAGCACGGGTTAGTAACATTTCTAAGGCCGTTTGATATGCAAGGTCTTCTGCTTTATAGTTAGCGATAGGAGTTCAAAATGGAGTTAGTCATGTGAAGGAACAAGTCACAGAATATTCAGCATAATGACACAGTAATACTTTCCAATGTCTGACATACTGCCCCCCCCCTAAGCTCTTGCTCGGGGTTTGTCTGGGTGCAGTAGGTAAAATTTCTTCAACAGAGAGGGAGCTCTCAGGTCAGTTGATTTAACCCATTCATCACAACTGGTAGGGAAGTATTTCCAATGAATCAGATAGTATAACACCCCCCTTTGGACCCTAGAGTCCAGCACCTCCTGCACCTCATGATGACTCTGACCCTTCACTTGAATAGGTGGGGGCTCTGGGGGGCAGGGGTGCCAAGATGTAATTCCAGAATCCTTGTGAAGAAGACTGCAATGAAAAACAGGGTGAATCTTACTAAACATCTTAGGAAGGTCCAATTCTACTGTCACTCTGTTTATCACCCTTTTGATTTTAAATGGACCTAGGAATTTATACGCTAGTTTCTTGCAAGTCTGTGGTAAAGGAAGGTTTTTAGTGGACAAGAACACACTCTCCCCTTCCTTGAAGTCCCATTCGGGGAAGCGCTTCTTGTCAAAATAGGCTTTATAGTCCCTTTTTGCCATTTCCAAATTTTCCTGGATGATCGCCCAGCCTTTCTTTACTTTTTCCCACCATTGTTGGCAAGAGCTAGGTGGCACTGCTACATCGGGACTGGGTAGCAGCGGGAACAGCTTTCCTTCATACAATCTGGATACATTCCTTCCTTTACAATCTGGAATGGCGAGGCTTTGGTTGAACTGTGCAAGCTATTGTTGTAGCCGTACTCTGCGAATGGGAGCAGCTCTACCCAGTTGGACTGCTGATAGTTGATATAGCATCTTAGGTACTGCTCTAGAAGACTGTTTACACGCTCCATCTGTCCGTCCATCTGGGGGTGGTAGGCGGAACTCTATCCCTGCCATTTTGCAAAACTCCAGCCAGAAGTTGGCAATGAACTGTGGCCCGCGGTTGCCAATGACCTTGTCGGGGAATGAGTGGAGCCTGACCACGTGATGGAAAAACAAGTAGGCTAGTTTCTTAGCTGTCGGTAGTTGTTTACAGGGAATAAAATGCGCCTGCTTAGAGAAGGTGTCCACTACTACTAGCACTACCGTTTTTCCCTGAGAGGCTGAGAGTTCTACTATAAAGTCCATCGATACCACGAACCAGGGCCGGTTTGCGGTGGGGATCGGATGTAGTAGTCCTGGGGGTTCCCCCCCTCCCTTCGTTTGGCCATTACACAGATGGGGCACGAACTCACAAATTCAGAAATGTCTTTTTTTCATTTGCGGCCACCAGAATTGGCGATTTACTAAATGCAGGGTTTTTACATAGCCAAAGTGACCGGCCAATTTGTTGCAGTGGCAATGCTGTAGGACCTCTACTCGGAGGGACTTTGGCACATAGAATTTCCCCTCATAGTACCAAAATCCCCCCTCTCCCTTCAGAATACCTTCTGGCCTCCCCTCTCCCTCCTTTTCTGTTTCTTCGATGAGCTTGTTCCCCCCCCCATGGCTCTGGTTGCCCTATTTTTTTCTCGGAGCGGGTGGTCACCCCCCCAGCCACTGCGGAAGGAGGGATGAGCAAGTCTATGATTTCCTCCCTCTGGCTCTCGTGCTGGGGCAAGTGTGAGAGAGCGTTGGTTAGGAAGTTCTTGGAGCCCGGAATGTGTTTGAGCACAAAGTCAAATTTGGCAAAGAACCCCGCCCACCGGATTTGTTTGGCGGTCAGTTTCCTCTGGCCCATTAGGGCTTCTAGGTTCTTGTGATCAGTCCAGTTTTCAAATGGCACCTTGGCCCCCTCTAACCAGGACCGCCAAGTTTTCAAGGCATAAGTTACAGCGAACGCCTCCTTGTCCCAGACCGACCAGTTGCGCTGCTCATTAGAGAACTTGCGCGAAATGTAGGCACAGAGCCGGAGCCTCCCCTCCTCATCTTTCTGCATTAATATGGCTCCTACGGCCACGTCGGAGGCATCACATTGAACCACAAAGGGCTTTAGCTCATTTGGATGGGCCAACACGGGTTCACTGGTGAATAGTCTCTTAAGTTCATCAAATGCAGCTTGGCAACTAGGGGTCCATGATAGCCTTGCCCCCGTTTTTTTGGCTTCTGGCCCCTTCCCCTTTGTTTTCAGGAGGTCAGTCAAGGGCAGCATCACTTGGGCGAACCCCTGTATGAACCCCCTATAAAAATTTGCGAACCCAAGGAAAGATTGGAGCTGTCTGCAGGTCCTCGGGGGTTCCCAGTCTAAAACCGCTTGGATTTTGGCTGGGTCCATCGCTAATACCTTCCCGGACACCCGAAACCCCAAGTAATCAAGTTCCGCCTGGTGGAACTCACATTTTGATAATTTTGCATACAGTTTGTGCTGATACAGGGTCGTTAGCACCTTTCGCACCAGGGGTACATGAGACTCTAGCTTTTGAGTAGATAATGATGTCATCCAGGTATACCACCACCCCCTTGTACAGATATTCCCGCAACACTTCATTTATAAAATTCATGAATACCCTGGGGGACCCCTGCAAACCGAAAGGCATTACTAGGTATTTGAACTGTCCCATGGGTGTATTGAACGTCGTTTTCCACTCATCCCCCTCCTTGATCCTGACCCGAAAGTAAGCGTCCCTCAGGTCTAGTTTGGTAAATATCGACCCCTCCGACACTTTGCTCAATAAGTCTTTGATTAGGGGGATGGGGTAGGTGTTGGACACGGAGATCCCGTTTATTCCATTCCGTTTATAATATCCGCACCTCAAAAAGGATATTATAGCATTGGAGAAAGTTCAGAAAAGGGCAACTAGAATGATTAAAGGGCTGGAACACCTTCCTTATGAAGAAAGGTTGAAACGCTTAGGGCTCTTTAGCTTGGAGAAACGTCGACTGAGGGGTGACATGATAGAGGTTTACAAGATAATGCATGGGATGGAGAAAGTAGAGAAAGAAGTACTTTTCTCCCTTTCTCAAAATACGAGAACTCGTGGGCATTCGATGAAATTGCTGAGCAGACAGGTTAAAACCGATAAAAGGAAGTACTTCTTCACCCAAAGGGTGATTAACATGTGGAATTCACTGCCACAGGAGGTGGTGGCGGCCACAAGCATGGCCACCTTCAAGAGGGGGTTAGATAAAAATATGGAGCAGAGGTCCATCAGTGGCTATTAGCCACAGTGTGTATGTGTGTGTATATATATATATATTTGGCCGCTGTGTGACACAGAATGTTGGACTGGATGGGCCATTGGCCTGATCTAACATGGCTTCTCTTATGTTCTTAAGTCTGTGCAAAGCCTCAGACTCCCGTCCTTCTTCTTCCAAAAGAGGACCGGGGTGGCATGGGGCACAGTCGCTGGCCTAATGAACCCCCGCTTCAGATTTTTATCGATGAATTTCCGCAATTTGTCTTTCTCAGCCCACCCCATCGAGTACAGTTTGGCTTTGGGTAGTTCCTGCCCCGGTATCAGTTCAATCACACAGTCTGTGTCTCGGTGGGGTAGGAGCTCGTTAGCCTCTTCCTCGCTAAACACCTTGTGGAGGTCCCGGTACTTTTTTGGGATTGAGCGGACCTCCTCCACCGACACACATGTCTTTTCGTTCACTGGGGGTGGCGTCGGTCCCCACTTCCCCTGCCAGTGATGGTGGGCGCACCGCCAGTTGGTAACGTCTATTGTCTGCGCTTCCCACTGTATGTCTGGCTGGTGGCAAGCCAGCCATCACACCCCCACCACCACATCAAAAGACGAGGAGGGGGCAATGACAAAGGCCTCCACCTTCCAGTGTTCCTGAATCCCTACAGGCAGTCCCTGAGTTTCCTCCGTGCACGGCTCCCCCCTCATGGCCCTCCCGTCCATCTGCTTGAATTGGATCGGGTAGGGAAGCGGGACCTTGGTCAGTCCCAGGAGGTCCACTAGCCTTGGGGTGATGATCTCGCGGGTGCAGCCTGAGTCTACTAAGGCTCGGGTGTGCATGAACCACTTCAATTTCGGGTTTAACAAAGTCACTGGTACAAAGAGTAGGGCCCCTGTTATTCTCACCCGTAGTGGTGCCATCAAATCCATGACCTGCCATCTGGCACCTCTCAGTGCAGGTCGCTCTCATTTTCCACCGGCTCCGGCTCCCATGATTCCTCTCCCGAGTCCTCGGTTATTATAGACTCCTCATCAAGCACCATGGATGTGGCAACGCTGCCCCGACTGGGCTCTTTGGTCTTGTTCCCTGTTTTCTTTTGCCCGGTCGCCGCTGGCTTTGGGGTCGTTGGGGGTGCGCGTGGCTTATCCAGGCAGTTGGCGGTTTGGGGGTACCCCCTGGGGGCGCGGCCTTTTTCAGCTCCGGTTTGGTCCCGGCTCTGGGCTTGCGTCCCCCTCTCACCCCTTGCTGTTGCTGCCATTGCAGGGCTACATGCTTGAGGTTGGTCTCCACTTCTCCGGCCAGTTGTATCCAACCCACTAGGGTGGTAGGGCGGGCCTGCTGGAAACATCGGTTGAGGATGCTTGTGTTAAGGCCGCGGTGGAAAGCCTCGTACTTCATTCTCTCGTTCCATCCGCGGACCTTAGAGCAGTGTGCCCGGAAGTCGGCCGCGTACTCCCTCACAGTTCTCGACCCCTGCTGTAGCTCCCGCAAGGCGGTGAGGGCCCACACCTCTTGCAGCGGGTCACTGCACTGCTGAAGCATGGCTTTCAGGAACCCCGCCACAGTGGTCAATTTGGGGCCTCGGGTCTCGTACAGGCTGATGAACCACCGCCTCGCTGCTCCCTTTAGCTTCGACCCTAAGTAATCCACTCAGCTGAGCTCGGTAGGAAAGGTGTTCCCCCAGTGAGTCATGAAGCTGTTGCACTGGATAGTGAAGTACTCTACTTCCTCCGGATCGCCGTTGAATGTGATCTGTAGCTCTCGACCTCGGGCCCCTGCCCAGGGTACTAGGGGCTGCGGGCCCGCGGGTTCCATCAGCCACCCGGGAGAAAAGATAGGCCCGGGAGGTGCTGTGGGACCAGGGATTGGTGGTAGACCTGTGGGGGCTGGTGGCGTGGCTGGTCTGCAGGAGGGCCCCTTGGTTGGTCTGGCTGTGGGGCTGGTTGGTCTGGAGGCTGCTCAGCCAGCTCCCCTGGCTGGTCAACTGGCGGGTCTGCTGGCAGCTCTCCCGGCTCTGGGTGCTGTGCTGGTTCTCCCGGCGGGGCTCTCATCTGCTCTCGCATCTGGTCCAGTTGCCTCTGCACTTCGTGGGAGATGTGCATGTTGCTCAATTGGAGTTCGTTCCGCATCTCTCTCATCCAGATCTGCATCTCATTCCTCAGCAACTGGACATCCTCTGTCCCCCTCAGGCCCCAGTTCTCGTCTTCCCCCAGGCCGCCGCCTCGGTCCTCCCCACCCGGTGCTTCTTCTCCTTCCACCCCCATTCCGGTGAACAGGTTGCTGAAGCGTCTGGCTGCTTCATCTATGAGCGCGGTCGAGGTGCGGGGCTGCCACTTCTTTGGAGTGAAAAGTAGCGTCGAGAAGTGCAGCGGTGATCCCCCTTTTCTCCGGTCAACTGTAACACCCGGCGGGATCCCCTGCCCCTCTGTGAGTTCGGTGGGTTCTCCATTATCCAGCTAACAGGTTGCCGGTTCAGATAAACCCATATTGGATCAGTTCCAAAATGTCAGACATTGGAGCTCAAAGTAAACAGACAATCTTTTGTTGCAAAAGTAGTGGCATTTATTTGGTATCTCAAAGTTCTGAATAGGCAGTCACTGGAACTGATAGCAAACATTGAAACATACATGGGTTTTAAGGCCTTACATCAAAGCATTCATAAACAATCCTACATTCTCACACTCTAATGGTGCAAGTAACACTTTCCCTACTTTTTATCGCTTGAGGCTCCCTTTCTCACGGAGGAGCCCTGCTGGCTCTCCTTGGGGCTTGCTATCTTCAAAGAGCTATTGCTTTGTTAGTGTTATGCAGAGGAATTCACAGCATGGATTAGTAACATTTCTAAGGCCGTTTGATATGCAAGGTCTTCTGCTTTATAATTAGTAATAGGAGTTCAAAATGGAGTTAGTCATGTCAAGGAACAAGTCACAGAATACATTCAGCATAATGACACAGTAATACTCTCCAATGTCTGACAATAGTGAGCATAAAAGCAGGCAATATCGCCCCTCCTGTACCAGAGAAAAGGCTGATAGGACTCAACCCTCTTTATTCCCTTGTTTGGCTCCATTGGGTTTTGCATCAGAATTTGGGCTCAAGAGCACTAATGGCATCATGCAGAAGTTAAGAAGCTTACAATAGAAATTATGGAGAATTATTGATGGTCAAACATCCACAGCCTAGATTCTGAAAAACATTCATTTTCCATTTATCTGTTGCTGCTAAGCAACAGATCATCTGTTTATGGTGGCCTAGATGTAAAACATTTTCTCTTTTTTCTGGAATACCAGCCACCATTAGCAGGTCTGCATGAGAACTCAATTCAAGGAAGCAGTTGCATCCATACCCATCCCATGGGGGCATCACGGGCAAGGGGTGTTTTGTTTCCACCTACCTATGTTGCATTCTAAATCATACTCATTCCAATGTTGCTATGATTTTAGCATGTTGGGTCTAGTTAAAAGAGTAATGAACTCTGGTGTACAACTGATCAGATGTTTTCATACATGACATTAAGAACTGAGTGTAACCCTTTCCTATAAAACTGATGCAAACTTCAAAATAATTCAGCTGCTTACCTGCAGCTGATGGAAGGAGAAAGAGCAGAGAAACTGAGCTCCTAGAGCAGCCAGTTTCCTGTTTGGGGAGGGACCATTCCTAAGCTGACTTCCCCTCTTTCTTTCAGTCTCGCCACATGTTCAACCCATCCTCCAGCCTTGGATATAGTGCAGGCTTTTGCTGGTTGCCCAGTTGTGATGGGGGCTGGGTAGGAATTTTGTATCCTTTCCTTGATCGGTGGTAGGAAGGGGTGTTTTTCACATACCCTGCACTGCTATTCAGAGGATTGTGGAATTGGCTATGGTGGTGCTGTAGTTGAGGTTGGTCACTTAGAATGGTTGGCAGATTGGATTAGATTTGGCAGCTCGGTAAGCACCATGCAGCAGTCCTATTTGGGCTGGGGGATCTTGCAGGGTCCCCCACAGGGCTGTGTAGCATGGGGGGGTAGAATGCAGACTGCCTAAGGAATGGCTGGGATTGATCTCCATTTATGCTGTGTGGTTTGGGGGAGGGGAAATCTCTTGAGCATATCCCAAGCAATGAGCAGCTGAACGGGAGCCACCCCGCAGGGAGTTGGCTTCAGTCCAGGACAGGGTGGCTCGCCTGCTGTCAGCAAGGGAGGTGTCCAAAGGGCTCCTGGCCTTGACCGTGCCACCAGCTAATGCCTTGCCTTTGCTGCAAAATTTTAATAAAGTGGCCCTTAGTTTACCCAACTTCCTGTGTCTGTCTCTTTAGTCTGACTGGGGGGGACAAAACTGCTTGCAATCAAACTTTCTGTAATCAAACTATTAGAGCTCCTAATCAGATTGTATCAATGTTTTTGTTTGATGTTCTAATGGAACACTATTTCTGACCAGCTTTGCACCTGCATCAGGATTGTGGCAGTGGGTTAGGGTTAAAGTACGTGAGCTCTTTTTTTGTTGCTGTTGATCTGCACAGGATTCTGTATCACTTAATTATTACCAAATGGGGTGAAGGATATGAAGTATAGCTATCTCCTTCTAATGGCCGGGATAGTCTTTGCTTAAAGTAGATATATTCAGTGTTCACCCTCAGGCATCTCAGGATGGCTAGGAAGGAGTTTCCCAAACCCATGTCTCAAGGCTGTCAAGATCCTCAGAACTGGGACTTCCAACACTCAAACACTAATTCTGTCATGCATGGTGAGATTGTGGTTAAGGAACAACAACTGTCAGCATACCATACAATATGCAGATAAGGAAAATCTAGGTATGGCAGAAATGCTGCTCTAAGTGTTGAGGCAGAGTACAATTATCCATAAAACTGGCACATCTTTTGACAGCCTAGCAGTTAGGGCAATTTGCCCTAAGGGCAGGAGATTTAATGTGCACATATCAGCTGTTAGTCAATAAATCCAGTTTAATCCAATTTTATGTCAAGTGTATATTGCAGGAATAAGTGGGCAAGCAAAGCTGAGCTATTTTAAAATCTAGAATTATATTTTTAAAAATTACTAGGGATTCTGGGGGCCAAGAAAGGCTGATTTGGGGAGGAATCCAGGTCATATATTGATATTTTGGCCATCCCTATATTTAATACAAATGAGCAAAAATAATTAGGACTGTTTAAAAAGGACAACTGTGTGCTTCTCTTACCCTAAGCTTGCTGATACTAGATAGTATATCTTCATTGTGCAAACTGATTCCATTAGCAAGGGAATAGTTTATTATTGAGAGAGAGAGAGAGATGTCAACTTTTAAGACATATGAAATGTTATAGTAAAATTTTACTTTTGCCAGGAGAGAATTTCCAAGAGCATCATCTGCTTGCTCATGCCACCTTAGAAAATCAGGAGTGTTATTTTCTTGAGCAATTCTAAGTGATATTCCTCCACAGAAAAGCAATATTGTTTTGTATTTTCCTCTACTCCTTCTTTTCCCCCACTGAGAATGGAGCCGGGGAAAGGAGTCAAACAAATGAGCTGCTATTTTTGTTCTTAAGTTGCTTCCTTATTTTGTCATAACAGGAAGAATCAAATTTCATTTCAAATTCTATTACCCACTTTGTTAGGACATGGATGATTACTCACCTATGCAAAGCTGCAGGTTTACCAAAAGATGAAGTGCACCCCACAGCTGGATTTTGGAGATTTAGAGTGGCAACATAGTGGTGAGAGAGTTGTTTTCTTTGGAGATAATTGAAGTGGATTAAGGGGATGAGAAAATCAGGTCAGAAGATTGACTGTGATTATGTGAGAAATACATCAACTTAAAAACCCTTTGTTTTCCCACCCTTTATTTTGCTTCTCTGATAACAACTGATAGTACATGGCAATTTATTTATTTATTTTATTCAATTTTTATCCCCCCTCCCTGCAAGCAGGCTCAGGGCAAGTTATAGTCACATAAACTGAGACAAAACAGTAAAATATCATAGCATAATCATTAAACTAAAGTTAAAACAAGAATAATAAAAGCCAGCATGGGATAATGCCTTGGTAGTGACACTATGATGTACTCTTCTGAGTGAATATGAAAACATAAGAGAAGCCATGTTGGATCAGGCCAATGGCCCATCCTGTCCAACACTGTGTCACACAATGGCCAAAAAACCCAGGCATCATTAGGAGGTCCATCAGTAATGTTGTGGTATCAATAATGGTACCAATAACATTGTGGTACCAATTATGAGTGGCATCAATAATGATGAATGGTACCAATACTATTGGCCACTAACCACAAGGCCAGGGCTATGGGTAGGAGAGGATGAAATATGGAGGAATGTGGATGCCCACTGCTTCAACTAAAAGCCCAGTGGAACAGCTCCATCTTACAGGCCCTGCAGAAGTGAACTAGTGTTTTACAAAAGTTATGGACAATTTGCTTGGCACTAAGTCTGCAGTTAATTTAGGTATTGGATACAGTTGACATAATTTCCATGTCATTTTCATGAACAGAGCAGGAGGTGAACTAATCACACATATATGAGCAGCAAATATTGTCTGGTTCCTTTCATCAATAGACTCCAAAATTTCTCAACCAAATTATGAGAAAAATAAAAAGAACCTGGAGTAATAATAATTACAACATGTTTTCATCAAAAAAGAGAGAGAGAGATCACTTCAGTTATGTGTAATTCGTAAGTCAATCTGCAATGCAAAAACTACAAGTGACACCCCACTCTTTTGGCATTTATACTGGGATTTTAATGCTAAATTGTTAATTTTATGCTATTTTATGTTTTTCTTTGTCTCTGGGAAGGCAGCATAGAAATTTTCTAAATATATAAATAAATATTTAAATATTCCACAAAGAATTTAAAATAGCTTGAAATGCATTGAGTTTTTAATAAATAGAATCTGCATATTTAGTCAGATTTTTCTTCTGTATGTTGATTAGAGTATCATCTTAATGCTGGAGTTCAACAAACCGCACAGCCATACCATTCAGATGTTCAATTTGTACTAATATGTGTGTGAATAAATGTGTGTCCACTGGCTCTAATTCCCCCCTCATACATTCTAGGTCTTCTCTGTATATATGTAGGATCACACTCCAAATGTTTGGAAAGTGCAGTGCGGAGTAAGACCAGCAGGAATAACCCTAAACCATGGTGCTACCACCACTACACAAATCTGTCCACAGATCAAACACCTGGTACATGACAGTGGTATCCTATGGCTTTCAGGCACTGATTATGAAGTCCGGTGTAATTCTTCCTTGTTGGTGAGAATCAAATCCAAGCTAGCAGATCCCCTTGTTTCCTTCTATTTGATTTTCATTTTTAGCAGAGTTGAACTTCCAACAGATGTCCAGGTAACTGAAATCTCCCATGATCACTGTATCCCTTCTCTTGAAGAACTTTGCAGTCTGCTGTAGAAGTATCTCATCCAAGTTCTCTGCCTGACTTGGTGGTTTTATAGCAGACCCCCACAATAATATCACTGTTATTTCTTACTCCTTTTATTTTTACCCAGAGACTCTCAACTGAGCTGCTATGCTCAGATTCATATATTTCTTCACAAGTATATACCTCCTTCACATATACTGCTACACCTCCATCCTTTCTAATTTGCCTCTCCCTTTTAAATAAGTTGTATCCCTGAATCCTAATATTCCAGTTGTGAGTGTCATCCCACTAAGTTTCAGTAAGGCCTATTATGTCATAGTCTTCTACCTTTATTAGGACTTCCAGTTCCTCCTGTTTGTTTCCCATACTCTGTGCATTAGTGTAGAGACATCGGAATCCACGTTTTATGCATCCTGAGAGTTTAGTTTCCATACAAGTCTGCAAGTTAACATTACCTAGTGTATGCGCCACTCTTTCCAATTCTTTAATGTTCTTATCCCTGGTTTCTGGCATCATACGAGGCTTTGAATTATTGTCTCGCTCCCCCATACAATTTAGTTTAAAGCCCTCCTTATTAGGTTAGCAAGGCTGTTAACAAACACCCTTTTTTCTACCTCCATAAGGTGCAAACCATATCTCGATAGAAGACCACCATCTCAAAAGTGTAAGCGATGGTCCAGAAATCCGAAACTTTCCTGATGACGCCATCGACGTAGCCAGTCGTTTATTTGAAGTATTCTTCTTTCTCATCCTAAGCCATGGTCTTCAACAGGAAGCACTGATGAGAACACAACCTGTGCATCCAGCTCCTTCTTTTTCTGACCCAGAGCCACATAGTCTTTTCTAACATGTTCAGGGCTATGATGGGCAGTATTGTTTGTTCCCATGTGGATCAGCAAAAAAGGATAGTAATCCATGGGCTTGATAAGTCTTCCAATCCTTTCTGTCGCATGCTGGATGCGTGCACCCGGCAGACAGCAGACCTCTCGGGATGACAAGTCCATTCGGCACACTTTGGGCTCCACCCCTCTGAGCAAGGAGTCGCCAATCATCACCACCTTCCTCTTCCTATATTGGGAAGCAGAAGCTCCAGGCTTCTTATCCACAGGATCCTGAGAAACCTTCTTCAAGCTTTGTGGAGGCTGGGGAAGTAGCCCTTGTTCCAATGGTTCAGAATCAGTTACTGTGGGGAGATCCTGGAACCTATTGCTGAGCAGCAGGGGCTCAGAACATCTCGTGATTTTCTTTCTCCTTCAGGTTACATTTTTCCAGGAACCTCCTCCTGTGTTGGGTTCTCTTCTAATTGCAGAGATACCATTTCCTCTCCCTTCTCTTGTCCTTCCAAGAGTGCCTCATGAGTTTTGTCAAGAAAATCCTCACCTTCCTTTATACACTGCAATGTGGACAATTGTGCCTCCAGTCCCTGTATCTTCTCCTCCAGCAGGGCCACTAACTTACACTCTTCAGGAAAAGATATGTTTTATATACCCACATTGACCTAGTAATCCCATAAATGGATATGCATCTTCAAATATGGCCTGCCCTACTAAGTTGTTATGAGTTTTACAAAGAAGATTATGTACACTGGAACTAGAAAAAGTTTTCTTTAAATAGCAATATGATTTGGTAAGTCAAATAAACATTATTTTGGTTATGCTGTTAAAGCGGGAGGAAGATAGCACGTGAAGGCCTTCTTGTCAGATATTGAAAGCTAAGAAGGGTCAATACCTGGATGGGAGACAACTATGAATGACTGCAATTACTACACAGTGGAAGAACATAAAAACATAAGAGAAGCAATGTTAGATCAGACCAATGGCCCATCCAATCCAACACTTTGTGTCACACAGTGGCCAAAACCCAGGTGCCATCAGGAGGTCCACTAGTGGGGCAAGAACTCCAAATGCCTTCCTATTGTTGCCTCCAAGCATCAAGAATACATAGCATCACTGTCCCAAACACAGTGTTCCGTTTATACCTTATGGCTAATAGCCACTGATGGGCTTCTGCTCCATATGTTTATCCAATCTCCTCTTGAAACTATACTTGAATTCCATGTGTTAATTGCTCTTTGGCTGAAGTATTTCCTTTTATCTGTTCTAAGCCTACTGTTCATTGATTTCATGGAGAAAAGTACTTCTTTCTCTACCCTCTGTATCCTGTGCATAATTCTGTAAACCTCTATCATGTTACTCCTCAGTCATCATTCCTCCAAGCTCTTCTCTTGCCTTGAAAGTCCCTTGCTGGGGTCACCATAATTTGGTTGTGATAATAAAGCATGATCTCACTCATTGTTAGCCAAAAATCAAGGATCTAATATTTTCTCAGCTAATGTTCAAGAGACATTCTAGAATGAGCCATCCACTTACATATCTGAGATAGGTGGCACAACAATAGGCTGGTTTAAATTTGGGCAGAGGTAAATGGTTGAACCTGCCCTTTCTTATTCTTACATCTAATTGCAGTTTTGGAAAAGCTGGGGCAGAGACACAATTTAAAATGTGATAAATTCCTTTTCCCCTTTTGAGTGATCCAGTCCCGATCTCTTTTGCAACTACCTGGGGCTGCTAATTAGCTTTAAATAAAAATATAGAAGATGACCCCATCCTCTTTAGCCCAGACAGAAGCAAATTTTGTATGGTTTTGCTTAAAGCTGGAATGCACAACTGTTGTTTTGTGAAAATCTGATATTAGATTTGGATACCTGCTTCAGGAATCTGTTTACTTCCTTAAGGCTCAGCATACATATGTGTAATAAGCAACGGTTACTAGCACATTAAATTTCCATCCTTGAGCTCATTGTCCTAGGACAGCAACTGATACACTTCATCTTCAAAGCCAGAATGACAACCCATGTAAACACATTTATTAGGATCAACCCAATGACACATAACCATATGCCAACTTTCTATTTCCCTAGAACTCTTTATCAGGTCAAATGTTATGAAATAAAAAGAGGGTAAAACAGATTTTAAGCAGATTTTCATGGTAATACTTCCTCATGCAGTATACATTGGGTTTTCTGACAGACAAAGAAGGTTCTAGCACTAGTTTGCTGCAGGTCAGAGGCTGTATTAGGTTTGTCCTAATAAAGAGAAGGAAAAAAGAGATTGGATTTATACTCTACCCTTCATTTGGAGTCTCATAGTGGCTTACAATTTCTTTCCCTTCCTCTCTGCACAACAGATAGCCCATGAGGTAAGTGGAGCTGAGAGAGCTCTTTTGAGAACTGCTCTTGAGAAAACAGCTCTGAAAAAAAGTTGTGACTGATCTAAGGTGACACAGCAGCTGTCTGTGGAGGAGTGAGGAATCAAACTCCATTCTCCCAAATTAGTATCCATGCTCTTAACCACTACACCAAACTGGCATTACATGGATGTTTTTGGCTTTTGCACCAATATGACTGTAGAGAACTTAACTACATTACTTCTTAAGCACTTGTTTGCAATTCAAACCAAAATATTTGGTCCATAAAGCAGACATGGATTAATTTGTGATTTTCTGATCTTTTGTCATTTGCAGTATAATAGAAGTCTCAGAGACCAGCATGGATTTATCATGGCAAAGCACACTTAAGACTGCAGATGTAGCATTAAAAAATCCTTATCATTACCTTATATTATGTGGGATTGTAAAAATGAAATTGAAATGACTACAGTTTTACAGCTTGTAAGAACTAAAAACAAAGCCACGAGTTGTTTAAAAAGTACACGGCATGCTCTAGGAAACAATAGTTATACTAACACATTTAGAAAAAACTGATGAAATAGGAAGACTGTAGAAAAGATAGCTTGGCACAGGTATTGAAGAAGTCTGCAGTGCTGAACTAAACAGAATACTGCAGGTATTGTCTGAGTCAATTTTAAGTCAATTTCTGACTGAGACAAAAAAACCCCAACAGTCTGAAGTGAATCACACACTCTTCTGACAAACTAATCTGTCACTGCTAACAGCATTTTCTGTCCATTATTTGGGTTCTGTAAGTAGCTACCGGATATTTTCCCTCAGAATGCTATTTATATCTGTTTTTCTATCACTGACAAAGTTGCAAATGCTAGAGGGGAAAAGCTTACTTAAAAGAGCCTCATGAATGCAGATCACAAGTTGAATATTTACATTTTTATTCTGATTTATAAGAATCAGAATATGGGCATATCATGCATTAATTATGATGCATGCAATGTGTTGTGGTGTAAAAAACATGGGACAGGCTGTCCTGCAAATGGAACCAAACATGAATCCATCCCTGCAGAGCATTGCTTCTTGAACTTTTTTGAATTTGGTGATCCTTTCTGAAATGTCATATATCTTGTTCACTCCATCTACCCCCCCCCCCCAAGAAAAAAATCATGTGGATAATGTCTAGGGAGTTTTTCATCAGAGTTTAATGCATCTTCATGCAACTTTATGCATGCATTGTGGTTTGGAGAAGTAGTCTTGTATCAATATAATCTGCTTCAGAAATGACACAAAGGGAATTTATATAAGAAGAAAGAAGCTTTCATTAGAATAAGACAGGACTGGCAAAAGAAATACTCCTTCACACAGTGAATGGTTCTCTATCATGAGATCAGGTGCTGGTCAGTTACTTGGATAGCCTTAAGGGAGATTGTACAAATTCATGGATGTTAGATCTATCAGTGCCTATTGAGATAAATGGAGATTTCAGATGCAGAGTTCTAGGTAGAAGTCAACACATGATAGAAGATTGTTACCTTCCTGCTCTTCCTGGGGTATTCTCAGAGGGAAATTGGATGCTGGGTAGATGCACCCTTTGCATATATTTATGACCTCATTTTTTTTTTGCCTAATGTAATATATTTGGATTTTAAATAATATGAATGAATTAGCTATAAATCTTTTGAATGCTTAAGTAAATTGTTTATTCCAGTGAATAAAAACCTTAGGACTGTCCACAGAACAACATGCAAAATTTAAGATACAGAATGTTTCAAGAAAATAGTATGTATGCATATTGAGTAGAACAGAAATAAATTTGCTCCAAAATTCTTCTCATAATTCTCATCAATGTTGATGTCAACTATTAAATTAAAATTTAATCAATATTTTATGGGCCATCCAGTGATGTATTTAATCTTAATATCTGATAATTACTCAATGTCTGATCATTAATATCTGATCATTGATCCTGTTTCTTGATTTTACCAATTTCATATCTGATGGTTGATCCGTTGTTTTAATACCCTGCAGGTATTTGACAGTTGCCTGCTTATGAGATGTTGCATTTGACACATGCAAAAAAAATCAAAGCCATTAATTAATATCAGTAAATCTGAAACCCTGCATCATGATCTCGCTAGAATTACACATGCATGGGAAGACATTAGCATGCTGTTGGGGAATTTTCTCTTTTTATATAATTCATAAACACTTTCTCTTACCACAGTTCCACAAACAACCTGATGCTCTCAGGATTTATTGTATGAAACCCAGAAACTTTTTCAAAACAACAGATAAGCTTTATTGTTCTCCAGTTTTCTCTCAAGACAGCACACTCTGGCAAAAAGCAAAACAGATAGCAAACTCACATTACACTCTTAGTTAAACACTTACAGATTTTTACAGTTAAACTTTTAGTAGTTAAGCTTACACATTTTATTGCTAAGTTTTGCAATGCTTGTCTCTGTATTAGAAAGGCATATATAGCTCTTGATTTTATTGATACTTTCATTAATTTTACTATCCTGTTTTAACCACTTATAATTTTGCCATTCGATGTTTAAATTTGTCTAATTATTAGACTTTTTGTTGGCTTGATCCATGTAAATAAACTGACTACACACTCTATTTCTTTAAATAGCAAACCTCATACAATTTTACATCTGCAAGATTTCTAAATGTGCTTAAACATAGCAGTTATGATTCTATATTCTCAATCTTTGTCAGAAATCTCTAAATGCTATCAACTTAATCTTTTGTTAAAGATCTGTAACCCAAAATAGATTACTCTTTGGCAAACCTGCCCAGAGATGCCTATTAGCTCTCTGATTCAGGCGGCCAAACTGGTGGGAAATTTCTAACGCTTATATAGATTCTACCATGAGAACTTATCACCTATCTCTGATTCTATCTCTCTTCCCAGGTCAATTTGACAATTTTCTTACCAGCTGAAAATGCAGATGGTCACTGATGCTAGCTAACGTCCATCTCTCTCTGAATCTCAGATACTGTCCAATGAGAACTTCTTCTCTTATCTGATTCTTAACACTTCCATTTAACAAACATCTTCCCAGTCAAATACTTTTTTCCCTCTAAGATTCTCCTGAAATAAACTTTCTCTCTCTGACCTAGATTCCATCCTAAATCTTATAGACATCAAGTAAGTTTTCAAGTGCTTCAAACAGTGTAAAATGACTTAAATCCTTCATGGGTTGTTTTCATAAAGGGATCAGTCAGAATTTTTTCCACAACACATGCATATTCTACACTTCACTAGATACATACTCCTAGATTTCCTGGGTTAGAAAACATGCATATAAAGGGGTCTTATTCAAATGTCTCTCCTTCACAGCTCACTAGCCAAGACTGTGTGTGCAGAGCCTATAGACCCATCCTTTGGCTCTTCAGGAAGTGATAGAAATGCTTCATGCTCAGTGTGCTAGGTTCACCTTATAACTTAAAAACCCCAAATTTATATTTGCATTCAAATTTGAAGTTTTGTATCCTATTTTTTTTTTTTACAGAATTTTATTCCAGTTTTAACAAAGGAAACAGACTCCCTTACGTTATGCAAGTTAAAGGATGCTACTTGGAAATCCCTATAATTTCTAAGGAGAATTTTTTAGAAGTAATTATGCTTATCTGAAAAGTCCTGTCTTCTTTACCACTCTAACTTAGCAACCATAGAAGGAGGAAATCAATTGATGAAGCTTATTAATAATTCTTGTACTTCTGCTTTGAAAATCCTGCCTATTGTTTGTTCAAGGTGGCATGCAAAAACACATTAAAATACTACCATCTAATACACATTACACAAACTTTGTCAGATTAAAGTCAAATACTCCTGAGCCCTCCTCTTGGGGGGAGGGGTTTGACAGGGAATGGAGGGTAGGGCGTCCCATGCTGCCCCTGAGCAAATGTGCTTAGATGTAAGTCCCCTTTTGTTCTATGAGTTTACTCCCAGGAAAAAGGATTCTACCCAATCCTATTTGCAGAACCTGTATTTGACCCATTTCCTTGTTTTCCCTGTTTATCTGTTCCTTGTTTTATGGGAAACTATAACTTGCTACTTTGCACAACCATGTACGTGCAAAT
This sequence comes from Heteronotia binoei, assembly GCF_032191835.1. Taxonomy (NCBI): domain Eukaryota; kingdom Metazoa; phylum Chordata; class Lepidosauria; order Squamata; family Gekkonidae; genus Heteronotia; species Heteronotia binoei. The sequence goes on from NC_083223.1 coordinate 104,186,721, forward strand.
ACCATGTTAAACCACACATATCAGCAGCTTTACACAGAAGTCACTAATGAGGACAATGAAAGATAGGAACCACTTTAAAACCTATACATTCAGAAGACACTCATTATAGATTTAAATTCAATATTACTCTTCCAAAATAATCATATTATAATCAACCAGACTACTGATACAAATTGGGGATTGAGATTTGAACTCTAATATTATTCCCACAACAGTAATTTGAAAGAGTTAATTTGGTATGCTTAGTCAAATTAGGAAACAAGAATAAGAAAAAAAAATTAAATCAGAAAATGTGAATTTGGAAATAATTCATATATTACAGAGTAAGTTGGGTCTGGGGTCCTCAAACTGAATGATAGTCAGATGCACATTATTTGCTTGGTGCCTAATTCAGATTAGGAGTTTGGTGTTAATGAAGAAGGGGCTTTAGCTTCCTCCAAAGGCATTTCCCCAGCCAGAAGCAACCTGGCTCCATGGAGAGAATGGTTGGGTCACTTCCTTTATGCATTCATCAGCTACTTTCTTCCCAAGACTAGCCAGAATTTCAGTACTAATGCATTTACTATTAAAAGTGGGCTTCACATTTCATTTCAAATGGCATGTTTATGTTCGGTAAGCATTTTATAATCAAATACACCACCTCTTAAAATACAGTAAATGCATTTGCAATAGTTCCAGACTAGTTATAACTCTTTTGTAAACCATTCCTTGCAACCATGCAGATATCAGCAGTCCATAATTATTTAACAAGTCATTTATAAAGAAATGTATCCCTTTAAAATAAAGTAAGCACAGTAATGCTGACGTGCAATAACTATTCTGCTCTGTAAATACATCATAAATTATTTCTAAGGTATTTTATGTAGTGCAGTACACTAGCTATAGTGTGATTATATGTTATTAATTCTTTGTAACTCATTTGCAAGCCCCTCTTAAAATAAAGCATTGCTGTTTCTAGATAGAGGAGACAACGATTAATCAAATTGCAGTGTAAAAAACACTTTCAGCATTCACAAAGAGCATTAATGCAGGCTAGATGCATTAATTGGTTATTCTCTAAAACCTATGACCTCATGCTATGATAATGACGTCATGACCCCTTCATCAAGTTGGAGGCCACTGGGAATTCAAGACAAAGTCTAGTGAGCCAGGGACATCCACAGGCCATGTAATTTTTTTTTAATTTCCTGTGCCATTCCCAAACCTTACCCAGAACATACTAGAATCTGGTCATAGCAGTAGCATCAATAGAATGTGGCACTGTCATTGCATTCCCACGTTCATAGCGTATACTGATACTCATGGCCATTCCCAGGCATCAGGGCTTTTTTTGTAGCAGGAACTGCTTTGCATATTAGGCCACACACCCCTGATGTAGCCAATCCTCTGAGGGCTTACAGGGCTTTTAGTGCAGGGCCTACTGCAAGCTCCAAGAGGATTGGCTACATCAGGGGTGTGTGGCGTAATATGCAAAGGAGTGCCTGCTACAAAAAAGCCCTGCCAGACACCATATTGTGCCATCTTTTTCTTTTTGCTGCTTTGAGTAGGATCAGCCCACTCAGCAGAGATCAAGCAGAGACTGATGAATTTTCCCAACTCAAACAGGGAACCAAGGTAGATCTGTTACTCTAATATTTCTGTTTCTGTGCCCAAAGTTGGTGTCCAAATCCTTTCCAAATCTCAGAGCAGTTTGTCATTGGTGGTAGGCAGGGCACAGACACAGACATTTTCAGACTCATCTGATGATGATGATGGAGAAGAAAAAGATGATGATGATATTGGATTTATAACCCGCCCTCCACTCTGAATCTCAGTGGCTCATAATCTCATTTGCCTTCCTCCCCCACAACAAACACCTTGTGAGGTGGGTGGAGCTGAGAGAGCTTTCCCAGAAGCTGCCCTTTTAAGGACAGCTGTGAGAGCCATGGCTGACCCGAGGCTATTCCAGCAGCTGCAAGTGGAGGCGTGGGGAATCAAACCTGGTTCTCCCAGATAAGAGTCCTCACACTGAACCACTACACCCACAAGGCCTTCAAGTAAAAAAAGAAAATAAAAGAAAGCTTTTGGGTGCACAACCAACAGTCAGTCCATGGCTATGATAGTTTGGTGGGTCCTCTCCTTTGTCCATTCCAGAAAACATTTGTTTCCCCTGGAATCCAGGTTTACAACCTGTACTCTGATTTGAGATGGAATTTGTTTCATTTCAGCTCTTACTTGAGCTTTTCAAAAGTAAAGGCAGTCCTTTGGAAGGGGTGGGAGGGATAATGTACAGTACAAGATAATTGCCATTTTTGTACACCAGTTCCTCTGGTATACAATGTGGAGCTGTACATTACTTGGAGGCAAACTCAATTCTTGTGAAGACATCAACTTTTCCAGCTGGAGTTAACTTTTCTATGTGATAAAACAAGGCATTCATTTTTTACCACTGAACGTATATGCACCACAGTTTTCCCTGAAATGTGAGAGCAGCCAGATATCCCTTGGGGAATACACAGTAGCTCGATCTACTTTTCTGTGATATATTACCTTTCAAAAGCTCTTCCTTCACATACATTAAGTAACCATTTAAAAGGACTAAAACAATAGCATATGCCTGGTAGCAAAAGCATGAAGAAATACAGGAAAATGCAGGGCAAACAAAAGCCATTAACATTTAACTCTTGGGCTTTTGGGAAATATCTACAATGCAAATAATCAACACAAATGAAGTGAAACAGTTGAGAACTACAAAAAGTTAGGAAGTAATTCTATGTTCTGTTATAGTGGATATACTGAAGCATTCTTTAAAGGCTAGAGACAGAAATATTGATTTTATTCCAAATCTTTCCTCTCTGCAGTTATTTCAAGTTAAGTAGTGTAAGATGCTGCAATCACTCAGGAAGATGCTGAAAGTTTTCTTAAGTAAACCAATTCTATCTTTATTCAGAATAAATAAAGGAAGAAACACAGGGGCTTACAATCCATCATAGTAGCTTGCCTATCCAGCCTAGTCTGAGCCATAAGGAAAACCTGGTCTTGGAACTTCTCCAGATTCTAATACCCTGGAACTAAAATAGAGCATGAAATGGACTTTGAATATTATAAGTAGATTCACAGTTAGTCGCCACAGTGGGGATGCATCAGATCAGCACTTGTGTAAGTTACAAGCACAATACTCCAGATTTCACTGCTGCCACCACTAGACATACAAAAAACAATTACAGCAACTAGAAAAGGAATTGCTTATAGGTTGCTAGTAATATAGAGTCCAGCTGCATGAGCATGCTCAGATTCAATGACTATCATTATTCCAGATGGAGAAAAATTCAGTGAAATTACTAGGTGATGAAGAAATTTTCACTATTGCTTGATTTGTATTCTTCTCCTTTTAAATCAGAGCAAGAAAAATTCAGATAGAAACATGCAGGTGGTATATGGATGCAGTAGCATACCAAGGGTGGGGAGGGCTGCAGTCTACCCCAGGTGCAGTCTGTGGAAGAATGGGGGCCCTTGAAGCCAGCTCCAGGACTGAAGCAAAAGTACTAAACAACAACTGTGCCAGCAGGCTACAGTAATTATCAGACTGCAGGTCATTTACTCCAATAGTCTAGCCTTTGCCCCCCCAGTCAGAATGAAGATGCTGACACAATATGTTGGGTATAAAAAACCGGGCTGCTTTATTGAAACAAACTTATCAGACCTATAACTGGCAGGGATAAGGCCTAGAAGGACAAGCCCTGGTGTCACCCCCTGATCCCACCTTGTCCTATGAGGGCGAGCCACCCTGCCCCCAGCACAAGCCCCCCGTATTCGGGCTGTTGCTGAGCTGCCAGGCCCAAAGCCATTCTCCACCTGGGCTAGCATCAATCCCCCATGGAAAGATCCACGCAGGTGAGGCTTTTCCGTGATCTGCATTCCCCGCACTGAGCCATAAAGCCCATCTGCGGTTCATACAGACCACCCGCACACCTCGTGCTAAGCCATAGCTGCTCCCCTGAAAACACTGTGGCCAATACATCCTCCAGCCACCGCCAATGCCAAGCCTCTGCTTAGGCATTAGTGCCCCACCGGACGGCCCAGAGCCGACTGCAACCCCTGCCGAATCTCCTCTAAAAAGGCCCAGTTGCCCAACTCTGAAAGATGGACCCCATCCAGCCGATACAGGTCCGTGTCCTCGACCCGTATGGCTGGATGTGGGAGAAAAAGCCCTAGGCCATTCTCCATGGCCTTCTGCAAGGCCCTGTTGGCCTTACGCCTAGCGCAATCTATCCCACCAGGTGAAAGGACAAACCTCCAAACCCTGCGTGGCAATATTGCCAACCATACCAGGACAACACCTGGCCATCTTCGCTTGATTTCCCAAAGGTCAGCCAGCGCCTGCAGCGAGAGGGCTTTCCCCTGCATAAATCCTAAGTCATTACCACCCAGGTGAATGACCAGGATGTGAGGAGGAGGTGCCGTCCTCTCTCTAAACAATAATGGCATGATCCCTGGCCAGCACAGGCCCCGGCGACCCAGCCACTTCACTATTGCCCACTCGCTGAGGCCCAGTTGGGTGCCCACTGGAGACCACCTGGCTTGATGGGCCGCCCAGAACACCATACTGTGCCCGCAGATGAGGATACGACGCCTCTCACTACAAGCCACAGCACCTGAAAAAACAGAAAATTGTCAACACTAAGGAATAGCCAATGGGCAATAAAACAGTCGCACTTCCATACAAACCCTCCTAAGTGACCAACGGGCGCACGTAAGATTTAAAAGCTGCCGACCGCCACGGGCCAATACGCCGTATGGTGGAGGGGGTGTAACCCATCATGGCTGCTGTGGAAGTGGCCCCAATCCAGAATGAATGCGTTCCGAACTTGACGCTCTTTAAACCCAGCTCCGCCAGGGCCCAGCTCGTCATGGCCCAAAACTGATATTTGGTAAGTGGAGAGCCCTCACAATGTCTAAAAAAGGGGCCCTCGTCCTCATCCCTAAGCCGTATATAATGTTCCACGGCCCTAACCGGGCACAATTCAGGCAAGACACACTGGCCAATTGTAATGTTGGACCCCTTCTGGTGTTGATCAGTTTTGGATCGCCTAACTGTCAAGATAATCTGCCCCTGCCCAATTTTAACATCCTTGGCCTGAAGCGCCCGACCTGAGGTATCAGTCCTGGACTGCACCACCAACTCACTAATACGCAGAGTGCCGAAAAAGGCCATCAAAGAGGCCGCATGAAACAGTGCGGCCTCGAAAGTAGAAGAATATATATCCGGCCAAATCCTGAACAGCCCCTTGAGTACTGAAGGGGATATGGGTTGCCGGGTATCAACCCGCGGCTCGTGCTCCCTGGCCCAGCCCTCCAACATCTTCCAAACACTGAAATCACCCGTATTCTCCAGGAACCCCTGTGCTTTGCTAATAAAGGCCAGCGCCGCCAGTTGACCCCTAATTGACTTGAGCCCCAAGCCTCTCTTCTTCTGGTAAACACAAAACTGCATGATATGCACCGTAGGAACCGACCAACTATCATGAAGTTCGGCGGTGCTCCTAAATGCCCAAAATTAGGATCCCGCCTTATCGTATGCTCTTCTGGTACTAGGTGCCAATGCTAAATGAATGGCCCTACCGGCTTCTGCTTCCCAAGCTGCCAGAGTTCCAGGGGCATTCGGGCTGGCTGTGGGTCTGCTTCTGGGGCAAGTTGACGAAAATGCTCCATCTGTTGACAAGATAGAGTGTCCGCCACCCCATTGCACACTCCCGGTACATGCCTTGCCAGGAATAGAATATTCAACCGCAGGCAACGAAGTGTGAATGACCTAACCAGGTTCATCACTAATACAGATTTTGAGGACAAGGAGTTGATAACATGTACAACCGCCGTGTTATCACACCAGAAATTCATGGAATGGTTGGCCAGCTGCTCTCCCTAAAGCCATATGGCTACTAAAATAGGAAAAAATTCCAAAAAGGTAAGGTCCCTACAGAGCCCATTGTCCAACCATTCTGCGGGCCACTGTTCCGCACACCAGTGACCTCGAAAGTACACTCCAAATCCGCTGGATCTGGCCACATCCGAAGAGATCTGAAGCTCCGCTTCAATCTTCAAATCTTCTTGCCAAAAGGAAATACCTTTAAATGATTCCAGAAACTCCTTCCAAACCTCAAGGTCCCTACGCATACCTGTCTGCAGTCACTTGGACCCGATGGTGAGGAAGCCGCAACTGCCTCATAGTGTCACAGAGATGCCTCTAAAAGGCCCTGCCCGGTGCCACCACTTTGCATGCAAAGTTGAGGTGACCCACCACCTGATGAAGCTCAAGCAGCGAAACCTTCCGCTGCTTCCTCAGCACGGCTAACCGAACCTTGAGATCAGCCACCTTATTCTCAGGCAGCCATGAAGCTTGCTCGATGCCTAAGAACGTAAGTACAGAACTGGGCCCCTCGGTCTTTTCATGCGCCAAAGGTACTCCGAGCTCAAGGGCTAGCTCCTGAAATAACCTGGCACATTGCCCCGAGCCCGCTGGACCGACAAAAAAGGTAGTCGTCCAGGTAATGCGCTGTGTTGCTAAGCCCGGACCTGTCCCTTAGCGCCCATTCCACAAAGGAACTGAAACGCTCGAATGCGGCACAGGATACCGAACAACCCATAGGTAGGGCCCAGTCCATATAAAATTTTCCTTCGAAACTAAATCCCAGAAGCTTGAAATCCTCCTGGTGAACTGGCAAGAGGTGAAATGCCGACTTAATGTCGCATTTTGCTATCTCGGCCCCCACGCCACATCTCCTAACTACTTTGACCGCCTGGTCAAAGGAAGTATACCGTTCCGAACATAATTTGTCGGGTATGGCATTGTTCACCAATGCACCTTTTGGGTAGGACAGGTGGTGTATCAAGCGATATTCCCCTGGCACCTTCTTGGGCACCACCCCCAAAGGGGATACCCGTAATGCGGGTACAGGTGGAACATCAAAAGGTCCTAAGACCCTACCTTCCTGACACTCTTTGGCTATCTTAGCCCTAACCTCATGCTCAAGACCCGCCGCTGAACGGAGATTAGAAGACAAACAAGGGACCTTAGGACCCACGTAAGGGATCCGGAACTCAACAGAAAATCCATTCCATAAATACTCGCCATCAATCAGCTTTATGGAAATATTTACTCAATAAACTACTGAGCAACCTCAGATGAATGGGGCTGGACCCCTTTTACAGGGGGCTGCTGATTGCCTCCACCGCTGGGGTGTTTAACCCCGGCCCTTGGCTTTGACCGACTACAAGCGGAGAGGGCGTGAGGCCCGCCACAGAGTGTGCACTCATGCTTAAATTTATAGGGTTTCCTGGAGCACACACCCTTCGATGCAAACTCCCAGCACAACAGCCGGGGTTGAACTGGCTGGCCTGCCGAAACGCGGGCCCCTGTGGCAAGCTGCTGCTTATGTACTAAATCAAATCAAATCAAATCAACCTTTAATGGCATATAAAAAAAGTTAAGAAACAATAGGTTAAGAGGCAATGGATAGATTAAGATACAAAATATCAGGAATAAAACACAGTTACATAGGATTACGGTTAAATGAGACAACAAAACTGGTCCTTGTCTTGACGAATCTTTTTGGCCCAGTACAGAAATGAGGCAGTGTTCGCAGTTATGTCAGGAGTAACATCCTTCAGAAGAAGCAGGACCTTATCAGGATCAGCCAGACCCATCTTATTTAGAAGAATATGATCCAAAAATCGACAGCGAATACTTACATAAAAAGGGCAGTACAAAAGAATATGTGAAATGGTTTCAATAGATCCGGACTTACACGGGCATAATCTAGCTGAGAAGGGTATATTATGAAATCTACCATATAGAACTGCTGATGGCATAAATGTCCGCTATCGGATCTATCCCCTGAATTCGTCTTTGCCGGGGACATCAACTGCAGCCAAAGCTGCTGGTTAATCTGGTCCCATGGCAGCCCCGGGTTAACGGCGTCCCTCATTCGAAAGGCCTCGTCATATTGCAGCCAAGCTGCACCGATGAAATCCATGTAAGCCTGGTACACGATATCACAATACTGAAAAAGCACGGCCGCGCAAGCCGGCTGCGCCCTTGCAATAACGCCTGCGTAGATAAGGAAGCCGGGCAGCCAATTAGCCCAGGTTCTGTCCACTTTCCTATGCTGCAACTTCTCCTTTTCTTTATCGTCAAGTTCCTCCTTGTCCTTTTTCTCTAACTCTCAAAAGGAGGCTAAAAACATCTACATATTCACCTCGTAGAATATTATCCCGTGTGGCACTCCTGCCGCTGTAATTGGGGAAGATGGTAATTGTGTAGGGCCTCAAGGCCACACCTGCGGCCGCTGAAGGGGGGGCTTACCAACATTCCCAGAGGGGGGGGAACACTACTGCAACCGCCGGAGGCTGCTGCACGACCTCTCCCGACGCACCGCTGTCCAAAGGCTCCTCTGACGGACCCTCGCCCGGGTCTTCCTTTTGGTCCGGCTCTTGTTGTGGTTCAAGCCCTGGCGCTCCTCCCTGTAAAGCAGACAGATGAGCCAGTACCTCCTTCTCAAAGGTCAAACAGGCTGAGCGCCCCGTTGCTTGGCAACGCCCTTCCCATATGGGAGCACCCGCGGCCGCTCTCTGTTGCTCCAGAGCCTCCAATTGGCCCATAATAGCTAGTCTTACTTGGGCCTCCTGCCCCGGGTCCTTAGCAGGACCAGGTTGCTGGCCCCGCCCCCAGGGGAGTTGGGCAGGTTGCTTGCCTTTAGATTTGCCCTGCCCTTTTTTAGGTGCCATAATACCGAACCACCTAGCAACACCCAGGCATGCCCACAACCAACACCCTCCAAAACAATCCGTCCCAACCGACCCTAAAATATGGCTGCCACACCCTCACCACCAACTCTGAGTGGGGGGGGGGGTGGTTGAGGAAGGCTGAGGCAAATAAAGAGCAGAAGCCACAGAAAAACAAAGGAGGGGGGTAGCAGGCAAAAGCCAGGCACCCACAGCCCCTAAACACACAGCTGCAAACAGCACTACCCAGGTGGTGTAGGGGGGGGAGTCGTTGAGGAGGGCTGGGTTGATGATACTTCCCTTAACGCCCTTCCCTTGGCCCAATAAAGTTGTGGGGTAGCAAAACCACTCCCCAGAAAACACCCGGCCGGGTGGGGAGGGGGGGGCTAACACCCACCCAAAACACCCCCACACAAACCCCTTCCAACGGAGGGCTATCAAGCCCCACTTGATCCCCATAGAGCAGGAAAACCATGCCACCTGAAAATAGCCGCCACTTGCACCTCCAAGTCGCCACACCAACGTCCCACGCTGATCCCAGGCCTATCGCCGGCGCTATCCCCCGCTCATGCGCAGTTTGCCCACACGTGGCTCTCCCTCAGAGAGCCAGAAACAAACTGCGTACTTCTGGGCAGGGTCGGGGCTTATATAGCCCCGACGCCGCGCCCAGAAGAAGCACCCGGATGAACCGGGGCTGTCCATCATCCGCTCCCTCCTTCCGAGTGGGCCAAAACGCCCCCCAGCCTAAATGTCGGCAATGGCGGCTTGGCTGGGAAGGGGCCGGACCTTCTTTCTTCCTTTCATTGTACCTAGCTCAGCCAGATCTTGCAAAACAGTAGTTAGGGTGTTGCAGCAACATACAACTACTTTTCCCTCTCTTAATTTCTCTCTCTTTTGCACATGTTTCTCATTCATTTCTGAGTCCCTTCACCTAATTTTTGTGTGTCCACCCTCCCTTGACTTTCACTTCTTGGTCACAAGACTTTCTCATCCCTATCTTGCTTGGTGATAGAATAAAGTAGTATAGTAGCAAAGCTTTGTTAATATTATGAAGGCACTGGGTTTGCTGGACACTATACATTGCACTGGTTCTACTGGGCTTCTAACCGCCCCTTGCTTGGACTGTGATTCTATACTTGATATCACCTGTCATTGCCATAGTGGCACTGGGTCTGCTGGGCTTCCAATCCACCCCCTTGCTTAGAATATATATGTGCTTGACATTAGTCATGTCGAGCTAGAACTGGCACAATGGCACTGGGTTCTACTGGACACCCTATGATTGTACTGGTACTGCTGTGTACTCTGCACATTTCACTGGTTCTGTTGTGCTTGCAAAAGTGCTCCCCATCTTCAGTGTCTACTGCAGAGATTCTCTGGCTTGACTTTAGTCCTTTAGAAACAATGGTGGGGGCACCTTCTTTGATGGGTAGTGCATTTCTTAGCACCCAGCTTGGTAAAGCTTGCAATCACTATTTTGTGATGCTTTAGCTCGTCTTCATTAGTAAAAGTTAGTACAAAGGCAGACTTCTTGCTTTCAAAAATTCCTTGTAGGTTTTTGGGATGGCCAGCTCTTGGGCTTCAATATGGAAAACAGAACCCCTTCCAAGTACCTACTCAGAATGTGAGTAATGTGATGGATTTCTTGTTGTTGTTGTCAAGTCACAGCTGACTTATGGTGACCCTGTAGGGTTTTCAAGGCAAGAGATGTTTGGAGGTGATTTGCCATTGCCTGCTTCCACGTCACTCTTGCTTAGCTCCTGAGAACTGACAAGAGCAGGCTGTCCTTGAGGTATCCAGGTCAGGACTAGGCTAAGAGCAGCGTGATTGACCCAAGGTCACCCTTCCATGGCATGAGTGAGGATTGAAACCTGGATTTCCCAGATCCTTGTCTATCACTTTAACTGCTACACCACACTGGCTCTTGTGATGGAATAGCATGTTGGAAATTGAATTTATTTTTACTGGTATTATAATATATAAAGTTAAAATAAAAATTTCACTATCTTCATTTCTTTTCTGGCCTTGATGATTACTGAAAGAAATTTTGTCATATTGAGGAGGGGCCCGGATGTGGATAGTCCCAGACTAGCCTGATCTTGTCACATCTCAGAAGCTAAACATGGCCAGTGCAGAGGCAAGCAATGGCAAAACACTTCCAAATATTTCTTAACTTGAAAGCCCTATGGAGTTGCCATGTCAGCTGTGACTTGACAGCAAAAAAATAGGTAGAGTGAGGAGGGAGATGATGAAAAATTATCCACCCCAAGCACCAAACAGGCTAGGTACACCACCATATGGATTAGAGTACTTTGAGAAGAGAAGGAGGAGTACCCTAGACCACATGTGCGACCAAAAATATTCTGCCTTTGTCATAAGAGATCTTGGATAGTCATGGAGCAGCATAACTTGCCTCTCACCGCAGCCACCAAAATAATAGCCTGCAATTGACATTTGTACAAGTTGCCTGTTCCTCAGCTACCAATGCTCCATCCACACCTCAGATTTGTGAACCTCTAGGTAGGCTTTCAGACAGTACTTCTCTATTTAGAAATTAACCACTGCAGTCACATTAGAAAAAAATCAAACATATTCTTAGGATAGATCCAGGTGAGCAGCTGTGTTGGTCCAAAGCAGTAGAACAAATTTTTAGTCCAGTGGCATCTTTAAGACCAACAAGTGCTTTAATGTAAGCATGACGCAATGTCAAATTTGTTCATATTCTTAAAATGGTAGTCTAGGTCAATCTTTCTTTCCCCCTCTATTATTGCAGATTCAACATTGCTTCATTCATACATTAAAGCACTTTGATTGGCCTAAGTGTTGCTCATTGAAGAATTTGTCATCAAGGAATGTCATGTTTACAGCATAGTCTATCAGAGGAAATAACATGTTTACAGCATAGTTGACCAGAGGAAATAACACTGCAGCATGGTCCAAACCAGAATTGGGCTTCAGTAGTTCTTCCTAAATACTTTCCATGGAGAATCTGCAGCTGGGATATGGCAGCAAATTCCTGTCATAACCCTGTGGAAAACATAATGTCTAATTTGGCCTTTATACAAAGGCATGTCAAATGTAATGCGATTTTTTCCAATATCTGTTGGAGCCTGTACTAGATAACTGAAAAAAGTTACAAAGTTTCAAAAGCACTAAATCTGGAGAAATGAAGCTGAAGGGCTGAGCCAAATGACCGTAAAAATGTTCTTTTATACTATTTGCTCCTTCAAGATGTGACCTAAAGACAAATTGCCTGTAATCGTTGATCTTTAAAGCGTGTGACAGAATTTAAACAGAGAAGGAAGCAAAGGTTTCTTGATTTTACTTCATTATGTTCCTTTTTATTGCTTTTCATTTTGCCTAGTGAAGGCCTTTGCAAGTATTATATTTCCCCTGAAGTCCCCTACCTTCACTATATGTTAGACATTATGTCAATGTAACATTAGTGAGGTTGGATTTTATTGTAATTACCAGAACTTGTATTGCACATTAATGCTGATGGCATTTAAAAAAAAAATCTGCTATGGACATTTCAGCTGATCAATACTGTATGTCCCAACATGGGCAATGAAATATACTTGCAAATCTCTCATGTGTCACCCCCCTTACCAGGCATTCTGTATTTACCCCACAACTGCATCTACAATTAACATATCTTGGTTTGAGAAGTCAGCAAATATTCCTATATTTCCAGAGCTGACAATAAACTGAGATTTTCTTCTCCTGGGCAGGCAAAAGTAATGTTATTTCCTTCCCAAGACATGAGTTTAGTGTTTCTCTGGGCCAAGAAACCATTGTTTTATGGAGAATCCATTGTTTTATGGGCTCATCTTTTCCTGTCTTTCTTTACACCATTGATTTATTTCTTTCATTACTGTTTCACAGGACATCAAAGTTGGTCAGTGAGGGGTTCTTTTCAGACAAGGACAATTCTTTCTTTTACACATAATGCAGACATTGTGCCTTTCCTCTCGCCCCCACCACCCATGCCAGACTTTATCAATTTAAGAAGAATATTTACTGTAGAATATCACTAGTATTCAGATCTTCACCATACTATAGAATTGGGCACCCAAGGCGGGTTCCATATACATAAAGCTCTTCTTCACCTGCACTGCAGAAACATTTTGAATTTTCATTACTCTCCCCACCCTCAGTCTATCTAACAAAGCAGAGATTTATGGATCAAAAAGTATGTTAACCTGGGAAATGAGCAGGCAGGGTAGTGAACTGTATCTTCTGCTGATCGGCAGATACTGAAGATGATTTCCTATGTAGTCCAGTTCATCCACTGGAGAAAAGGCAGGCTGTATCTGCAATAAATGAGTGATAGGGGAATAGCAAGTATTAGATCCTAACAGTTTGCCTTTTAATGTTTCACTGTGATACTCATCCTTTATGTTCAGGGAGAAGAGATGGTAATGTGAGATAATACAATGTATTATTCTGCAGTATGATACTACATAGACTAAAAATAAATTCATCTTCCATGGCCAAATTTCACCCTAGGTCAGCAATGTGGAACAGGAAATTTTTTGCATCATGAATGTGAATTGAGTTAAGAGTGGTGTTGTATGTTCTGTTTGGGGCAGAAATTTTTTTTTAATGTGTAGGTTTATGTTGCAATGAAGGATACTGCATGTAATCAGAGTTAAATTTCTTCCTGTTTAGAACAAAGATTTCCTACCTCCATCAAGGGGTGCCTTGTAGGAGGTGATGGAGGATCATGAACTGGTGATGATTTATCCCTAACTCTGTATCAGCAGAGGTTTAGGACTCATTGTTCCAATCACAACAGGGCATGAGCATCTTATCTATTACCATACCCCTTCTCTTACTTTTACTTAAAATAGTTCAGAGCAGTTAATACGTGATCTTAAGTAGCCATGCAGGCTGCTTATAAGACTAGATTTGGCATCAGCAGTAGAAAGACACAACATATCTTCAGACTATTATTATGATCTGCAATCTGAGAATCCATTTTCGCCTCACAGTTCTGTTAAGTACACTACTGGCAGATGATGAAAACTTCCCTTGAAGTCTAATAAGAAGTGTACTGATAATAACTTTCATAAAGCATTATTTTAAACTAATTGTAGTTGCAACTATTTTGCTCTGTTGGAAATTTCTTAAAAAATATCTTATAGGTTAGCATTCTAACAATGATGGCTACTGAATCTAATGGTATAATATAAATTTAAATAGGAAATACAGGAAATAAGTTTTTCCCAGATACATTAGAACAAACAGCTCCTTTGTTCTCCAGTGTCTCTTTTCTATTATTCATTCTGAAAATCTACAGAACTTTCTAAAACAGGACTTGCTGCTATCAAAATGTTTTCCTAGAATTCCTTAATGAATCATTAACATCATCATCAAAATAGTTTAGAATTAATGATGATATCAAATATCAGCAAGCATAACTGCTATTATCTGATACATATCTCCAACTACTTGGATCCAATATGTTTATACCAAGGGACATTCCACCATACATGAAAAAAAAAAAGTCTGAATAGTGAGTTCTGCTCTTCCAACACCTAAAAGGATTCATGCATGTGTGTGCATGAGTAGAGTGTATTCCATCTGGGGGGCATCATACCATATAAAAAGTATCTTACATTAGGCTTTCCCAAAGGAAGCACATAATGAAAATTGCCTAATTAATAAATAAATCTTATCCTATGTCCTATCTGAAATTAAAACACTTAAACCTGTAGCACAGAGGCCTTTATAAGTGTCCTTCTTGTGCCCTTCTTCTAAAATTAGGCTATATAATTGAATCACTCTCTTCCCTGCTTCCCATTGAAGAATTTGGGCTTGAAACAAATTTTCTAGCAAAGAATACATCAAATCTTGAGTTATACATTATCCATTTTATAATAATGAATTTGATATTTTACCACTAATTCTAACCTCCTTTGATAATTATGTCCATCCTTTTATTTTGTATTAATTCTTTCCCAAATAATGACTATCCCATTATATATTAATCTAAATATATATAGGTTTTCCAACTAAGAAAATTCACATGATGTGTTGATAACTTATCTTGATAACTAGTATGATCTATTACATTTTTATTCTGCCCTTCCTCCAAAGAATTTAGGCATTTTTTAAAATCCTTAAAGCAACCCTGTGAGGTAAATTAGTCAAAAAGAACATGACTGGCCCAAGGTCACCTAGTGAGTTCCATGTCTGAATGTGATGATATAGTCACTTGATAGTGATATATTGCAGTACACAGCTAATAAAGAATAGCTGATGGCAAAATTTTGATACCTTGCATGAAATGTCATATTGAAATGGAAAAGAAATGGAGTTTCTTTTCACCTTTCACAACACATTAAGCTGTTGCTAAGTGTAATATTGGGACTCATGCAAAGAAGATAATTGAGGAAATGTCCTTCTTCAAAAAGTCTTACAAAGATAACCTCAGGCTATATAAGAAGAAAATATACCACACACACAAAAAAAATCTTAGACCAAGAATTCATGAATGTAAATAAAAAGGTGAAGGGGAATATTTTAAAAAGATGGATTTTATATTGCACAGTTAGCAGTAAATAATTATTTGTTAAACTCCAATGAACAGCTATTTCTATTGAACTGTACATTTCAAAAGAAGATTTTTAGAGCACAGTGATGCAGAGATTTCTGGATAACTCCTGAGAGATATGGGGGTTCAATACAATATCTCAAGGCCTGGTAGATGATCTTGGATCAGACACTGTCTCTCATTAGCCTGGGATTCTTGGGAGAAAGACTGGATGAAAATGTGATGAACTTGTTTCCTTGTACAGCTAATGCATTCTTTAAATTTAGTTACTTAATTTATACTCTTACTTTCTTCCCAGTGGGGACTCAAAGAGGCTCACATCATTCTCCTCTATTCCATTTTATCATCATGGCAACCCTGTAGGTATGTTAGATTGAGCATATGACTGGGTCAAGGTCACCCAGCAGGCTTCCGCAGCAGAGTGGGGATTTGAACCTGGCTGTCCCAGCTCCTAGTCCAACAGTCTAACCACTACACCATGCTGGCTCCAGGTATAATAATTTGTTTCCAGTGCAATTCCAGGCAGAGTCCATTGAAGCCATTCTGTTAGAAGGATGTAACTCTGTTTAGGATTACATAGTTAACCTGAGATCTATTAACTTTTTCAAATAGGAAGAAAATGCGTTTTCAAATAAATGGGAGTTGCATTATTTTAATAGGGTATGTCTTGGCTTTCATTTTAAAGAGACCACTACCCACTTTGTTTTTATATGGTATATACTTGTCAGAATATGATTCAGGAATCCTACTTCTTTCCAGGCTGTACACGAAAGTTATATGTACTCCAACTAGGAGTAACTGTGTGGCCAGATGAATCTACAATTGATTACTGTATAGAAAATAGTTATATGACAAAGAAGAAGAAACTGGTATTTGGTCTTCTATGTACCCAGCTGTATGTATGAAATGATTAGCTAATACTACAGCCATAAACTGTAACTCGTAAACTGAGGGAGCAAGCAGCCCTATTTGAATGGAAATTTCACTCTATTCAATGGAGCTTTACCAGAAGTAAATTATTCTTAGGATTTGAACAGTGAAACTTGGAGGGCTTCCAGGGCAGAGGTGGCCAGCTGCCAGAACAACAGAGGCACCACTGGTATGTGCCCTATGGACATTCTGCAGTGCCAGTAATAACAAGCACTCCTCCATGAGGCACAGGTAGCAAAGCAATGCTGGAGTCCACAGCAACCCCAGCAGCACTCACCAAGCAGGCAGAGGCACCTGTGATGTCCCTCTGAGTAGTGAACACCAACTGCCAAACTGGGTACTGCCACTCATTGCCACTTTCCCTCCCATGGAGAGTTGGCAGACAGGGAGGAAAGACCCAGCCATAGTACAATACCTGTGTATGGGCATATATATGGGCATGCGGCCTGAGCATTTCTCCACACAGCCCATAGGGGAATGTCATCCATTTTCTCTCTCAGTCTGACTATAGGAAAAAGTGCTGCTCACATGCAACCATCTCTGCTTGAAGCCATACAAAACCTTCCCCTGAAAAAGTATAACGAAATGAAAAACAGAAGCCAGGCTGATACCCACAGCCTCTACACCCAAGACTAGAATCATAACCAGTGGTCCAAGAAGGCAAATGGAAAAGAAGATGGAGAAAGTAGAGAAAGAAGTCTTTTTCTCCCTTTCTCACAATACAAGAACTTGTGGGCATTCAATGAAATTGCTGAGCAGTCGGGTTAAAATGGATAAAAGGAAGTACTTCTTCACCCATAGGGTGATTAACATGTGGAATTCACTGCCACAGGAGGTGGTTGCGGCTACAAGCATAGCCAGCTTCAAGAGGGGATTGGATAAAAATATGGAGCAGAGGTCCATCAGTGGCTATTAGCCACAGTGTGTGTGTGTGTATTGGCCACGGTGTGATACACTGTGTGATAGAGTGTTGGACTGGATGGGTCATTGGCCTGATCCAACATGACTTCTCTTATGTTCTTATGCTCTTAAGCATGCCAAAAGACGGTAGGCACTCTTCTGTAGTCCTGACATATTTTTATGTTTCCTGCCCTGACAGGGCAGAACAGAGTGGCGATGACTGGAGCATGGAAGGCAGATGTTGCTGTATGATCCTGCTCTTTAAATCTGCAAAGGCACCGCAACAATATCAGATCAAATTGCTCATGTGACCAGCCTTTCTTTTCAAAACAGATCTAATCACTACCTCCTTGAGCATAGGTAGCACAAGTCTTGCCATCAAGGAAGCATTTACCACTCCCCCACCTACTTGTCCAATTCCCCTCTGGCAACTTTCACCCGCCAGGAAGGGAAAGATTTGAGAACACAGATGGTAAGTCTCACCTCTCCACACCCTTGGGTTTCACAAACTGAAAGGTATCCATATAGATTGGACAAGCAGGTGCCAAAGATACATTATCTAAAAATCAATCCATGCAAGCATCTAGATGCATCTAATTTTGACTGCCAGTTTGGGGCATCTTAAGGAGTCAGCTAATACCTGCCACATCCCTAAGCCCACCCCTTTCCCCCATTGGCAGAGCCATGTGTGTTGTGATACCCCATAACAGCCACACCACTAGCTGCCCCAGTGAAGTGCTGATGGAGAGCTCCAATTGCTAAGTAATGTTAGCTGATGGGCAGCTCAATCCAGACATACATGGCAGCCAGCTGTGGTGTAACTGCCGTGCTGCTAGTAGACTTCCTGAGGACTTTGGCATGTTGGAGCTTGGGGAGGGGAGAGGCGTAGCTTGCCTTGAGGGAGACAGTCGCCATGACAACACCACTGGCGTAAGCACACAAGGGAGGAAGAGGCAGTCGGAGCGGATGGCCAGCCCACCCCCCGCATTGCCCAGTCCTGGCACATGCGCCATGGCTCATGACAGTCAGGGATGGGGAGAGGCAGCCCCAGAGAGGCTGATAGCCATCCCCAACCTGCCCCCAAACAGAGAACGGAGCTAATGATGGGCAGACCATCAAAGGCAAAGGAGAGACGTCCCACCAACATGGGGAGGGAACAGGAGAAGCCTGGCTTGGTAGTGAGGCGGGGTGGGACAGGCCTGCATGGGACCACGGAGAAGCCGTCAATCCCCTCACACCTTCCCACTGTCAGAGACTCTACCAATGACAGCCAGACAAGCAGGAATTACCAAGTGCAGGAGTTCGCTGTCATAGACAGCAGCTGGAATGTGTGTCTGGGAGTGAGCAGCCCAGCAGCAGACACCCCCCACACACACCCAGAGACCCCCTATGTTGCCCTGATGCCCCCTGCCATGTGCACGGAACACCTCCCCTTGGGGCCGCAGAACTCAGAGTGCAAGTGCATCAGCCGCAGAACTCAGAGTCCACTTAATCAGCCATCCCCCTTAGTGCCCCGCGCACAACAGCCCTGTGGGATCGGGTAGACTGTCAGCCCGGGCAGGGTGAAGGACGGCACCCCCTCCTCTGTCCAGCCATGCGGGGGGCAGCGTAGTGGTTCATATAATAAAAATAATAATAAAATTTTATTTATATCCCGCCCTCCCCGCCGAAGCAGTCTCAGGGCGGCTAACTACATAGGTATACAATACAATACAATTGGTATACAGACATTAAAATTAACATTATTTAAAAACAATTCAGTTCAGTTCATATAAAAGCAATTCAATAAACAAAATCATGTTGGCGGGTCCCTTAATTTAACCATCATAAATCAGCAGTCCGTAAAAGCCAGCTTAAAAAGGGTGGTCTTGCAGGCCCTGCGGAACTGGTCAAGGTTCCGCAGGGCCCGCACCTCCTCCGGGAGCTGATTCCATAAGCATGGGGCTGCGATGGAAAAGGCCCGTGCACGCGTGTTCTGAAGTTTAGCCTCTTTTGGCCCTGGGATGGTCAGCTTGTTTTCCCCTGCTGACCTCAGTGCCCTCTGGGGCTCATATGGGGATAGACTGTCCTCATGACAGTCAGGGATGGGGAGAGGCAGCCCCAGAGAGGCTGATAGGCTGGTCCTTGGCCATATAGGGCTTTAAAGGTAATGACCAGCACTTTGTAGCGAACCAGCAGCCAGTGACTGGCAGCCAGTGCAGTCCGCGTAGCCACGGCTGTATATGCTCCCACTTCGGGAGTCCTAACAACAGCCTAGCCACCACGTTCTGCACTAGCTGCACTAGCTGCAGCCTCCAGGTTCGGCACAAAGGCAGCTCCATGTAGAGGGCATTACAGTAGTCCAATCTTGAGGTGACCATCACATGAATCACTGTTGCTAGGTCCCGACGCTCTAGGAAAGGGGCCAACTGCCTTGCCTGCCTCAGATGGAAGAACGCTGACTTGGCAGTGGCTGCTATCTGGGCCTCCATTGATAATGAAGGCTCCAGTAAAACACCCAAGCTCTTTACCTGGTGCGCTGCTTTCTATGGCGCACCGTCGAAGACTGGGAGAGGTATTTCCTTCCCCAGAGCGCCGCGGCCCATGCAAAGGACCTCTGTCTTCGTCGGGTTCAACTTCAGCCCACTCAGTCTAAGCCACGTTGCAACAGCCTGCAATGCCTGATCCAGATTCCCTGGGGTGGAGTCAGGTCGGCCGTCCATTAGCAGATAGAGCTGGGTGTCATCTGCATATTGATGGCAACCCAGCCCAAACCTCTGGGCAATCTGGGCAAGGGGGCGCATATAGATGTTAAATAACATCGGGGAGAGAACTGCTCCCTGGGGCACCCCACAGTCTAGTGTGCGCCTCTGGGACCACTCACTCCCGATTGCCACCCTTTGTCTCTGACCCTTGAGGAAGGAGGAAAGCCATTGTAAGGCCAATCCCCTAACCCCTATGTCGGCGAGGCGGTGGTTCAGTAGCTAATGGTCGACTGTATCAAATGCCACCGACAGGTCTAACAGCATCAGCACTGCGACGCCGCCTTGATCCAGTTGCCGCTGGAGGTCATCTACCAAGGCTACCAGCACCGTCTCCGTCCCATGGCCTGGCCGGAAACCAGACTGGCACGGGTCTAGGACAGAAGCGTCATCCAGAAACCTCTGCAGCTGCAACGCCACTGCCGTCTCAATAATTTTACCTAAAAACGGTAAATTAGACACCGGTCGGTAGTTTGCCAATTCGGCCGGGTCTGCTGTACATTTTTTTCAAGAGGGGACGGACCAAGGCCTCTTTCAGAGGTGTTGGAAAATGCCCCTCTAGGAGGGATCTATTTATGATGTCCCATAAAGGACATCTAAGCTCCCTCTGGCAAGATTTAATCAGCCAAGAGGGGCAAGGGTCCAAATCACACGTTGTTGGGCGAGCAGCAGAGAGAATTCCGTCGACTTCCTCCAAGCTGAGTGGGTCGAAGTGGCCCAGCACTAAGCTCGAAGACAGGCACGGAGCCTCAATTTCACATACTGTATCCAATGTGATAGGCAGGTCTTGGCGGAGCGATGAGATTTTATCTGCAAAGTATTTCGCAAATGCCTCACAGCTTATCTCTAATTCTCTAACATTTGATTTGCCTTGTGGCAATGTAGTAAGGTCTCCAATTATTCTAAACAACTGTGTCGGGCACGAATTTGCAGGTGCAATCTTGGTTGCAAGGTAATCCTTCTTTGCAGCCTTGACTGCCATCTCATAAGACCTCATAAACGTTCTATAGGATGTTCTCGTCGCTTCGTCCCAAGTATGCCTCCACTGCCTCTCTAGTCATCTGAGCCCTTGTTTCAGCTGGCGTAACTCCAAGGTGTACCATGGGGCCAGCCTCACACGAGGGCATCGAGGGCATCAAGGTGCAATTTCATTGATAGCTCTGGATAGCCGGCCTTGCCAGGCCTCTACCAGGTCATCAAGAGAATTGCCAGAGGGCCAGGGATCCCTCAGGGCCGTTTGGAACCATTCCAGGTCCATCAGGCTCCGGGGGCGAGCCAAAATAGGCTCTCCGCCCATACAGGGTTGGGGCGGTGCCTCCATACAGGCCTTAAGGGCTAGGTGATCCGACCATGGAACCGCTTCTACCGCGATATCGTTCACCAAAATCCCAGACACAAAGATCAGGTCTAATATGTGCCCGGCCTGATGCGTGGGCGTCGTGACAAATTGAGAGAGTCCCAGTGTCGCCGTGGAAGACACTAGGTCCATCGCCTGAGTGGAGGCCGTGTCATCAGCATGGATGTTGAAGTCACCCAGGACCATAAGCCCTGGGTACTCCAACGCCCAGCCCGCCACTGCCTCCACTAGTGATGGTAAGGCGCTAGCTGGCGCGTTAGGCGGACGGTGCACCAGCCAAATCGCCAACCCCCCTCCAACATCCCACGCCAGACCGGCACATTCAATACCATCAATCTTTGGGGCCGGGAGAGCCTGGAAGGAATAACCCTCCCGTATGAACAACGTCACCCCTCCCCCCCGCCCATTATTCCGTGATTGGTGAAAGACCGAGTAACCCGGGGGGGTCATCCGAGAAAGAGCTACCGTCTCCCCGTCCTGCACCCAGGTCTCGGTCACGCAAGCCAGGTCCACGTCCTGCCAGAGCAGGAACTCCCTGAGGGTCGAGGTCTTATTATTTATGGACCTGGCGTTGCATAACACCAATGATGGAGACGAGCATTTCCTCTTGGCCCCACTACCTGCCACCGTTGGGATGGGAAGTAGACTGGAAGGTGGCCGAGCCCCGGAACCCCCCAGAACCAAGTCTACCCACTCTCCCAGGCATTCCCTTGGAGAGTCCACAGATAGGGAGGGGTTGCCCAGGGAACGTGCACCAGATGCCAAGCAGGAGAGAGAACAGAGGGCACAGCTCAGACTTTACTTTTTAGGAACAGAGTGCAACAGTCTCCCTAGTGTGCGCTAGGCAGTCTCGCTGTGGGTGGAGCTTCATTCAGAACAGCAGGCAGAAACAGCTGAGGGAGTGGGGGGAGTGACACACGTGGAAGCCTTTGTGTTGGAGTCCCACCTGCAAAATGGAGAGAGATATTAAGAGCACCTGCAGGGGCAGTGGCTGGAAGAGCAGGCTGCGTTTCAGCTGGATGCTCTCTTAAAGGGACAGTATCTGACCCACCTCCCCGCAACAGGGCAGCTGCCACACACACACACACACCCCGTGTCCTGCCAGGGGTTGAGAATGTGGCCCATGAAGGGAAGGGAGCAGGCGGCAGCACAGGGTAGCAGGGTCAGCAAATGCCCCCTGCTGGAGCTCACTGCCGAGTTCAAGTGCCAAAGACGCATGCATACCGAGCGGTCGAGAGCGAGGGGAGGGGGAGGATGGGGGGGCACAGTGAAACTTACCCAGGCATGGGCGACAGTCCTTGCATACAGAGCCTTCAGGAGCCCGGAACTTGTGGAAACCTCGAAAGAAGAGCAGTTAGCCCCAGGGAAGAGACCTCTCTCTTCCCATCGCAAGTCAAAGATACTGTCAAAGAAACCACACAGTGCAAAACCCATCAGCAATGTGCCTGCCTGTCCCTCGCTCTAAGTTCCTCAGTCTAAGTCACCTTAAGCTCCTCGGCAGAGCTTCCCTCCATGCAAAGCTGTCCCTAAAAACTGAGTTGTGTGAGGCCAGAGCAGAAGTATTTCTAGGAGGGGGGAGACCACGATTGGGTGCTGGGGAGGGGGCTCATCAGCCTGAGGTGCGAGGGTATTGGCGAGGCAATCATGCCGCTCCCTAAGAGCCAGTATGGAGAGCTAGTTTGGTGTAGTGTGAAGTGCACGGACTCTTATCTGGGAGAACCGGGTTTGATTCCCCACTCCTCCATTTGCACCTGCTGGAATGGCCTTGGGTCAGCCATAGCTCTAGCAGAGGTTGTCCTTGAAAGGGCAGCTGCTGTGAAAGCCCTCTCCAGCCTCACCCACCTCACAGGGTGTCTGTTATGAGGGAGGAAGGTAAAGGAGATTGTGAGCTGCTCTGAGACTCTTTGGAGTGGGGGGCGGGATATAAATCCAATATCTTCTTCTAAGAGATTTGCAAGCTTCTGCAGTGGTGGAGGCGACCTTTGTTTTTCGTTTCAATGAGTGCCTATGGGGCATGCCAGCATTTTCCGTGGCGTGGGTTTGTGCCTGGCGGGGGGGGGCGTTCCCACACCAAAAGGTCTCTGGATCTCGACCAGCAGCAGCCCCGCCCCTGGGTCAGCCTCCTCCTGTTCCAATGTGCTGCCCTGCACTTCTGCAACGCCCCGAACTTGGTAGGGCGGCACTCCACCCTCAGCCAATGGCGGCGGCACGCTGTGGCATCTGGAGAGTTGTGCATGCCCCATTTCCACTGGCGCTGAAGGGGATATGCCAGAGTATCTCTCCCTACCACTGGTGTAGCAGTAAGTCCGCCTCCAGAGCACTTTCAGCCCCACCCCCTCGGATTGTGCTGTAAATCATTTAATGGGTATAAGTTTCTTATACAGCATAAATCTGACATTCAAAATCTAAATTGCGGGGAACTGGGGAATTGAATCTGGGATTTTCTGCATACCAAAAAGTTGATCTACCACTGAGCCATACAGCTCCAGGCCCCCACCCCTTTTATATCCATTAACTTGACAATATTAAGAGTGTTGATTATGCTGCAATGTATTGGTGTAAATCTTTAATTTTTGTCACAGCTGACTAATATAGTCACTCTTTTGGAATAGTAACCACAGATGATGTTACCACATAGGCCAGGAGAGCGAAAACTTAAAGATATTGGTAAAAGCTATATTTAAGCAACCAATGGATAAAAATCAACTTACAATGAATAATATATGAAACTTCTAACATGGTACACTCAAAAGTAAAAAAAAGAGAGAGATGGTGCATATTTGAGTAGATAATATAAAACTGCATAGAGGAAATGTCGGAGATCCTGTTTCTAGAGGATCAAAACATCTCACAGACTTTTAAACATCAAACTTTACTTTCCCATATCATTTGAAATAAGGACATAAAGAATATATGGGCATACAGAATTATGCATGATGAAAATGGACTATGAATAAGTGGACAGATAGTATTGCACATACCCCCATAGGAGGTTTGGCTACAGAGAACAGGAAATGAACTTGCATAACTGAAAAGTTTTCAGCTTTGATAGCTAGTGAAAGGGCACCATTAAAAGAATACTTGATAGAGTGATTATTAGGCAAGTAAACAAAACACAGTGAACGCATGCCTGGAATGGATTCAAGCTGCTGTATCTGTTCCTACTTGTTTCAAAACTGAACTATGCCGTATACAGTCACTGAATCTATGTAGAAAACTAAGCACCTAAGGGGAGCAGTTTTATCTCAACAGGAATATTGGCCATCTGTACCATTCTGCCAAGTAGTAAGAAGAATTTAACTACATGTTTTGTTACATATGCAGTAAGATTTGTAGCAAAATGTGTGGTAAATTGGTGGCCTAAGTGGACTTATTGTGTGTTGACATCCTTTTTAAACTTGGTTGTCTGAATGGAGTGAATGGCCCCAATGGACACTGATACCACCACAATACAGCATAAAAACTCTTGAAACTTCCAGGAAGTGTTGTGGACTCCATTTGCTAGCCTATTTCAGAGTGAATACCATGCTATGACTCCACTGACATTTATATGTAGTGTGGCAAAGGCTAGACCTCTTAGTAACTTATTACTGCTTTTCAGTCATAGTACTTAAACTAGGAGTGTCAAACTCATTTGTTATGAGGATCAGATCTGACATAACTTAGACCTTGTGAGGAAGGACCATGTGTGTTATAAAATGTAATGCCAGGTAGCAGAATATAAACTTTATAAAAGATAAAAACACAATGAAAGATTTTTAAAAAACTAAAAATAAAACATGCTTAAAAGATTAGCACTCCTGTTTATTTAACAGTCTCTGATAACTGACACTTCTTCATCTGAATTATTGCATCAAAATGTGGAAACAATGTCTGTGCTGTAGCAATTTAAAGTATGCTGTTCAGGTGTATCTGCAAGTTGCAACCCTAATTTTGATTTATTCATTACAGAAATCTGATGGTCAATGCTTTGAGCCTAAGACCCAGAGGAAAACTTGAAATGGCTGGTCATTGTGAGCTTTTTTACATTAGTTGCTTCATGTGCTGGTTGAGAACATGTGAAGGCATCATATCTTGAATAAAACTTCATTGATCTTAAAGGTGCTTTCTTTGTATCTCTCCTGTGGGATCAAGAGAACTGAGAAAAGGAAGCTCTGGATCTTTCCCTCCTTCCCCTGGAGATGAGGAGGGGGAGGAGTCTCAGTCAACAGAAGGAAGAGAGGCTTGGCTTAGTAGCTCTGCTTGCAATTGATAGAGCCTGGCAAAGCAAGCTCTCCCCCCCCACACACCTTTCCTCCTCAAGAAAAGAGTCTCAGTCAATGGAGAAAATACAGATTTTGCTCTGTAGCACCTGTGCAATTGAGCAAGCCTGGCAAAGCAAGCTGAGAGGGAGAAGGAAGCAGATGGTAGTGAGTTGTTCACAGGCCTGATAATCCGGTTCATGGGGCACATGTTTGACACCTCTGACTTAGTGCAACCTGTAAACACTTTCCAGGGAGTAAGCTCCATTGAATAAAATGATAAGTTCTTAAGGCACCTGCAAATATATCTATCAAATGAACAACATAGTAGCTGGAAAGGATTTTTGGTTTGTTGGTTTATTAATTTCATATATAGCCAGCCTATCTCACTGAAATTCAAGGCTGATTATATATTTTTTAAATAGCTCAAAAAACAACAAGCAGAATGGAAAATAATGCATGTGACATTATTATGGGGGAAGGAATTTCACCCCCTTCTGAAGTTTACCATTTTAGCTATACCCATTGATTCCTGTTATCTTACACACTAAGATAAGGTGGTGCTCTAGCAGGAGGGTAGGAAGGTTTGGAAATATATATTCCTTGTTCTTGAGCATTAATTAATTAGATGACAATCAATCAATCAATAAATAAATAAATAAATAAATAAATTTATATCCTGCCCTCCTCGCAAGCAGACTCAGGATGGGTTCCATCATAAAATTCACAGTATTAACAAATTGATAAGTTAAAAATATCTAAAAACAGCAAATCAACAAAGCAGCATAACACATGACTGATGCTCAACAGACCTCAACAAGAATCAGGTCCCAGGAGATCATTCAGATCTGAGGTTACTAGAGTTGTGGCCAATAAAAGTGGGTACTTATTGCTTCAATTAAAGGCCTGGTGGAAGAGCTCCATTTTGCAGATGCTGCAGAACTGTAAGAAGTCCTGCAGGACCCTAATATCTAGTGGAAGCTCATTCCATCAGGTAGAGGCCAGGGCCAAAAAAAACCCTGGCCTAGTTGAGGCAAGTTGGATGTCCCTGGGGCTAAGGACAACCAGAAGATGTTTAATGGATCTTAGATTCCTGCAATGCTCATATGGGGGGAGGCAGTCCCAAAGGGACGCTGGTCCCTGGCTGTATAGGGCTTTAAAGGCAAGTACCAGCAGCTTGAAATGGATCCAGTACTCAATAGGCAGCTAGTGCAGTTCTCACAGCACTGAGTGTGTACATGTCCACACAGACAATGAAGTCAACACCCATGCTGCTGCATTCTACACTAGCTGCCATTTCCAGAGAAGCATCAAGAACAGCTTCACATAGAGAGAGTTACAATAATTCAGCCTGGAATGACCATTGCATGGGTTGCTGTAGCTAGTTCATGGGGGGGGGGGTGAAATACAGGTTCATAGTTACAGTGGGGCCTGGGGGGGCCAGGCCACTTCATTAAATCCCCCCTTCCATTTGTATGGTCTCTCCACTGGAGGCCTTCCAAGCGACTCCAGAGCAGCAGCAGCAGGCAGGCAGCAGGGAGGGTATGGAGCAGTGACAACCCTAACAGCAGGAACTCAGCCAGAAGCAGCAGCAGCAATCCAGTGGGGGGCTCCTTTCTGGAGGGGGGATCCACCCTCTCCCAGGACAGGCCTGGAGCCCCAACCTTCCCCTCCTCTACCCCCTAGGAACTCACTCCACATGACTTGCTCCTGGCTACCTTTCCAGTGGATCAGCGCCTTCCTCGGTGTACAAGGGACCCTACCCACCCCATGCACACACTCAATCACTGGGGGATGGAGGAGCCCAGTGTGACCTTCACTGCTCTGCAGTGAATCCTGCCTCCCTCCTCATGCCCAGCGTTGCCTCTGGCTGCTTCTGTTTGAGCTGGGAAGAGCCAAAATGCCAGCACCCCCCTCTTCCTGCCAAGCCCTGTGCGCTGCTCTGCCCAAGAGAAGCAATGCCTTTTCCCAAACTCTTTTTCCAGCATGCAGACTGTGCAGAAGGTAACTCCTAGAGATTGCAAAAATGCTATGGCAACCAATAACATGCTGTTTTTTAAAAAGTTTGTGATGTCATTTTGTGCCCCGTGGCCCCCCACCTAAAATTTTATCTACTACCCCCCCCCCTTCTAAATTTTTCTGACTATGGGCCTGGTGAGATATGGGACCAACTTCCTGATCCATCTCAGATGGAAGAAGGCAGACCTGGCAGTGGTGATGACCTGGGTCTCCATAGTCAGCAAAACATCGAGTAACACCCCCAGGCTCCTCACCCTCAACGCTGGCTCAAATGGTGCCCTATCAAAGGCTGGAAGCCTGATTCCCAGTCCCAATCCCCCACAACTCAGGGGATTTCATTCCGTCTCATCCAACCCCACTAGTCCCACTAACAAATTCCAATTAATGTTATTAATCTAAAAATTCTAGAAATACAATTCAGAATTAGGCTAAATATTATTTCCTACAGCTAGCCAGACTTGGCCAGCCATGACCAAGGGGTAGGATAAAAATTTAGCAAACAATGATGAGAACAAATGGTAAAGTACTGTGGAAGTCTCCCATATAGAAGCTGATCATAGCTTGTCAAAATGTCCTCCAACGATATCTAAAAAACCCCCAAGGGGAGCCATTTCCAGATACCTTCCCAGATATCTCTTCATGGCCAACCCCCCAGATCATCCAACCTGGAAGTCAGTTTGATTTACTGTAAACTTTTATCCGTCCTGATGAGTTTGGCCTCCTCACCAATTGCTGTTCAGATGAAAGTCACCAAGTCTGGGCAACGAAAGCCCCTCTAATTGTAGCTGTATTTCAGAAACCCTCTGACACAATTCTTTTCACTCAGCAACCCTCTGCTCTAATTGTAGAGATTCTTTAGATTCATGCCTAACTCAAGACAAAGTTTCCACTTGTTCCTGGCTGGAGGTAGGTATTGCCAGAGCTGATCTTCTCTATCTACAGAAAGGGTTGCCTTTACCTGCATCATTTTGAATAATCACTAATCTTCAAAACTTCAGGGACACAAGAGAAATATATACTGGATAATACTGGAGACAGAAAGCCATTCAGTACATAGAGACATTGAAGCTGAGATCTTTTGGAAGAAAATGTTGAAAATTGATTTGGCCAATTATATCTTGAAGTAATCATAATAAGAACACTAAATGAGCAAAAGGAGACTGTATCTCAGCCCACATTTTCTCATAAATGTTCATGTGTCTTGTGTTTTATGTGTCATTCAATAGACAACTAATTCCTGTTTAATATAATTGCGGTAAAATGCCATTTCATAATTCCATTTGTGTCACTATAATATGACTGAGATACAAGAGAGGGTTGAAATAAATAATAGTGTGGTTTAGCAGGTTTTGGCCTTATGATATCAGCCTTATATTGAGCTATATAATGAAAAAAGCAGCTTAGCTCTGTAAGCCCCATCATCTCTCACGATATAATATAGTGTAGTTATTAAAGTGGCAACACTAGACAACATTGTCTTCATCCAACTACCGCTTAATCTCTATTACCTGGGGGTTAAAAGTCACAGAACGATCATGCATGTCAGTGATTCCTGCAGCAGATTGTTACTGAACCATGTAAGGCCATTTTAATGGGGAGAATTAGTTCCCACCAGCTTCTCAAGTCACAGATATTACAGTCCTCTGCCTTCGTCACCTCTGTCAAAAACAATAACAGGTCCTCCAGTGTCTCTTACTAAATCAAAATGAGAAGTTCTAGGTTGTTGTTTTTCCCCCTGTAGTGATAAAATAAGTTCTATGGAAAAATTACAGGTGAAACTGAGCTTGGTAAATGTACAGGTTGACACTTCTGTAATAGAACTGAATTAATGAAGAAGGATATTATTGCCATGGATCTTTAAACACCAGAACTTATTCAATTAGCATTTTGATATCAAGAAATGCTGGCAGTCCCTATTTATTATTTTCATAGCCAGCACAACTGCTAAATTTGATTCAAAAGGAAAACAAGATGGTTTTCAGTGATATCTCAAATAGTGATTATTTGACTAGTAAGAGACATTCACAGCAGATCATGTTGTGGATCAATTTGCCCCAGCCCCATTAACTTCAATTGAGGAACAAGTAATTGGTTCATGACAAATCTGTTCAGCCAATCAGGAAAGGTTGGCAGGACTCCTTATTCAGCATCAACCTCACCTACAGCATTTTGCTGTGACTGACATGCTCCCTATGGACAGTGTGAGATTAGGTAGTCAATATATTTAGCATTGAGCAGGAATTTGTGTGGGGAGGGTTACCACCTTGACTAAATAGAAATCTCTTTTTTTTTCATTCTATCCTTGTGCACAGGGTGTTCTTCTCCTTAAATAGATTTACCTCCAAAACTGGTTATGCCTAGGGGTGTGCATTTGGTTCGGGCGAACCGAATCAAGCACTGAATCACCCCTGATTCGGCTGTATGCGGAATTGCCAATTCCAATTGGGGTCCATTATGCGGGAGCCGAGTATAGCTCCCTGTATACTTCCGTATAAATATTTGGAAGTATACGGATGTCAATGCAAAAGGCTGGAAAGTGGCTTCTGCAGCCTCAGGGGAGCTGCTAGCCTCCTTTCCTGCCTTTGGTAGAATTTTCCCACCTCTCCCATAGCCTCCCTGGGATCAGGGAGGGGGGGAGGGGGAAGAGGAGCCCCAGCAGCCAATCCAAAGCATGCATTTGCAAAATGCATTGCAAATGCATGCTTTGAAGGGCTTTTGTGTAGCTGATCCTCCAGCCATCAACAACAATGTTGTTCTTTTGTCTGTGTGTGAGAGAGATTGTTCTGTTCTGGCCCTTGGCCTCAGCCTTACCAGACTTGCTTGGTGTAAGAGAACACGTCTAAAAGGTAAGACAGTCTTGGGGTTCTTGTTTTTATTTTAGTTGGTAAAAGGACTTTTTAATACTCAGAGTCCCTTTACTTGTCCAGATTTGGGTGGTGGGTACTAGCTTATTTGGGGTTAGGGGGTTCTGCTGGGGTGGGGGGGATTTTGCCAATTTGCCTGTATCTTACTTTAGTGAGAGGACTTTTAAAAGTGCAGTGTGTTTTTACTTTTCCTGATTTGGGTGGCTTGGATTTCTTGGGGTTAGGGTGAAGTTTTCTTTGGAAGGGAGGGGTTGGTAAAGTTCCTGTATTGTTAAAAGTTAAGGTTTTTTACTGTTTTAAAAGGATTCTGTGTTTGTTTTGTTGCTGCTTGTTGTGCTTGGCCAGCTCTCCCCATGTTGTTTGGGGCAGGGCTGGAGAGCTGGCATCTGTAGATTGTGTGTTCTGTGGCAGGGAAGCTGGCACCTGGGTGAGAGACCCAAAACCAGCAGGCTTGTTGTGTTTGGCCAGCTCTCCCCGTGTTGTTTGGGGCAGGGCTGGAGAGCTTGCATCTGGGTTTGCTGCAGCCAGATCAGCAGAGCAGACGTTGAGCAGATTGTGTTTTGTGTGGCGGTGATATTGGCAACTGGGTTTATATTGATTCCAGGCCTGCACTGCAGGGTTCATCGAGTAGATAGAGGGATGTAGTGCATCTGGGTCCTATAGAGATTATCTGGTGTGAAGTAAGGTTTGGCTTTGGGTGCCCCAGGAATTGGACCCCCTGGTCCTATTTTTTTTTTTTTTTTGGCCTTGTGGGTTTTGTGTGGGACAGTGCCCTGAAGCTGCACAGCAGTTTGGGGGGCTCTCCTCAAAACCTCCTGCTCCCCAGAGCCACTTTTCCCACAACAATTACAGTGAGGAAGTGGCTCTAATTGGTTTTTTCTCACCAATGGGAGCAGTGTTCCTTTTGGGGTGCCCACAGATGGGTGCAGTCTTTTTGGGCCAGGGGAGTTTCATGCTGGGGAGTCCCCTGAAGCTGCCCTGCAGTTTTGCGGCCTCTCCATCAAACCCCTCTCTGGCCAGAGCCACTTTCCCCACAGCAATTATAGTGGAGGAAGTGGCTAATTGGGCTTTCCCCAGCATTGGGCCCAGACAGGGACCCCCTGGCCCAATCTTTTTGGGACTTGGGGGTTTTGTAGGGGAGAGTCCCCTGTGGGTTCCCGGCAGTTTTGGGGCTCTCCCTCAAACCCCCTGCCCCCCAGTAACCTCTAATTATGCCCTATGTTGCAATTGATTTCAATGGCCCATAGGGTATAATGGTGGAATAGGGGCACCCTCTTTGGGTGCCCCTGGAATGGGATCCCCTGGCCCAATCTTTTTGGGACTTGGAGGGTTTGTAGGGTAGAGTCCCCTGCAGGTCCCTTGCAAATTTGGAAGCTTTCCCTCAAACCTTCTCCCCTCCAGGTGGCTTCAAATACACCCTATTTGTCAAGTCTGATGTTTCAATAACGAGTCCTTGTTGATAAAAGTAGCAAGTTTATTGTAACATATTGCAAGACTGGTCGACAGAGATTGAGAGAACTGGCGAGCATATACAGAGGGCAAACATTTAAGGTGCAGATCAGAGGAATTCCTACGGGGGGGCCTCCTAAGCGAGCACATTCACACATCGTTGTTACTTTATCGTTCTCAGGCCTGGCTGGCCTTGGGCACTTCCTTGGTACCCATTATCTTTGAGAAGGCACAGTAATCTTTTTCTCATAGCTAGTTGCAGAGCTTGGCTACATAACAAAGGGAAGGAGGGGGGGAAGGAGAGGTTGAGCTAGCAGCACTTGAATACAGTATGGCTTTTACCCAGGAGTCATTTCCTGAACCAAAGTTTGAACCAGAGTTGAAAATCTATGCTAGTAAAACATAACTCAGACTTGACATACTGCCCCCCCTAAGCCCCCTCCATGGCGAGGAGAGGGGTCCTAGCCTGGGGCAAGTGTTCCAGGGGTTCGGTAGTGGTGAGGCAGCAGTCCGCCAGGGTGGAGAGGAGCCGCGAGGGGAGAGGATGCCAGCTGGACGGCCCCGGATCTCGCCGGATCAAGCTGCAATGAAACACAGGGTGGATTTTACCCAGGGCAGGTGGCAAGTCCAGTTCCACAGTCACTGCATTAATCACTCTTTTCACTTTGAAGGGCCCTAGGAACTTGCAAGCTAGCTTCTTAGAGGGCTGGGTTAAAGGAAAGTTTTTGGTTGATACAAACACCGAGTCCCCTACTTTAAACTCTCCCGCCGGGACATGGGATTTGTCATACTGTTTTTTGTAGGACTCCTTGGCCGCCTCCAGATTCTCTTTAATGATTGGCCAACTGTTGCTCGGCCCCTTCCACCACTGCTCGAAGGAGGTGGGCGTATCTGTTAACCCCCCTTGCAACAGCGGAAGCGGCTTCCCCTCGTAGCCAAACACTGTGAAAAGGGGGGAGGCTTTGGTGGAACTCTGCATGGTGTTGTTGTAGCAGTATTCAGCGAAGGGGAGTAATTCTACCCAGTCTGATTGTCTTTGATTAACGAAGCACCTTAGGTATTGTTCAAGCACCCCGTTAACCCTCTCCGTCTGTCCGTCCGTCTGTGGGTGGTAGGCGGAGCTCAACCCCTGTTCCATTCCTATTAATTTACAGAACTCCCGCCAGAAGGTGGCAACGAACTGCGGCCCGCGGTCACTAATGACCTTATCGGGGAATGAGTGTAGTTTTATCATGTGATCGAAGAACAGGGCCGCCAGTTTCTTTGCGGTGGGCAGTTGTGCGCAGGGGATGAAGTGCGCTTGCTTAGAAAAAGTGTCCACCACCACCAAAATGACAGTCTTTCCCCGCGAGGGGGGGAGCTCCACTATGAAGTCCATGGACATTATTGACCATGGCCGCTTGGCGGTCTCAAGTGGTTGTAGCAAGCCCGGCGGTCCCCCCCCTCTTTTTGGCCATTATACAAATGGGGCAGCTGGTGACAAAGTCAGATATGTCTTTGCGGAGGGAGGGCCACCAGAATTGTCTGTTAACCAGGTGTAGCGTCTTGACATAGCCAAAATGCCCAGCCAGTTTAGAAGAGTGGCAGAGCTGTAAGACTTCCCTTCTCAGGGGCCTGGGCACATATAGTTTTTCTCCTTTGTACCAGAGTCCGTCTTTGGCTTTCTGCACCCCCCCTGGCCTCTCGTTTCCCTCCCTCTCGGTCTCCAGGGCAATGATCTCAGGGTTGATTCCTCCCAAATCCCTCTTCCTTTTCTGGGAGCGGGTAGTGACCATGGCGGCTATCTGGGAGGGGGAAATCAGTGAGTCCACTACCTCTTCCCTCTGGCTCTCGTGCTGCGGGAGCCACGAGAGGGCGTCCGCCAGAAAGTTCTTTGCCCCCGGAATGTGCCTCAGGGTGAAGTCAAATTTCGAGAAAAACCCTGCCCACCGGATTTGTTTTTCACTCAGCTTTCTTTTACCCGTTAGAGCCTCTAAGTTCTTATGATCGGTCCATATTTCAAAGGGGAGTCTCGCCCCTTCCAGCCAAGACCTCCACGTTTTCAGGGCAAACATCACTGCGAACGCCTCCTTGTCCCAAACGGACCAGTTACGCTGGTCGGCTGAAAACTTTCGGGATATGTAGGCGCATGGTCTTAGCTTCCCCTCCCCGTCCTTCTGCATGAGAATGGCTCCTACGGCCATGTCGGAGGCGTCGCATTGGACCACGAAGGCCTTTTGCTCGTCCAGGTGGCTTAGGACCGGCTCACTCATGAACAGGCGCTTCAGGTGCTCGAACGCGGATTGGCACTCTTCCGTCCAATTTAGCCTAGCTCCGGGCCGCTTGGCCTCGGGGCCCTTGCCCTTGGTCTTTAGGAGATCAGTCAGGGGCAGGGCTATCTGGGCGAACCCCTCAATGAATTGTCTGTAAAAATTTGCGAACCCGAGGAACGATTGGAGCTGTCTACGTGTCCTCGGGGGGGCCCATTCCAATACTGCCTGGACCTTCGCCGGGTCCATGGCCAATCCGCGTTCTGACACTCAGAAGCCTAGGTAGTCTAGTTCCATCCGATGGAACTCGCATTTAGACAATTTAGCATACAGTTGATTTTTCAGCAGGGTGCTGAGCACCTCTCAGACCAATTTCACATGTGATTTCTCGTCTTGCGAGTAAATAATGATGTCATCAAGGTACACCACCACCCCCTTGTACAGGTAATCTCACAGCACATCATTGATAAAGTTCATGAACACCCCCGGGGCCCCCTGCAGTCCGAACGGCATCACTAAGTATTCGAACTGTCCCATGGGGGTATTAAAGGCCGTCTTCCACTCGTCTCCCTCTTTAATGTGCACTCGGAAGTAGGCGTCTCGTAAGTCCAGTTTGGTGAATATTTCCCCCCCCCCCCCCCCGCAACCGTGCTCAACAAGTCCCGGATGAGGGGGATGGGGTAAGCGTTGGACGTGGAAATCGCGTTTATCCCACGAAAATCAGTGCAAAGTCTCAACGAGTTGTCCTTCTTCTTCCTGAATAGGACTGGGGCCGCGTGGGGGGCCGTGGCCGGTCGGATGAACCCCCTTGCTAAGTTCTGATCTAGGAACTTGTGTAGCTCTTTCTTTTCTGCCCACCCCATCTGATAGAGTTTTGCCTTGGGTAAGGTTTCCCCCGGGATCAGTTCTATGGCACAGTCCGTGCTTCGGTGGGGGGGGGGCAGTTGATTGGCCTCCTTCTCACTAAAGACTTCCATGAGGTCCCGGTAGGGCACGGGGACCGAGTGTACTTCCTCCACGGTCACACACGCCCTCTCCTTGGCAGCGGGAGCTTTTGGCCCCCACGCCTGGTCCCACCGATGGGATTCGCACCCCGGGTCCAGGAACCTGATGGTTTTGGCCCTCCACCTGATTAAGGGTTCATGCTTTTCCAGCCACCCCACCCCTAGCACTATCGGGTATGAGCACGAGGGAGCAATCACAAAAAGCTCTTGGTCCCAATGCTCCTCGATCCCTACCGGGCACGGTTGCATCTCGTGCGTGCAAGGCTCTCCGCACATCACCGACCCATCCATTTGTTCGAATAGCATCGGGTGGGGTAGGGGTGAGCTTTCTAGTCCCAAGGCCTCCACCACCCTGGGGGACATCAGTTCCCTGTTACACCCCAAGTCTATTAGGGCCCTGATCTGCATGAACCTCCGTAGCTTGGGGTTCAGCAATTTCACAGTCACAAAGTACAGTTTCCCCGTCACGCTCACCGTCAGCGGCTCCCCGTCACGATCGACCTGCTGTTGGGCAGCCTTCAGGGCAGCAGGTCGGCATCGTTTCCCGCCGGTTCTTCGATCCAAGCCAGGTCCGCGAGCTCGGCGGAGAGGAGCACCTCCTCCTCCTGTAGCTCCTCTTGCACCAACGCTGCGCTGCTCCTCGCCACATCCTTAGGGCGGCCGGGTGGCTTCTTCAGGGTTTGGGCGACAGCTTTCGGCGGGGTCGGGGCGGCCCTCGGCGGTGGGGGGTGCGGACAGCTGGAGGCCAAGTGATTGGGGTCGCCGCAGCGGAAGCACCTGCGCGGCCCCACCGGCACCGCCACCGCCGGTTTCTTCCCCTTTGGCGGCTCCACTTTCGGGGTCCCCCCTTTCGTCTGGGTCTTCCCAGACTGGTGCTGCCGGAGCATGGCCACTCTCTTGAGGTTGTTCTCCACCTCTCCCGCTAACTGGATCCACCCCACCAGGGTGGCCGGACGGGCTTGGGTGAGGGCCCAGTCTAGGATGCTCGCGTTCAGTCCATTCGTGAACTGCTCGATCTTCATTACTTCGTTCCAGCCCCAGACTCTGGCCACGTTGGCTTGGAAGTCAGCAGCATATTCGCGAATGGGTCGGGGCCCCTGCTGCATGTCTCGTAAAGCCGCTAGCGCCCGGGTCTCTTGCAGTGGGTCCTCATATTGGGTCAGCAAGGCTTGCAGGAAAGTGTGCACGTCATCCAGGATCGGGCTCCTGGTCTTACACAGGCCCACATACCATCTTTTGGCTGACCCCCTCAGCTTCGACCCCAGGTAGTCGACTCGGCTAAATTCATCCGGGAAGGAGTTCCCCCAGTAGTGCATGAAGCTGTTCGCTTGTATTGCGAAGTAGTTCACCTCCTCCGGGTCCCCATCGAAGGTGGCATCTAGTTCTCTCCCCACGTGCCGGAGACCCACCGGGGCCCCAGCGGCTGGGGGCGCGGGCGCTGGTGCCTGGCGTGCCCCGACCCTCGCCGGGGGAGGGGTGTCCGCTGCCGCCGGTTGGCTGGGGCGGCCTCTGGCCGGGGCAGCTGGCCCCGCCGGGCGTCTGGAGGTCGCTCCCCCCATGGCTCTTCCGAGCTGGATCATTAGGTCCCGGACCTTGTCCCGCAGCCCCCCGAGGGCGCCATCGATCTCCCTCTGGACCATCGAGCGGAACAATTGATAATCCTCCTCGTCTTGCCCCTTGAGTCGGGGTTCTTCACATTCGGCCTTCCTGGCCCCAGCTCCATCGTCCCCACTTTCCCCCACGTGGACGACGATGATGCTGTCCACTTCTCCCGTCTCTCCGGAGCCCGGGTTGGCAGCCTCACCCTCAGCCATCTGGATCTGCCTAACGTGGCGGTTTAGGATGGCGTCTCTGCGCAGCGGGGCCTGGTCCATGATGGTGGTCGAGGTCCGCGGCTGATACTGCCTCGGGGACAGCACTAGTTGGAACTCGGGCGGAGACTCCGCTGCCCTCCTGGGGTCCAGTACGTGCCACGGGGTAGCCCCTTCCGAGCCCGCTTCGAGTGGGAGTTCTCCGTTGCCTGGAATCTGGTCAGCCATTTGGCTTTTCAAGTTGCCGGCACAGTCGAAACCCCCAAAAAGGGAGTTCTCTCAAAATGTCAAGTCTGATGTTTCAATAACGAGTCCTTGTTGATAAAAGTAGCAAGTTTATTGTAACATATTGCAAGACTGGTCGACAGAGATTGAGAGAACTGGCGAGCATATACAGAGGGCAAACATTTAAGGTGCAGATCAGAGGAATTCCTACGGGGGGGGCCTCCTAAGCGAGCACATTCACACATCGTTGTTACTTTATCGTTCTCAGGCCTGGCTGGCCTTGGGCACTTCCGTGGTACCCGTTATCTTTGAGAAGGCACAGTAATCTTTTTCTCATAGCTAGTTGCAGAGCTTGGCTACATAACAAAGGGAAGGAGGGGGGGAAGGAGAGGTTGAGCTAGCAGCACTTGAATACAGTATGGCTTTTACCCAGGAGTCATTTCCTGAACCAAAGTTTGAACCAGAGTTGAAAATCTATGCTAGTAAAACATAACTCAGACTTGACACTATTTGCCATTGATTTCAGTGGCCCATAGGGAATAATGCGACCATATATTTGGAAATAGCCGCGCATCTACCGTATATGCGGCTATTCCGACTACAGATTTCAGAAATATATGGGATTCTGAATTTTTTTCCCCGTATACTTCCGAATCCGTGTACTACCATTTTTTTTTTTTTGCACATCCCTAGTTATGCCTAGGGTAGCCAACCTCAGGTTGGAAAATCCCTGGATATTTGTGGGGGGGGGGCAGAACCTGGGGAGAATGTAGCTTTGGGAGAGGAAAGACTGCAGCAGGTTCTAATGCCATATAGTAGGAGACTTGCAGCACAACAGAAAAGAGCTTGACACCTCTCTGTACATATGTCTGAACAGGCAGTGATAAGGAAGGCTGGTGGAAGAACCAGCTGAATTTGGACAAATCTATCCAAAATGCAGACCTGGTGGTTGCATAGCACAACCCACCCTTAATACCATCAGTTTATTGAAATAAGCAGTGATGTAATTCAACCATTTAATTAATTTAATAATGTAAATAAACTAGTTGAACCTACTTTCTGTTGCCTCATGTCACCTGTTGTTGAAGTAAAATTCTATAAAAACTGGAAAGTCCTAGACTGCTAGAGTCCTGTTTCATGCTTGCTTGCAATCCCCCCCCCCACACACACACACACATATGTGCCTCAGGGCTGTGCAGAGTGCAGAAGTGCTATTTATGTGAATTGGCACCATCCCATGGGTCTGTATATCTGGATAGTGAGATATGTATGAATATCATTATTTTTAAAAGGTGGCTGCAATTGTGGAAGTAGCCATAAATGTGAATATATGGTGCTTGGTGAGCAAATCTCCATGCAGCACGCACTGGAATGCGGTGTACCTCAAGGAGCTATTCTCTCACCAATGATGTTTAACATCTATATGCACCCCCCCTGCCCAGATTGCCTGAGGTTTTGGGCTGGGTTGTCATCAATATGCAGATGACACCTAGCTCTATCTGTTGATGGATGGCCACCCAGACTCCGCCCCAGGTCATCTGACCTTGGCCTTAGAAGCCGTGGCAAGTTGGTTGAGGCAAAGTCGATTGAAGCTTAATCCAGCTAAAATGGAGGTCCTGTACCTGGGTTGGGGGAGATTAGGATTAGGGTCGGGTATCCAGCTCCCAACCCTGGATGGTGCATCTCTTGTGCCAGCTCAGAAGGTGAAGAGTCCAGGAGTAACATTAGATGCCTCAGTTTCGATAGAGGCACAGGTCACAGTGGTTGCTTGGTCTGCCTTTTATCATCTTCGGCAGGCCAGGCAGCTAGCACCTACCTATCCTCCCAGGACCTAGCTACAGTGATCCATGCGACAGTCACTTCCATGCTGGATTACTGTAACTTGGTCTATGTAGGTTTACCCTTGAGACTGATCTGGAAACTCCAGCAGGTGCAGAATGTAGCAGCTTGGCTGTTGATAACAGTACCATTCTGGGCACACATCCAGCCAGTGCTGCATCAACTGCACTGGCTACCAATTGAGTACCAACTCCATTTCAAGGTTTTAGTTTTGACTTTTAAAACCTTACATGGCCTGGGGCTGACATATCTATGGGACTGCCTCTCCCCATATGTGCCGCAGAGATCACTATGATCCAGCACACAAAATCTGCTGACGGTCCCTGGCCCGAAGGACATCCATCTTGCCTCAACCAGGGTCAGGGCTTTTTCAACCTTGGTCCCAGCCTGGTGGAATCAGCTCCCTTTAGAGATCCGGGCCCTCACAGAATTATTATCTTTTTTGCAGGGCCTGTAAAATGGAGCTATTCCACCAGGCCTTTGGTTGAGGCAGTGGATGTCCTACTCCACTGACTGGCCCTATGTGGCGATCCACCTCTGCTGTAATATAAATTTATTTTATTTACTATCTTTGGTTCATATAATATATGACCAACTGAGCTGCCATTTATAATTTTGTTATGATCTGTATAATTGTTCACATTGTTCTGGTTTAAACTGTTGTTTTTATACTGTTTTTAGAATGTTGTGATCTGCCCTGAGCCCTTCCCTGGGAAAGGGCAGACTATGAATTGCCATAAATAAATAAACAAACAAACAAACAAATGGATAAGAAAGATCCTTTATTCTGAGTCATACCATCTAGCTCAACATTGCTTCTTCTAGTTGGCAGAAGCACTGCAAAATCTCAAGAGGACAAGGCAACAGACAAGGCTCCCTCTCAGTGCCTACTACTGAGAATTCTTTCTACTGGAGATGCCAGGAATCAAACCTGAGGCCTTCAGTGCATAAAAAGTGGACCTGCTTGCAAGTCATCTTTGGGTTGCCAACCTCCAGGTGGGGCCTGGAGATCTCCTGGAATTACAGATGATCTCCCTAGATAAAATGGAACTTTATGGCATTATGCCACACTAAGGTCCCTCCTCTCCTAAAACCTCACACTCCTCAGACTCTGCAAGCAAATCTCCAGGAATTTCTCAAGCCAAAGTTGAAAATTTTAGCTATTCTTTATGTCAAATGTTGTCACAGATCAATGTCATCTTGAAGGCCTATCATTCTGACCTTTGTTGTTTGATAGTGTTTCTCAGTTCTGGGAGGAAGCCAAGCGTCTGAACTCTCTAGGCCTTGTGCTGGGGAGAGGGGGGAGAAGTGTGGATTTAATAATGCTTTGAATTCCTCAAGGGAATGGGGAGACCAGCCTGAGAACCAAAGTTATGTTGCCATGCTGACAACTTGATAGCATCCCTTTTTTTCTTAAAAACACAATAAGGTGTGAATGTAAATATGGGGGGACATATGATGGTGGAAACTGCTTGAACCCTTTAACCATGTTGTTCAATTCTATCCTGCCACTCTACTTTGTGCATGTGCACAAATCCTCATACCCTGAATAAAATTTCAATGGTCTTAAAGGTGCCACTGGACTCAAACTTTGTTTTATTGCTTCAGACCAACACAACTACCCCGCATGAATCTATTACTACGACACAGAGAGACATGCTGCCTTGAACCCAGTTTTTATGTCAGAGTAGAACCTTTTCTCTTCTAACTGGCAAAACCTCCACAATATGTTCAGGTAAATTGTTATTAGCTTTAGATAGGCCTGAGTCCTGCTGTACCCCCCACCCTCCCCATCCCAGAAGGGAAATCTCTGACAATGTCATTTTACAAAATGAGTGAATCCTCTAGCTAGGGTTGCCAATTCTGGGTTGGAAAATTCTGGGAGAGATGGGCGCTGAGCCTGGGGAAGACAGAGTTTGAGAAGAGACTTTGAAGGAGTATAATGCCATAGAGTTCAGCCTCCAAAATAGCCATTTTCTTCAGGGGACCTGATATCTGAAGTCTGGAAGATCAGTTGCAATTCTGAGAGATCTCCAGGCCCCACCTGGAGATTGACAAACCTACCTCCCACAGTCCTGTTCATTCATTTCCTATGACCTATAGCAGACGTGAACAAGCCATAAAGTGGTTAATACATTAACTAAGGTGTATATGAGGCTAGACATATGACCACTGCTGAAAATGCTATCCCTGCATTTTGGCCCTCCTTCTGCATCTTCTTACCTTACATTCAGTGCCTGCCAACAATTTAGAGAAGAGTAGTGGTGTATGGTATGTTTCATGATTTTCAGATGTAGAAAGAGAAGGAATGTTTCTAATCTGTTTGGGCAGCACATGTACATTTCACATAACA
Source organism: Heteronotia binoei (assembly GCF_032191835.1). Taxonomy (NCBI): domain Eukaryota; kingdom Metazoa; phylum Chordata; class Lepidosauria; order Squamata; family Gekkonidae; genus Heteronotia; species Heteronotia binoei. The sequence continues at coordinate 104,228,022 of NC_083223.1, forward strand.
TCTAATTTGTACCAAAGTCACAGGACTTTGGACCAAAGTCACAGGACCAGTAACTGATAATTTAACACTCATATGAAATTTAACCAACACATACTTTGGTTGTGTATTCTTTGATGTGTTTGATGTCCACTGAAGGTACCCCAGTCAGTAAAGATATGATGTCAAAGATATTTTGTAAAGAAAACAGAAGCATCATAACAATCCAATGTCACTTTTCTTCACAGCAGGCAGCAAGCTGCTTAAATGGACAAGTGAAAACTCCAGCTGTTTCCTTGCATGTGTTTTGTAAGTAAGATTAATAGAGTCAAAGGGCACAGTCACATAGCTGAAATCAGCCCTTGGCCACCACAGCATGGGGGCCAGCCTGGAAGTGATTTTGTGGTACTTCTGTTCTGCAAATGCACAGCAAGATGTCGATTGTCTTGTGAGCAGATGGCAATGGGTGCAATCTGGAATTATTAGGATTGATAATAACAATGGTAAAGTGATGACTTGGATTGAGCTTGGATTTTTTAAATTGTGCAAAACTGTGAATAAAATATGAAACAAAGCATAAGTCTCAGACATTGTATGTTAATGCAGAAAATGGTGTTACACAGGTTAAAAAAAAAGCAAGGAAAGCAAGATTGTAAACAGATAATACACATGTTCAGACTGTAGTATAGTCCTGTTGCTTTTATTAAAGCATTGAATCATTCAAATAATTACATAAAAGCTTCCTGAACAATTCTATTTTATGTAGTTTGTGCTATAATGGAAGGATAGGAGACTTTCTGAACTGATCAGACAGGTGATTCTAGGAGGTGGGGGGAAGTCACAACGGAGAATGCGCATGAATAGGCAGGTGCTGATCTTATCCCTTGGAAGAGTGCCCCTGCATAAGGTCCTACTTAGATGAGTGAAGCTACACTGTCATACAGTATTTGTTGTTCAGTCACACAGTCGAGTCCGACTCTTTGCGACCCCACGGACAAAGTCACGCCAGGCCCTCCTGTCTTCCACCATCCTCTGAAGTCTGCTCAAATTCGTGTTTGTTACATCAGTAACACTGTCCAGCCATCTCACCTTTTGCCATCCTCTTCTTCTTTTACCTTCTGTATTTCCTAGCGTCAAGATTTTCTCCAGTGAGTGCTCCCTTTTCATTTGGTGGCCAAAGTATTTGAGCTTCAGCTTCAGCATCTGACCTTTCAGGGAACAGTCTGGGTTGATCTCCCTTAGGACTGACTGATTTGATCTTCTTGCAGTCCAAGGGACTCTCAAGATTCTTCTCCAGCACCACATCTCAAAAGCATCTATTCTTCTGTGCTTCGCCTTCCTTATGGTCCAGCTCTCACAGCCATACATTGCTACTGGGAATACCATTGCTGTGACTATATGGACTTCTGTTGGCAGGGTGATGTCTTTACTTTTTATTATACTGCCCAGGTTCGCCATAGCTGTCCTCCCAAGGAGCAAACGTCTTTTAATTTCATGGCTACAGTCACCATCTGCAGTGATCTTGGATCCCAGAAATGTTAAGTCTGTCACTACTTCTATGTCTTGCCCTTCAATTTGCCAAGGTGTGATGGGGCCAGATGCCATTATCTAAGTTTTTTTGATGTTGAGTTTCAAGCCGACTTTTGTGCTCTTCTCTTTCACCCTCAACAAGAGGTTCTTTAGGTCCTCCTCACTTTCTGCCATTAGAGTAGTGTCATCTGCATATCTGAGGTTGTTGATGTTTTTCCCGGCAATCTTAATTCTGATTTGTGCTTCATCCAGGCCAGCATTCCGCATGATGTACTCTGCATATACATTAAATAAGCAGGGTGACAATATACATCCTTGTCAAACTCCTTTTCCTATTCTAAACCAATCAGTTGTTCCATATTCCGTTCTGACAGTTGCTTCTCGACCCTTATACAGGTTTCTCAGGAGACATGTGAGGTGGTCTGGTACTCCCTTTTCTTTAAGGACTTGCCACAGTTTGTTGTGATCCACACAATCAAAGGCTTTAGCATAGTCAATGAAGCAGAAATAGACATTTTTCTGATACTCCCGTGCTTTCTCCATAATCCATCGGATGTTGGTAATTTGATTTCTAGTTCCTCTACCTCTCCGAAACCCAGCTTGAACTTCTGGTAGTTCCTGATCTACATACTGCTGAAGCCTAGCTTATAGGATCTTTAACATGACCTTGCTGGCATGTGAAATGAGTGCGATAGTTTGAACATTCCTTGGCATTACCCTTCTTTGGGATTGAAATATGAACTCATCTTTTCCAATCCTGTGGCCACTGTTGTGTTTTCCAAATTTGTTGACATAATGTGTGCATCACTTTAATGGCATCATCTTTTAGGACTTTGAATAGCTCAACTGGGATACCATCATCTCCACTCGCTTTGTTGTTAGTAGTGCTTTCTAAAGCCCATTTGACTTCACTCTCCAGGATGTCTGGCTCAGGGTCATCGATTTCTCTGTCATGGTTGTCCGTGTCATACAGTATAGGAATCTGTATGTAGTACAGTATAGCAGAAGAGGCAATCATGCAGGTATGAAGGTCCAAGGGCTTTGTTTGTGTTAGCCATTGTCTTGAATTGAATCCAGTGAACACCCAATGGAATGACTGAAGAATGGGAACAGTATGCATACTCCACCTAGCTCCTAATAAAACCTGAGCTGCAGCATTTTGTACCAATGTCTCCAAGTTGACTTCAAGGGCAGACTCATATAGAGTGCATTAGGGATATGCATTTGGATATTTCCAGTCTGAATATATAATTGAAAATACCTTACCAATATTTCTGTGATATATTTGGGATCCAGAGCAATATTCAGGATTTCTGGAATACCAGTAGTTAAGGTTGCCAAGTTCCTTGCAGCCTCCAGTGGGGGCTTTTTTTCCACGCACATAGCACACATGACTTGATGACATCACTTGCAAGTGATGTCATTGTGCCGGAGATGTTGCATGCTGACCGCTCTAGGGGCGTATGCTCTAGCAATTTGGGAGGAAAACTCTGTGATGTGCTCAATTGGTCTGCATACCTATTGTATCAACTTGGTTACATATTTTTATTATATACTTCCTATGTGTAACTCTGTCATAAAATGAATAAATAAATAGAGAACGATAACATTCAACTCACAAACAAGTCAATGTATCTGACCTACTCCTTCACATTGATAAGTTACTACTTGATAAAGCTACCTGTAATATGTAGCTTGACTATAAGTGTGTTCTGAAATTAAAAATGGAAAAGAGAAATATAACAGAAAAGAATTTTTGGTTCCAGTTGCCACATATCATTCATTCATTCTTCGAGAATGATAGAAGTTAATGGATTGCAGCATGTACCTTTCATTGTGCAATTAAAATCCTAGCTAAAATCTTCCAGATGCTTTCTTTTAGCAATTTTCATAAATCATTCTATACTTCATCAATCTATGTAAACTAGGATTGGCTGTGGGCCTTGTTCCTATGGACTAGCGTTTATGATTTTGCTTTGCAGTGGATCTCATCAGTGGATATATTTTGTGACATGCCTGTTAATTACACATGATTAGATAGCCACAATCAGTTACAATGATATCTTCTAATTTACCTTTCCACTATGTTTTATTTTCCTTTGCTAAATAGTAGCACAATGAAATTTTGTAGTGTAGACTTCTAAGCCCAAAGGTTATGGATTTCAGAGTCACCCTTCTATTGCATATTCCTATAAACAAGTGAGGACGCTGTTATACTGCATTGTTTTGAAGGAGATGCACTCTCTGATGTACATTCAATGTGTATCATCATTCATGTACTTAACCAACTAAAGCACCAAAGACTTCCTTCTAATTGATTCAGCATTGTAGTGCATGCTTAAAATCCCCCACCATTTCTCTATCAACAGTATAAAAAAGTATCAGGAAGCAGATGTTTCTCTCTGTGTGTCTGTACCTGACTTGCCACTAGGAGAAGACCATTATGCCTAAGAAATAATGAATACTGTGGGACAAACATTGGAAATACCATGCCATGTTACCATTCTAGGAGGCAAGGCTGAGACCTTTGAAGACTTTTTGTGGTAAAACATGGGTAACGGGTTGCAGTACAGCCACATTTGACTTCAACCACAGTGTGACTTTTCTGGACTGACCTTTGTGAAAACTCTAATAAACATTCAGTATTTGAACACACCACATGAAGCTGTCTTATCAGACCCCTTAGTCAATCAAAGTCAGTTTTGTCTATTCAGATTGGCAATGGCTTTCCAAAGTCTATTTTATGCTTTTTAAAATGGAGATGCCGGGGTCTGAACCTGGGACCTTCTGCATGCAAAACAAATGCTCTGCCAGTGAGCCACAGCCCCATACTGCATCTTTACCAGCTTTGCCAAATGCAAGGTAGCTGATGATGAACTGGATCAGCACCATTAATTAATTCACCTGATGATGAAGCTACTGCTGTAGAGTGCTTTGGAAAACAAATCACCTCCTCATGTAAAGAAAACTACCTCTATTAATCCACTCTGAGTTTGCAGTTGAATCTAAGCCACAGCCACAATCTTTTATGGTAGACCCAACACTAGCCTAGCCTCAGTAATGTACATCCACTTTAGGGGGCTGAACAAAGCCCCCCCCCCCTCCTGTGGTAAGTGGAAGCTAATCCAGTTAAGCGATTATTCCTACCCAGTAATTATTTATGTAGAGTAATTAATAGGCACAAGGATTCATCAACACCTGTAACATTTCTTGGAGGGGGGGGGAGGGACAAATCGCTGTCAAAGTCCTGATAGGCCTTCTTGAAGCAGTAATGCTATTAGAAAATTAAAGTGCTTACATTCCGAAACATGAAGCCGTTTCCACCAAATTGCATTAAGAGACATTGTGCAGAGTTTAATTGATCTGACTTCCTTTCCAGGTAAAAATTAAGAAAGCCATTGTACTGTTCAGGAGAGAGCCTCAGTTTCCCCTCCTCATTCTTCCTTGTTTGATAAACAATCTGCCGCAGCCTCTCCCCCTTGCTTTGCTTTTTCAGTTGCAACTCAAAGAGCAGAGCAAAATAGGCCTAACCTCGATTTCCTGTGTTGAACACGCAGCTGCCTGATGGATGGTCCTATGAATTATGAATGAAAGGACCTTGTGTGCATAATCATGCTGATGTCTCTTTATTAATTCATAAAGCAGCTGCTGCTACTACTGCAGCAGCAGAGAGAGTGAGAGAAGGCTTCAGTCTCCTCCCCTTGTTAGAATCCCTTCTTTCCTGGCCTCTCACATTTGCTGTCTCTGCACCAGCTTGGCCTTTATTAGTCAGTGACAACATTTCATTCCCCTCCTCCCCCGCTTAGAAAAAAAGCAACTCTTCCCTCAGTGCTCAGGAAAATGGCTGAGCTCATCAGGCAGCCATCAACTAGGAGGAGTGAGAAGGTTCTTTAATTCCCAGCTAAGGTTGCTTATTTTTTTTTTTAAAAAAAACTTAATGGGAGTACTAGAGGCCACGACTCATTTCAATTAGTTTTAATTGTTTTCAGATGCTGCTCTGCATGCTTCATTTACCTCTACAATCAACACTACATGCTGCACAGTGAGGTTTGCCACTGGGGAGGGGGGAAATATATCAAAATATCCCATAGGAAATGATGAAAAATAATAAAATGGTTACCTATGTGTGGCTATGCTTTCCAGTGAAATGAAACAGAAAACCCAGGAGAATGGGTAAAAAAAAAATCTGTTCATGAAGTACTGCAGATTCACAATGAAGCTTACTTAAGAACTTGAAAATCAGGTGAGTGCATTACTGGTATGCAGAAGATTCTCATTTTCATTTGGACAAGAATCAGAAGAGATCATTGTCCAGCAGAAAAAAAAAAACCCACTTGCTCATGCGCTTTCAATTGCTTATCACTTTGATGACTTGAATTACAGAATAGTTGCTGTCAGAATTAAAGCTGAATTGTGTCCCTTTTATCTGATTCTTCCCTATTTAGGAGCCCCAAAATTCTTGTGTTTCCCTTGTACCCTTCAAAAATGTCCCATGCAGATGGAATAGTTAAGGTTGCTAGCTCTGGGTTGGGAAATACTTGGTGATTTGGGGGGGGAGGGGGGAGCCTGGAAAGAGCAGGATTTGGATTCCCTTAGAGGGATCAGGTGGCAGCAGGGAGGGCTTTTGGTGTGCAGGTACCATCATAAGGCAGCATTGTGAAACACTGGGATCCATTGGGAAATGGAGTCCCCCTGTGCTCAGTATCTCTGTACACTGCCGTGTGGGTGTGTACATCTAAAAATGGGCTCTTCTGATGGTTCATTATGCCTCTGGATGCTGCTATGTAGTCTAGAGTCTAGATTCCAAGAGAGGAATGAATGGAACCAATCTAACCAACAATGAACAAGATGATTATTCAGTGCTCAGAACCAATAGAACCCATTTTTGGATGGACATTCCAAAGGCTATTCGACACTTGAAACCAACAGAACAAATCAGACAAATGGTAGTTTTGGCTGTGGTTCTGATCTGGATGCCAGCTTTGTGGTATTGCAAAAGGTAAGGCTCTCTCCCACCAAGCCTAGATGCCCTACTGATTCTGGCTTTGGGCAAAAATTGCTGGCATATCTTTTTTTTTTTTTTTTTCACCTTTAAGATGAACGAAGTTTTATTCAGGGCGTGAGCTTTCATGTGCATGCACACTTCCACGCTTTTATTCAGGGTGTGTGCGCAAAAGCTCACACCCTGAACAAAACTCCGTCCGTCTTTTTTTTTTTTTTTTTTTGGATAAAGGCAGGTTTTATTGAACATTTCATAATTCCATTTACAAACAATTCGAAATACAAAACCTGATCCCGCCACATCATCCCCCTCCACCCCCCACCCCCAAGGAGCATCTAGGTAATATCTAAAACAGTTCTTATTTCTTTAGCTATCTAATTTATTTATCCATTGATATAACTTATTCCAAGTCTTTCTGGATTCTTGCAAATTGCCTCCTTTTAGTCTAACAGTAAGGTTATCCATTTCTGCAGCCTCTAGCATTCTCTGTATAAATTCATTTCTGGTTGGTATTTGAGAATTTTTCCAGTATTTAGCATAAAGAATTCTGGCGGTAGTGATTATATGTAGTAGAAGTTTTTTGTCGTGTTTAATTAGATTCCCTTTACATACATTCAGTAGGTACAACTCAGGTGTATGACAAATATTAATTTTTAATATTTTCTGTGTCCAGGTGTTTACTAAAGCCCAATATTTTTTGGCTATTTCACAGTTCCACCAAATGTGATATAGAGATCCCTTCACCTTTTTGCATTTCCAGCAAGCGTTAGAATAATTGGGGTATATCTTGCTTAACCTTTCTGGTGTTAAATACCACCTATATGCCATCTTATAGATATTTTCTTTAAAGAGGGCCGATCTTGTCAACTTTAAATTTTGAGTCCAGATTTTCTCCCAATATTCCAATTCAACACTATACCCGAAGTCTCGTAGCCACTTGATCCAGCTTTCCTTTACGACTTCTCCCGTTAATTTAATTTCTAGTAGCCATTTATATAATTTGGAGATAAGCTTTTGTCTACCCTCTATTATGTTATCAAATTCCAGATTTGTTTTAATAAAGCCCTTTTCTTTGTCTCGCCCAAATTTCGATTTAGTTTGATTTTCCAGCCACCAGTCCAGTTTAACATTTTCATTCAGAATCAGATTACAGTCCACATCTAATAAATTTCTGTAATTGGTGCTGGCACCCCAGTCATATAAATTTGGATGACAGGAAGCCTCTACTGGGGATAGCCATAGAGGTGTCCTAGAATAAATCATACCCTTAAGCTCTATCCAGACTTTATATAGTGATTTCCTGATTTCGTGTCTATGAAATACATTCTCTCTGGTGGGAGGAGAGTACCACAAATAATGATGCCAACCTCTGCTTAGTCCGGTGCCCTCTAATATCAATAATCTCTTATTTTCTAATGTAAACCAATCTACTATCCATATTAGGCAGCATGCCTTGTAATATAAATTCCAATCGGGTAGAGCGAACCCTCCCCTAGAAACACTATCTTGCAGTATTTTTAATTTTATTCTGGGCTTTTTATTTTGCCATATATATGCAGTGACGAGCTTATTCAGTTGAACAAAAAAGGATCGAGATAGAATAATCGGTATTGTTTGGAACAGGTATAGGACTTTTGGCAATATATTCATTTTGATTGTGGCTATTCTGCCAAGCAATGATATCTGTAGGTCTTTCCATCTATTTAAATCCATTCTGATTTCTGTAAGAATCTTATCATAATTATCCCTTTGGAGAGTTTTTAAGTCGTTTGAAAAGTAGATCCCCAGATATTTAATTTTCTTCTCATAACCAAATCCTGACTTCTCCTCCAACAATTCTATCTCTTCTTTGGTCATATTCTGTGCCAGGAATTTCGATTTCTGAAAATTAACCTTAAAGCCAGAGATCTTCCCATATTCTTCCAAAATTTTCATCAGATAATCAATTGAAGTCACTGGGTCCTCAAGTGTAAGGAGTAAATCATCTGCATACGCCCGAGCCTTGTATCTTTCTCCCTTGATATTGGCCCCCTGCACTCCATCTTCCTCTCTTATTTTTGTTAGTAATAATTCCAGGGTAAGTATAAATAGCAAGGGGGACAGTGGGCATCCCTGCCTTGTCCCCCGTTCGATTCTGATCGGATCTGACAAGTTTCCATTGATGTTGATTCTAGCACTTTGGTTGGAATAAATAGCTCGAATTAATTTGATAAAATTCGGACCACAACCGATGACCTGGGCAGACTTTACGATAAAATTCCAATTAACATTGTCGAACGCTTTTTCAGCGTCGAGTGCAATTCCGGCAAACTGCTTCCCTGGATGTAATCGATAATATTCTAGTATGTCTATAAAAAATCTTGTATTTTGCCGTATTGCTCTGTCAGGGACAAATCCCGTTTGATCTTCATTAATAACTGTATGGACAATCTTCTTCAGCCTGTTAGCCAGGATTGTTGCGAAGATCTTATAGTCTGAATTCAGAAGCGAGATCGGTCTATAATTATGTATGTCCATAGGGTCCAAATCTTTCTTGTAAATTAATGATATCAAGGCCTCATTCCATGAGGAGGGAAGTTTGGCAGATTCCTGGATCTCCTCTAACAAGTATTTGTAAGGAACGAGTAAATTCTCTTCAAAAGCTTTGAAAACTTCAATAGGTAAACCATCTGGCCCGGGGGCTTTGTTAGGTTTCTGCGTTTTCAATGCCTCAGTTATTTCATGCATTGTGATATTACTTTCCAGGTCCTTACAATGGTCTTCTGAGATACTCTTGGTCCGTAGCTTACTGATAAACTCTTCCTGAGTCTGAGGTGCGATTTCTTGTCTTTTATACAGGTTCTGATAAAATCTTTGAACAATTCCATTTATTTGAGATTTTTCGGTTATTTCTTCATTGTCTTCATTTCTAAGCACTCTTATGGCCTTCTTCTCTCTTTCTTTTCTTAGTTTGTATGCCAACCATCTACTCGGTTTGTTGGCGTTCTCAAAGTAGTTTTGTCTGGCCCATATTATTTTCTTCTCAAGTTCATCCATTAATAGCAAATTTATTCCATGCTGAGTCTTGTATATTTTGACTAATACTTCTTTAGAACTTTTATTTTTTTGTTGTTTTTCCAAATTTCCCAATTCAGCCACTAAATCATTGTACGCTTTCATCCGTTCTTTTTTCCTTTTGGTTGTATAACTAATCGCTATCCCTCTAAAGAAGGCCTTGAACGTGTCCCAAACTATTTGTACTGAGGTGTCCTTTTTTAAGTTGCAATCAAAAAACATCCTTTCCTTTCCCGCTCAGCCTTTCCCGCTGACAGGAGCCTTCCAACGCTGGTGCGTCTAACTGGGCCGCCGGGAAGGAGCAGACAGGGTTCTGAACTCCAACTTTTTTCTTGCCTATCTGGACGAAAACGAAAACAGATATTGAAGAAGCAGGAACTCAAGCTCCTTTCGTTGAACTGGATTCCAAAATCTCCAAGTGCAGCGGTGAGTCCAAACGGAAAGCGAAAAGCCGGGACGCGGCTCGCTAAGCGCGAGAGAGCCGGGTGTCGATAGCGGACGGCCACCGAGGCTGGAACAGCGAGGCTTGGTACGTTTGATATAAGAAGGGAGAGATCTGGGACTCCCCTTATTTGTTCCATACTTTCTTATAACTTTGGCAGAGAAGTTTGAGCAGATAAGAGGGGGTTGGAAACGAAGGTGGTTGTCTCGGGAACTGCGAGGACGTCTGAGAAGTGAAACAGAAAGTTTCGGAGAAAACTTCTTGATTCGCCATTTCTTGGGAAGCCGCGGGGCTTGGTAGAGACTTTAAGAAAAGAAGGGGGGATTAATAAGTGAAGCCAAGAGTAGTACTACGCTCATAATATTTTCAAGTTTGCCAGAAACTTTAAAATAAAAGAATAGGAGACTCTAAGCTGGCAACGGGGCTTTTGGTGCGACAAACTGGAACGGTAGAGAAACCCCCTCGCCTGGCATCTTCTTAGAGTCAAGATGGCGACGGACGGCAGAGAGAGAACTGTGTAAGAAGGAACTTGGTAGGGCACAGCAGACAGTGGGTATCGAAAATTGGATTAAGGTCGGTGAAAGTAAGAGGAACGGCTAGAACCCGTGGGAAAGGTCTGCTGGAGTGTTTAGAAGTGTAAAGGGGGAAGAGACAGTTCTTAGCTGTACTTAGCGGCTGCATCTTCCCTGAAGAGTGGTTAAAGACAACTCACACAAGAGAAAGATTTAAGATTTAAGAAGATTAGAAGAAAAGAAGATTTGTAAAAAGAAGAAAGAAAGACAAGGGAGAAAGAAGAAAGAAGAAAAGGGACTGTAAAATTAGACTATTGGTGACTATTGACTATTGACTATTGGCTATTTTTTAAGACATACATTGTAGAATATATAATCTGTTTATTTAGGGAAATTAAGGGAAATTAAGAATATAAGCAAAAGAAGGGGAATCTCCATTCCATATTGAGCGTATATTGAGTAACAATACTGTGGGAACTGATGCTGTGGGAACTGATTGGTTGAATGATTAGGGGTTTGTAGTTGATTAACTAGATTAAATTAGACTAAATTAATTTACTGATCAATTAATAACCTGATTGGCTGATTAATTAATTAATTGATTCGTTTGATTTATTGATCTATGTTCTAACTGATTTCTACTGATTATCGATTATTGATTATTGATTATTGATTACTGTTGCCGAGATTGATATCATCGATATTAATTTGTCTTGACTGAGTTGCTTGAAATTGAAGTTTGAGGAATGATTATTGCAAACTGAGGTGTCTAGAATCTAGTAGATTATAGATTGGGTCTGCAGACTATAGAGTCCACACTATTCTAGAGGTCTTGGGTGCTCTGTTTAGATTTGTGCCTCAAGTAGGATATTGGGGAAGCTATCAGGAGGGAGAGATTAGAAATGGAAACTAAAATTAAAAAATTGGGTCAAGCTACTCCCCCCGGGGGGAGTAAAGTAGGAACATCTATAGGTAATCAAGATTCAATAGAAAAGCTCCAAAATATAATGACGGCTGGATTCAAACAGAATCAAGAAGCGCTGGAAGAAGTTAAGACACAACTGTTAACCGAAATTAAGAAAACCAATGAGCAGGTTGTGGATTTTCAGAAACAGCTACTAGTTAATACCCAACAAATGCATGAACTCTCAGCTAAAGTTAGAGATCTCCAAGACCAAGAAGAAATCACCTCTGCAGACATACAGGAAAATAAGGCCAGTATGTCCGAGTTAGAAAACAGGGTTGCCAGACTCGAAATGGAAAAGTCTGCGTATATTCTTAGATTCCAAAACTTTCCTGAGGAAAAAGATGAGAATGTAGAGAATAAGATTGTCGATTTGCTAAACTCAGAAGAAGAACAAGAACTCTTGAAGCAAGGTAGATTAGAAATTGAGTGGGCCAGAAGAGTGTCTTCGGCGTATACCAGGAAATTAAACATTCCTAGAGAAATCCAAGTTAAATTCATCCGTACTGCGATATGTGAAAACATTTTGAGCTCAGTTAAAAGAAAACCCCTGACTTGGGAAGAAAAAGAAATTAAAGTCTTAAGAGATATTCCTTGGTCCATAAGAAAAAGAAGATTTGGATATAAAAAACTGACTAGTTGGCTCATGAAGCACTCAATACAATACAAATGGTTAATCCCAGAAGGACTCTTCTTTACGTATCAGTCCAACAGATATAACATAACATCAGTTGAAAAAGCGGAAGATTTCTGGAGGGAACAGATAGAAGGACAATGCCAAGATTCTGACTCAACGGAAGATAGAGAAGAAGAAGAAGAGGAGAACAAAGGACAGGAAGGAAGAGATCAGCAGGAGAAGAAAAAAGAAAGAATAAAGACAAGATCACAAACCCAAAAAAGACAGAAAAAAACGGTAGATAAATATTCAATGGCGAAATGACGACAAAACCCGGAGTCAAGATCTTTTCAGTTAATATAAATGGCCTCAACGAACCAAAGAAGAAGAAAAGACTGTTTCTACAATTGCAGAAGACCGGAGCTCAAATAATATGCTTACAAGAGACTCATATAAAAGATGGCGATACAAAATATCTCCAAAACAAGAAATTAGGCCAACTCTATTATTCATGTGACTCAAAGAAGAAAAGAGGCGTTGCCATTTATGTGAAAGAATCAATACCAGCTAAATTGTTATTTAAAGATGAAATTGGCAGAATCATAATGATCGAATTGGAACTAAACGGGGAAAAAACAATCCTGGTCAACATTTACGCCCCGAACAACAATCAAGAACAATTCTTTGCTAAGCTCCATGAAAAACTAATAAATTGTAATTTACAGAATTTGTGTATTGTGGGTGACTACAACGCCATATTAGATATCGACAAAGATAAGAAATATGTGAATACCAAGGGGAAAAAAACCCGAACTCAACTCCCGAAATCTTTTTTTAAGCTGGCTGATGAGTACAATCTGATTGATGTATGGAGGATGAAAAATCCCCAAACAACTGACTTTACATACTTTTCCCATGTACATAATAGTTGGTCCAGGCTGGACATGTGTTGGCTGTCTGCGTCTCTAGGATGGTCGGTTATTGAAGCTAACATCAATCCCAGATCTTATGCCGACCATAACCCTATACAGATTATCTTTCTGGAACAAGCGGGAGCTGTACAAAAGAGACGGTCTCCACTTGTCCCCGGATGGAACCAGGCTGCTGGCGCTTAAAATCAAAAAGGTGGCAGAGCAGTTTTTAAACTAAATCTTGGGGGAAAGCCGACAGGAGATGAAATGTCTCTGGTTCGAGAGGACTCGTCTCAAAGAGATGAAGGGTTAGCTGCTATTTTTCTACCGGGTAACGGACGGGAGTTGTCCACTGTGAAGGTGACAAACAATATGGACTGTCTGCCAGTGTCTCGAGGCGGCAGGAGGAAGGTGGCGGGCCTAGCTCGCCTGGGAAATTATAGATGTTTGTATGCAAATGCTAGAAGTGTTCAAAGTAAAATTGGTGAATTGGAATGTTTAGTGCTGGGAGAAAACATAGACATTGTGGGAATTTCAGAAACTTGGTGGAATGAGGAGAATCAGTGGGACACGGTGATTCCTGGATATAAGCTATATCGGAAGGATAGGGAGGGAAGGGTTGGAGGTGGGGTGGCTCTGTATGTCAGAGAGGATATACGGTCCAGTAAGGCTGAGATCAGAGAATTAGATTCACTTTTAGAAATGCTTTGGGTTGAAATAGAGGGCCCAAAAGGAAATTTAACTATGGGAGTTTGTTATCGCCCACCAAATCAAAAGAGAGAGGACGATTATAATATGATGGAAGGCTTAAAGATAGCGGCTAAACGTAAAAACTGTGTTGTAATAGGTGATTTTAACTACCCGCAGATTGATTGGGTCAATATGTGTTCTGGTCGAGAGAAAGAGATTGAGTTTCTTGATGCTCTCAATGACTGTGCTATGGAGCAGATGGTCTCAGAACCTACCAGGGGTGGGGCGATCCTGGATTTGGTCCTAAGTAATGCCCAAGACTTGGTGAGAGATGTAAAAGTGATTGCGCCGCTTGGGAGCAGTGACCATAATGTTATTGATTTCACCGTTTGTATAAATAGGGAGTTGTCCAAAAAGACCACCACAACCACGTTTAACTTTAAAAGGGGTAAATACACTGAGATGAGGAGGCATGTGAGGAAGAAACTGAAAGGAAAGGTACATACGGTCAAAACCCTTGAGAAAGCTTGGACGCTATTTAAAACTATAATCCTAGAAGCTCAGATAAAATACATACCACAAGTTAGGAAAGGCACAAACAGGCATAAGAAAAGGCCTGCGTGGTTAACAAATAAAGTAATGGAAGCTGTAAAAGGTAAGAAGGACTCCTTTAAGCGGTGGAAAACCAGTCCAAGTGAGATTAGTAAAAGGGAACACAGGCTGTGGCAAATCAAATGCAAGACTGTGATCAGGCAGGCAAAAAGGGACTATGAGGAGCATATTGCAAAAAACATAAAGACCAACAATAAAACTTTCTTCAAATATATTAGAAGTAGGAAACCAGCCAGGGAGGCAGTGGGGCCCTTGGATGACCATGGGGTAAAAGGATTACTGAAGGAGGATAGGGAAATGGCTGAAAAGCTAAATGAATTTTTTGCCTCCGTCTTCACTGTAGAAGACGAGAACTTTTTGCCCGCCCCAGAACCACTAATTTTGGAAGGGGTGTTGAAAGACCTGAGTCAGATTGAGGTGACAAATGAGGAGGTCCTACAACTGATAGACAAATTAAAAACTAATAAGTCACCGGGTCCGGATGGCATACATCCGAGAGTTCTGAAGGAACTCAAAGTTGAACTTGTGGATCTTCTAACAAAAATCTGTAATCTTTCATTGAAATCTGCCTCCATTCCTGAGGACTGGAAGGTAGCAAATGTCACCCCCATCTTTAAAAAAGGTTCCAGAGGAGATCCGGGAAACTACAGGCCAGTCAGTCTGACTTCAATACCGGGAAAGTTGGTAGAAACCATTATCAAGGACAGAATGAGTAGGCACATTGATGAACACGGGTTATTGAGGAAGACTCAGCATGGGTTCTGCAAGGGAAGATCTTGCCTCACTAACCTGTTGCATTTCTTTGAGGGGGTGAACAAACATGTGGACAAAGGAGACCCGATAGATGTTGTTTACCTTGACTTCCAGAAAGCTTTTGATAAAGTTCCTCATCAAAGGCTCCTTAGAAAGCTTGAGAATCATGGAGTAAAAGGACAGGTCCTCTTGTGGATCAAAAACTGGCTGAGTAATAGGAAGCAGAGAGTGAGTATAAATGGGCAGTCTTCGCAGTGGAGGACGGTAAGCAGTGGGGTGCCGCAGGGCTCGGTACTGGGTCCCATGCTTTTTAACTTGTTCATAAATGATTTAGAGTTCGGAGTGAGCAGTGAAGTGGCCAAGTTTGCGGATGACACTAAATTGTTCAGGGTGGTGAGAACCAGAGAGGATTGTGAGGAACTCCAAAGGGATCTGTTGAGGCTGGGTGAGTGGGCGTCAACGTGGCAGATGCGGTTCAATGTGGCCAAGTGCAAAGTAATGCACATTGGGGCTAAGAATCCCAGCTACAAATACAAGTTGATGGGGTGTGAACTGGCAGAGACTGATCAAGAGAGAGATCTTGGGGTCATGATAGATAACTCACTGAAAGTGTCAAGACAGTGTGCGTTTGCAATAAAAAAGGCCAATGCCATGCTGGGAATTATTAGGAAGGGAATTGAAAACAAATCAGCCAGTATCATAATGCCCCTGTATAAATCGATGGTGCGGTCTCATTTGGAGTACTGTGTGCAGTTCTGGTCGCCGCACCTCAAAAAGGATATTATAGCTTTAGAGAAGGTGCAGAGAAGGGCAACTAGAATGATTAAAGGGCTGGAGCACTTTCCGTATGAAGAAAGGTTGAAACGCTTGGGACTCTTTAGCTTGGAGAAACGTCGACTGCGGGGTGACATGATAGAGGTTTACAAGATAATGCATGGAATGGAGAAAGTAGAGAAAGAAGTACTTTTCTCCCTTTCTCACAATACAAGAACTCGTGGGCATTCGATGAAATTGCTGAGCAGACAGGTTAAGACGGATAAAAGGAAGTACTTCTTCACCCAAAGGGTGATTAACATGTGGAATTCACTGCCACAGGAGGTGGTGGCGGCCACAAGTATAGCCACCTTCAAGAGGGGTTTAGATAAAAATATGGAGCACAGGTCCATCAGTGGCTATTAGCCACAGTGTATGGAGCACAGGTCCACCAGTGGCTATTAGCCACAGTGTATGTGTGTATATAACATTTTTTGCCACTGTGTGACACAGAGTGTTGGACTTGATGGGCCGTTGGCCTGATCCAACATGGCTTCTCTTATGTTCTTATGTTCTTATCTTGAAAGATTCAGCAAGTAAACCTCGCTGGACTCTTAATACACAAATCCTAAAAGAAGAAGCATTCTTAGAGAAAGCAAAAAAGGAAATTGCTGGCATATCTTATGAGCATTGTTCGCTTCCCCTAGATGTATGAGGCAGAGTTCATGTCAATCACTATGAGCCATTTTCATACCACACTTTCTGAATCAATCTTGACTGTCATATTATGTCTTGCTGAGAATTTAGTGATAGCTAAAGAGAAGGGGGGGGGGGTTAAACCCTAACCAAGCAGCAGTGGCTTTCCAAAAAGGTAGGTCAGCAAAAGCTACTTCACTACAAAGTTGAAGGAATAATTATAGAGTCCCTAACATCTTTGTTCTGTCCTCTTTCAGAATAAACTGTAGGAGAAAAATGAAAAGGTGACATTCACATGGCTCAAATAAGTAAAAAAGCTCATAAAATGAATCTGATTGCTAGAGATGAAGTGCCAGAGCCCACTGCAAGCCATGAACCCCCTCTCCCACCATTATGGGCTGTTGTTCCTTAGCTCTACTGCCAGACTCATATAGACTTATAGTTTATATTGACATTAACACCCAATACCCACTTACCTACTGTCTATAGGCAGTGAATCCTGTTTGACTTTGGCATTTGTGCCAGCTTCCATTTGGATATTTACTCTGTGTGAATCATGCAGCAGTGTTCCCTGCCAGTCTCCAGCCAGCTCCCTGCTTATGTCTGTTAGTATATGCCTATTTGTGCCTGCCCTGCAAAGAGAACTCCAGGACTATACTTTCCAGATAAGTTGCCAAGTCCTGCAGACAGAAACTGTGTTCCTGTCCCCAGCGGACATCATGAAAGGCAACCCAGGTCAGAGCCATGATCCTGAGATGTTCCAAAAGGACAGTATTTCTTCCTGCAAACTGCCATGAAGAAGAGATGTGCAGACCATGCACCGCATTCCAGAGGCCAGTCAGGCTCTGGAGATGTTAATGAAGGAGCCTACAGTCAACAATGGCAATGCTGCAATGTCTTCACACTTAACAAAAGACTTCTCTACCAAGGCAGTTGCTTATACAATACAACCCCAGCCAGAAGGATTGTTTTGCAGAAACCAGTTCCAGCCATGGAGATCATTCCCATTGTATTTAGCTCTGGTGTCACAATAGATAGTGATTTGGCCCCATATTATCCCATCATGTTTCTTTGTTTTAGTAGGGGTTTACAATAGCTAAACCCACTAATCCTTTTTCCAAACTCACTGGAAGCCTCCCCCTCGATGATGTCAGGGGTCACATGCATCTGTGTCACAGGTAACATGTAATAGTGTCATGGGTCACCTGGGGATATGAATTTGGCTATATCAAGGCTGGTTTTTAGCCATTCAGGCTGTGTCTCACAGTATCCATACCCTGCTGTCTGAGCCACCCCCAATTACCTAATTGGTATTGGCCCTATTATGGTGGCTGATGCTGGTTGTCTCTTGCTACCCCTTCCCTCATCTTCACTACTGGACCATTCCTTCTGCAGTTTTCAAGATCGGTAAAGTATAGACTTGTATGTCCTTCCTTTATATGTTTTTCTATTCAATATTCATGTCTATTTTTCCTTGGACTATATGATTGCTGTGTGATTTTTATTTTTCTGTATGCTTGAACTATTATTCTAATAAACCCATTTTTAGATATATCATCTTCTTGTTATTTCAAGAGAGCTCCTGGGTAGTCCAACTCCTGTATACACAGGCTATTGGTCCCGCTAATTGTGCCATCTCTGCCCACCCAAACTAATTCCCCTACCTCATTTGAGGGCAATTTGGCTACTTTGCTCTGAATGCCTGGTTGAGTATCCCAGCCCCTTCCTGTCTAGTCAGCAAGTGGATTTATGCTCACCTGAAACCCAATTGGGTTTCAGAATGCTCTGTGGAATCTAATGCCCCTTGAGGTGGCTGGCAGTAATGAAATTTTCACTGCCATCTCCTTGTTTGTTACTGTGGTTTTATGGTTTTAAATTGTTTTATTATAGACTATGTGAATTACTATGTTGTACACCACTCGGAGCCTTGCCTTAGCAGGGAAGGATGGTTCAAAGTAGAATTTAATAAATAAACTCAGCAGCAGCAGCAAAAAAAAAAAAGGGGGAGCTGAGGAAAGGGGGCACCATGCCTCCAGAGCACATGATGGTTTAGACAGGAGAAAAGGTTGCATTCACCGGAAGAGAGGGCACCATTTCTGATCCATAGAAACTATGAAACTTCTATTCCGCTGCTGGCCTGTGCATGTGCACTCTTAATGTGGGGATACATTGAAGATAGAAGATGAATGTAGAGATTACTGAAGCAGGGGGTTGTATAAAAATACCCAAGAAGATTTTTTTTATTTACAAGCTTAGAAAACAAACCCAGATCTCCAGACAATCACAGGAGAAGGTTGGCTGAGGCACTTAATCCTGTTATGGTTTCAGGCTATGATTTGAATTCCCTTTAATCTAAGGTTGCCAAGTCTGGTTTGAAAAAATCCTGGAGATTTGGAGCTAGAGCCTGGAGAAGGATTTTTTTTTTTTTTGTGGGGGAGCAGGGTATAATGCCTTAAAGTCCATTCTCCAAAACAGCCATTTTCTCTGGGTGAACTAATCTCTATCTGATCAACTCTAATTCCAAAAGATTACCATGTCCTACCTGGAGGTTGTCTACCTTAGCATACAAACAAGCTTCCAATATCTAGTCACCAGGTTGGACTCTTTCCTCCCCACCACCACAGTTGTTATTTCTCAAGATTTAGACTGTTACCAGATCTGTTCTTCAACAGAGACAGGCCTCACAACTGGATACTCTGCCATCTCTAAGAGGTAGAGTTAATTTACTCTGCCCAACTTCCAGGCAGAGCTACCCTATAAATTGTCTGCTCCCTTGCTGCGTGCCTGCTGTGTTTCTCTCCAGCGTTCCATCCCCCGTCTGATAGGTGATTGGATGTTGGAGCAGCACTCCCATAGGCTCAGGTGCAAAACAAATGGTTGGTTGTTTTACCTGTCGGAGACAGAACAGCCTTCTGTTCATCATACATACCATTATATCTTCCTTGGAAAGAGTGAGATAATATTTCTCCCTGCTTTTTGATGTTAAGCTGGATATCCAGGAACAGTGACTTTAAGAGTTTTCCTCATGTTTCTGGTCATTATGTTAATTTATCAAATCGCAACAGCTATATATGGAATCTGGGATACTTTAATATTTTATTTTGCTCCTTCACAGTGATTACAGATTCATGTACATCATTTGGGTGTCTCACTGTTCAGTAATCCCTCACTTGATGACTTGCAGTAGAACACATGAACGGTGTCCACTGAAATATACTTAGCTTGAAATAATGTCAGACTTTAATCCTCTAGTGCTTATACATATGAACAACTCAGGGTTTTTTTGCTATCCTGGTCTTATCCTTTCCACTTTCTTCCCCACTTTCCTTGTGCAATATTTCAGTTTTGTATTTGTTGCTGTTGGTACATAATGATTGCAAAGAGCAAGGTCTGAGGTCAGTGACAAGGTTATCAAATGTATGAAGAAAAAAACCTGCTGTACCTTAAATAAAGGCCTAAAGGGATGTTATTTACCAGGTAATATTATTTATTTCCATGTCATTAAAAACCAATGCCACCAGCTTTCACATGTCAATTAAAGAGACGGGATGTTTTTCTACAGGGCTATTGGCAATCCTTCAGACTTGAAATGAGCGCACAAAGGGCTTAAATGGATACCACCCTTTTGAATACACATGTTCTTACACAGAGATATCTCTATATAAAGGAAAATGATAAATAACGTAAGAAAAAGCTTAAGAAGGTCTACTCAGAAGTAAGTGCCACTTTATTTAAAGGTGCTTACTCCCAGGAAAGTGTTCTTAGGTTTGCAGCTGTAGCCTTCATTTGCCATCTAAAAATATCCTCAAATAGAATTAAAGAAACAGAGCAATGAGGCAACGCCTGCTGTGTAGCTTAAGTAATGATGCCTTTCTCAGTAAACAAAAGAAAACACATCACAGTGTTCATCCCCGTAAAAGTTAGGCTAGCCTGCCACAGGTGTTTCTAAGTTTACCCAGTAATTTGCCTCTGTATTGACTCCATCTATCTGTTTATATCATGCTCATCACCATGACATCTGAGTGTTTGTGCTGGAAGGCACCCTGCTCTGCCTCTAGCATTCTAGCACATTCTCCACTATATCACTTTTCTTTTTCTGTCACTTCCTCCGAGAGTTAATCTATCCATCGTGTGTGACCTCAGTACTCATTATTAAGACACATAGCATAGTCAGATGGCTGAGAGTCACCAAGCCAATTGTAACAAACCTTGCTCAAGCTGTACAGCTTCTTGCCATGCATGATAAGGAAAGGATAAAAATAGGTCAATGGCAATTTATTTGATGAAATAAAGTTGGGGGAGGGGGGAATCCTGCAGCAGGATAAAGAAAAGCAAAATATATTTTAAATTTATCCCAGCTGAAGGTGAATATATGCTTAATCTTCTGATGAACAGCTGAATAAGTGAACATAATTTTTTTTAAATGTCAATACCTTTTATTACATCTCTAACATTATATAAGAATCAACAAAAAAGATTGCAATGGAAAGCACTGAGGTTTTCATAACAAACCTTAAAGAAAAAGCTGTGGAACCAGGCAGGGCTTTTTTTGTAGCAGAAACTCCTTTGCATATTAGTAGTAGGTCGTGTCAGAAGAGCCCTGTAAGCTCTTGGAGGATTGGCTACATCGAGGTGTGTGGCCTAATATGCAGAGGAGTTCCTGCTAGAAAAAAAGCCCTGGAACTAGGAAGCCATCAGGCTACTCAGGGTTTTACGCTTCATGTCATATGAAGACCAGCAACCTGTTAGTGGATGCTCAGTGCAATAAGCTCTTGGCTGTTAGAATGTTCCCTTCAGGCCAAGGTGGCAGACCTGGTAAAGCTGAGAGAACCAGAGAGATGTAGACAAGACTTTGAGAGAAATGACAGAAGTCCCTCTTCCACGCCGACAGCTCATCTGCTGCCATAGTGTGAGAATAATACCCCTGTTTCCAGAACATAGTAGTCATCCACTTGGTTGCCAGGGTGCCTGGAGACTCAGCTCACATGCATCTACCAGGAGAATGTGGGTTTTGTCTACCAGACTGAAAGGGACTTATGAGTACTAACAGCCACAATGTTGCAGCAGCACTCAGTGTCTCTGGAGGAGTGCTAACCAGGACAACAGATGGTTTCTAGTCGCTTTGTGTGATCCCCATTTCGGCTATAGCAGCGGAAAAAGGTGCGCCGCCAGGAACTGCCCAGGCAAGCGGTTTCCAGCCTCAACCATAGAATCCATCTTGGGAGGCTAACACCACCAGCAGCTGTCTTCCTGCAGTGCCAGACTCCATCACAGCGAAGCGGGAGGCTCACGTACTCAAACAGATGTCACCTATGCATAAAGCCATCAAGCTTATCTTAGGCGTGGATCCTGCCAATCCGCCTAAGCCTTTGTCCAATGGAACTCAAGACAAAGACTGGTGCCAATAGAAGATCAAAGAGGAGGAAGAACATCTTCACCCAGAGCCAAGTTTCTTTGTATAGACCAGATGTTACCTAGGTAACAATTTGGCCATCTGTTGTCACCTTTTTAGATAAGTTTGATAGACTTAAGTACCACCCACCTTAATAATTTTTCCCATTCTTTCCCTTAATGGTCATCCTGGAGCCTCCCCCTTGGCCCATTGTTACCTGGAAGTCCAATCAGGTAACTAAGGCCAAGTCTGCTCATTGGCTAGCTATGAGCATCCAATCAGGGACCGCCAATTAACTGGCTATTGGCTACTGCATTGCCCACCCCCAGTCGGAATGAAGAGGCTGACACAGTGTGTTGGATAAACCGGGCTGCTTTATTAAAGTTAACTTAATCACTAGAACGGCAAGGGATATAGGCCTAACAGGACAAGTCCTGGGGTCAACCACAGGACCCCACCTTTTACTTAGATGGCGAGCCACCCTGCCCCCAGCACGAGCCCAATATTCTGGCTGGTGCTGAGCGGCCAGGCCCGAACTCCACCTCCATCTAGGCAAGCATCAATCCCTCTGGAAAGATCTGTCCTGGTGAGGCTCTGCCATGATCTGCACTCCCAGCATTAAGCCATACAGCCCATCTGCAGTTCATACAGACCACCTGCACCTACTGGTGCAGGGCCATAGGTGCTTCCCTGAACAAACACTGTAGCCCATACCTCATCCTGCTACCGCTAATGCCAAGCCTCTGCTTAGGCATTAGCGCCCACCGGATGGCCCAGAGCCGACCGCAACCCCAGCCTAATTTCTTCCAAAAAGGCCCGGTTCCCCAGCTCTGATAAATGCACTCCATCTGGCCTATACAAGGCAGCATTCTCGACTCATATAGCCGTATGGGAGAGAAATATCCCTAAACCTCCTTCCATGACTTTCTGCAAGGCCATATTGGCCTTGCATCTGGCGCGCTCTTTCCCCGCTGGGGACAAAGCATACCGCCAGACTTGGTGTGGCAGAATTGCTTACCATACTAAAAGAACTCCTAGCCATCTCTGCTTAATGGCTCGCAGATCCTCCCATGCCTGCAACGAAAGGGCCTTCGCTTTCATAAACCCAAGGTCATTACCACCAAGGTGGATAACCAGAATGTGTGGAAGAGGTGCACTCCTTCCACGGAACAACAGAGGCATGATCCCTGGCCAATGCAGGCCACGGCGACCAAGCCACTCCACCATTGCCCACTCACTGAGACCCAGCTGGGTGCCAACTGGCAATCTCCTGGCCTGGTGGGCAGCCCAGAAAACCATACTGTGCCCGCAGATGAGGATTCGATGCCTCTCCCTACGAGCCACAGCACCTGAAAAAACAGAAAAGAGTCACAATCCAAAAAAATACATGCCAACAGGCAACATAACTACTACCTGCCCACTCCCCAACGACCTCACTGAAAGGCCAACGGGCGCACATATGACCTGTAGGCAGATGACTGCCAACGGCCCAACCACTGTATGGCCAGCGGGGTGTAGCCCATAGCTGCCGTGGTAGATGTGGCACCAATTCGGAACGAATGTGTAGCAAATTTAACCCCCCCCTCAACTCCAACTTCGCCAGTGCCTTACCAGTTACTGCCCAAAATTGGTATTTAGTTAGGGAAGAACCCTCACTATGGCAAAACAAGGGGCCATCGCCCTCGCTCCAGAGCGGTATATACCACTCCAATCTGCATCTCTCTCTATTTTTCTTAGGACTGTATGTATGCTTATTATGTTTATGAGTTTATTGTCTTGTATGTGTGTTCAATATTTTTCTATAATAAATTTTAATTGTTTTTACTTAATTAGTGTTCCTGGTGAAGTTAAGCAATAATTTCTGGATGTGTATCCTGTATACATAGATTCAAAGATCCTTTTTAAGCCAGGTGCCCACCTGTCAATTCCCCAACCTCGTTTTGAGGGCATTTTGGCTTACAATAGACAGTGTCCTGAGACAGGAGGGTGTCATACTATGGAAGAGGGAAATCCTTAGAAGATATTACAGATTTGATTTCACAATGCTGGGAAATGAGAGCCAATAAGGTATAGAATTTACAGTATCAGACTAGGCTCTGGAAGACTCTTCAAATTTCCTGATTTGAACTCTACCTGATTTGCTGAGTGAACTTGGGCCAATCACTCTTTCTTAACCTGTTCTAAGAATAAAATGGAGAGAAGGACCAATTTTGCACTAGGCTTGGTCCGGGTGGAGAGCCCTTTTGCTACCAGGGCATTTTAGCACAAGTTGCCCTGGAGCTGCGAGTTGGCACGCCGCTATTCTGCAACAAGCGAGATCCTCTGACAAGTGGTTTCTGTTTGCTGTGGAAAAGTGGCGCACCAACTCACAGCTCTGTAGCAGCTTATACGAAAATGGAGAGAAGCCCCAGGAGCAAAAGGGCTCTCCACCCAGAACAAGCCTAGTGCGAAATCAGTCAGAAAGTGCAATGTTATGAGCCACCTTGGGGACAAAAGCAAATATTACATCTAAACAACATAAATAAATACAGTCATGATCTCATGCAAAGAAAATTGAGACTGTTAGGGTGTTAAAGTCATCCATAGTAGCATTTCAGAAATGCTACAAATAGCACATACAGGAAGGCATGGAACTGTAGAGTCTGATTGCATGAATAAGATGGTGGAATCGGGGAAAAGATTTAGAATTTGGGGTAAGAGATTCATGCCTGGACACATAAGAACATAAGAGAAGCCATGTTGGATCAGGCCAATGGCCCATCCAGTCCAACACTCTGTATCACACAGTGGCCAATAATTTTTATATAGTCGCCCTGGTGGATGATCTCCAGCGGCATCTGGATCGAGGCGGCTCGGCGGTACTGAATGTTGTTAGACCTGTCGGCAGAGTTCGATACGGTCGACCATCGGTTGCTGACTTGCCGTCTCGCCGACGTGGGGATTCAGGGGTTGGCTTTACAATGGCTTACCTCTTTCCTCAAAGGTCGGGGACAAAGAGTGGCGATTGGGGGTGAATTGTCCCAGAGGTACCCGTTGGATTGCGGGGTTCCTCAGGGAGCAGTTCTATCCCCGATGTTCTTTAACATCTATATGCGCCCTCTTACCCAGATTGCCCGGAGATATGGGCTGGGCTGCCACCAGTACGCTGATGACACCCAGCTCTATCTACTTATGGACAGCCGGCCTGCCTGTGTCCCAGAAAACCTGGACCTGGCATTGCAGGCCGTGTCTAGATGGCTCAGGCTGAGTGGGCTGAAGCTAAATCCGACGAAGACAGAGGTCCTTTGCCTGGGTCGCCGTGGTCCGGGGAGGGAGATTCCCTTACCGGCCCTCGACAGTGTGCCTCTGTCAGCGGCGCACAGGGTTAGGAGCCTGGGGGTGCTACTGGAGCCTACCCTAACTATGGAGGCCCAGATAGCAGCCACTGCCAAGTCCGCATTCTTTCATCTTAGGCGGGCAAGGCAGCTGGCCCCTTTCCTGGAGGACGGCGACCTGGCAACAGTGATCCATGCAACGGTCACCTCGAGGCTGGACTACTGCAATGCCCTCTACATGGGGCTGCCCCTGTGTTGAACCCGGAAGTTGCAGCTAGTGCAGAATGCCGCTGCCCGGCTGCTGTTAGGGCTCCCTAGACGGGAGCACATTCAGCCGGGGCTTCGGGAACTGCACTGGCTGCCGATAACATACCGAGTTCGGTACAAGGTGCTGGTTATGACCTTTAAAGCCCTTTATGGTCTGGGACCTGCCTACCTTAGGGACCGTCTCTCCCCACATGTTCCCCAGAGAGTGCTGAGGTCGGGGTCTCAGAACCTCCTTGTAATCCCTGGGCCAAAGGAGGCCCGTCTGAAAGCGACCAGGGACAGGGCCTTCTCGATTGCAGCTCCCTGTTGGTGGAATCAGCTCCCGGAGGAGGTGAGGGCCCTGCGGAACCTGGAGCAGTTCCGCAGGGCCTGTAAAACAACCCTCTTCCAGTTGGCATATAATTAATTGTGATCAGAATGCCCAATACTAAATATTGGAAATTGAAGGACTGATTTAAGGAAAATGTAGCATAGTGTATACCGATGTGAGTTTTATGTATTTTTAGGTTTTTATGTTTTTATTGTATAATTTTAATCATATTTAAACCGATTTCTGTTAGCTTTTACTGTTGTAAGCCACCCTGAGCCCACCTCGGTGGGGTAGGGCGGGATATAAATCGAATAAAATAAATAAAATAAAAATAATATATATATATATATATATATATATATATATATATATATATATACACACACACACACACACACACACACTGTGGCTAATAGCCACTGATGGACCTCTGCTCCATATTTTTATCTAACCCCCTCTTGAAGCTGGCTATGCTTGTAGCCGCCACCACCTCCTGCGGCAGTGAATTCCACATGATAATCACCCTTTGGGTGAAGAAGTACCTCCTTTTATCCATTCTAACCCGACTGCTCAGCAATTTCATTGAATGCCCACGAGTTCTTGTATTGTGAGAAAGGGAGAAAAGTACTTCTTTCTCTACCTTCTCCATCCCATGCATAATCTTCTAAACCTCTATCATGTCACCCCGCAGTCGACGTTTCTCCAAGCTAAAGAGCCCCAAGCGTTTTAACCTTTCTTCATAGGGAAAGTGTTCCAAGCCTGTAATCATTCTAGTTGCCCTTTTCTGCACTTTTTTCAATGCTATAATATCTTTTTTGAGGTGCGGTGACCAGAACTGCACACAGTATTCCAAATGAGACTGCACCATCAATTTATACAGGGGCATTATGATACTGGCTGATTTGTTTTCAGTTCCCTTCCTAATAGTACCCAGCATGGCGTTGGCCTTTTTTATTGCAATCACACTCTGTCTTGACATTTTCAGTGAGTTATCTACCACGACCCCAAGATCTCTCTCTTGGTCAGTCTCTGCCAGTTCACACCCCATCAACTTGTATTTGCAGCTGGGATTCTTGGCCCCAATGTGCATTACTTTGCACTTGGCCACATTGAACCTCATCTGCCACGTTGATGCCCACTCACCCAGCCTCAACAGATCCCTTTGGAGTTCCTCACAATCCTCTCTTGTTCTTACCACCCTGAACAATTTAGTGTCATCCGCAAACTTGGCCACTTGGACACACTGATCTTAAACCAAAAATGATGGACTTTACCTGAACCGTGATGGAATCAGACTGCTGGCATTTAATAATAAATTAATTTCATTATAGATTTTAACTGGGGAGAGGGGGAGTGACAGGAAATGAGGAACATCTGGTTTGGGATGACTCATTCCTAAGGAATTATTATAAGCATGTTTCAGATAATAATGGTGGGAATAGAACAGAGCTTGGTCATGAACTTTCAGAAATCACTGTGGTGCCAACTGTTTAGAGAGAACAACATGTCATGAGAAACTAGCACAAAGGCCCTTTGGAATAAATATAGATGATGAATAAATACACATTTAAACATTAATAATAGAAACGCTCTGAGGCAATAGTGAGTTTGTGCTTGGTGCTAGAAAGAAACAGATGAAAAACCTAGTGGAATCAAGCAAAGCAAAGGGGTTGAGAGTGTAGGTGGTATGGAAAACAGGAGGGCAGTCCCTCTAGTGGTTCCTCTTCTTTGGAATGCCTTTTACTATGACTCCAAATATTACTGGTGGACTGCAACCAGATGTGTCTAATCCTGTTTTAGTAAGCTATGGTGACCTAAATGGAGCTTGGTTTGGATATAGAGACAAATGTTGCTGGGAATCCCAGAAGCCTGTGGCTTTCCCTCTCTCCATTACCACCAATTGTGAGATGATCTATATCAAAAGGGAGCCATGGCACTGTTCGTTCAGGACCCTGGAGGGTGGTCTGTTTGGGCTAACTTGAACAACTAGCGAGGGCAGAACACTAACTCTTTCCTTGCTTTAATGACTTAGTGAGACTGAGAGTTTTGTGAGGTATAGGCAGAGGACTCGGTTTAAAAAAAAAAACAGCAATAGTATTCCAGTTAACAACAAAAATGTCTGTGACAAAATGTAGAAAGAATTGGGGAGGAAGAGATGGACTAACCATATATTATTTATTTACTTTATTTATGCCCTGCCTTTCTTCCCAGTGAGGGCCTAGAACAGCTTACTTAATTCTTCTTTCCTCCATTTTATCCTCACAGCATCCTTGTGAGGCAGGTTAGTTTGAGAGTGTATGACTGCTTCAGGGTCACCCAGCAAGTTTCCATGATAGAATGTATCAAACCTGGGCGTCCCAGATCCTAGTATGATCTAAGAATCATAGAATTGGAAGGGGTTATACAGGCCATCTAGTCCAACCCCCTGCTCCATGTAGGATCAGCCTAAAGCATCTCTGACAAATAATCATCCAGCAGTATTTTTAAGACTGCCAATGGAGCTCTAACCAGTGCTCCACACTGGGTCTCCTATTAAATTGAGCCCTCTTTTCATTCTTACAATGATGGTCAGGACACAGGACAGTACAACACTATTATAAAAATTCAACTGGGTCGATTTCTTTAGTCTAAAGATATGGGCCAAACCACCCACAGATCATTCTGTGAGCTGCTTCATCTTATTGTGTGCAATGGTAATTTGGGGTCTCTCTGCCCCCCTTTCCTGGATAAAATATCAGCCTCTCCAGTAAATTTTACTGGCAATACCCTGGGTTTTGTCAACATCGACAAACCAAAGAAATAATTTCCTCTTGATACAGATGGTGGTATTTGAGAGAGGAGATTGCCCTGTCACCATATAAGCTATCTTGAGCCCATTGTGGTCAGGATATACATGTTTTAATAAATAAAATAAAATGAATTAGGGAAGCTGTCAATTGAGAAACTGTTGATATAATAGATCACTTCCACTAACATCATATTTCCCAGATAAGTGGTCTGGGACCACCTTTCCTGGTATATCCCCTAAAGAGTGTTATGCTCTAGTGATAAAAATCTGCTGGTGATCTCCAGGGCTGGCCCTAATGTGCATGGCACCCCAGGCAGACCCGCTGCACTGCACCCCTTCACCCCCTTCACTGTGCCTCCTCCTCCCTCCCTTCCCTGCCATTTAATTCTCAAGAAGGGGTAGTTGAGCACTGCACTTCCCAGGCTCTTTAAAGCACCCCCCCCACCACACTAATTAGCTGATCGGTGGGTAAAAGGGCACTGGAGGCTCGCGGTTCTTATGCCAGTCCTCCAGCGCACTCACGATCAATGCAGAGTTGAGCCTGGGAGCAGCAGCACTGGGAAGGATGAGTAAGCCTCTGAAAGAGCAGCCACTGTCATTGCCTCCTTCCCCCTTCCTTCCCATGTGATCCAGGAAGGAGGGGGGGGGGAGGCAGCTGCGACAGTTGCTCTTTCAGCAGCTCATTTGTCTTTCCCACTGCTGCTGCCCCCAGACTCAACCTCACACAAATCATGAGCTTACCGGAGGGTCGGCATAGGAGCCATAAGCCTTCAGTGTCCTTTTACCCACCGATTAGCTGATCATGGGGGTGAGGCTTTAAAGAGCCCAGGAAGTGTGGCATTCAACTGCCACTTCTCAGGCATTGAAATGATGGGGAAGGGAGGGAGAAGGAAGCACTGCAGATGGGGGCATCAGGGCAAAGGAGGCATTTGCCTAGAGGGAGGGTTGAATTCAGGTTCCCCCCTGCCAGCGCCCTAGGCAAATGCCTAATTTGCCTAGTGGGCAAGCCAGCCCTGGTGATCCCTAGCCCAAAGAGCGTACAGCTGTCCTCAACCAGGGCCAGGGCTTTTTTCAGCACTGGTTCCAACATGAACCTGATGGAACACTCTTCTGAGAGAGATCAAGGCCCTGAAGGACATGTCACAGTTCTGCAAGGCCTGCAAAACAGAGTTGTTCCACCATGTGTATGGTTGAGGACAGCGATGGGCTGTATCTTGGTGGTTTCCATCTTAAATTGGCCTTCTCCTTTCACCCTCACTCCCCTTCCCTTCTTATCAGATAACCATGCCTTATCCCCTCTGGAGATTTAATACCAGCTTTTAGCTGTATAGTGGGATATATCTAGTTATTATGTATTTTATGGTATTTGTGAACTGAATATTTTACAAATGATGTTACCTGCTCTGAGTTCGGTCTCCAGGGAGAGTGGGCTATAAATTTAATAATATATTAATGATGTGACATAGTGAAATTGCTGAGATTTACATCTTTACGCTACAGAATACATGTCGTTATGCATCTCTACCCTGCACCATTGTTTTCTTACCAATGGAACAAATCTGTAACATTTGGCAGATCCTCCAGCATTCTTATGCTTCCCTTCATTCTGTGTTAACCCCAATGTGTTTGCCTTTTGTTCTGTTTGTCCTACAGCAGGTCTTTTGTTGCCTCTGGTTTTAATAAAGATGCCTTCTGGTGCTCTAGCAGCAGGGCTGCAACACCTGTTTCCTTGCTGATAGGCTTCCTTACAGGTGCCAAGCCACTCATCCAGCAATCCTTCAAGCTCCTGAGCCTGATGCTCTCCTTCTTGCTTGTTCTCCTTTTTTCCTATGTTAATACAAAGTCTTGATTAAATTTCTAAGAGAAATTGTTTATGTAAGCTTATATAAGTCTCTCTGGTGTTTTAAGTGCTGGATGCTTATAAAAGATACAGTTGGCCAATACAAGAAGAGTACTAACAAATCAACAAACAAGACCTGTGCCATATTGAAGATAATACATCCATTAGTCTTTCTTGTGCCACAGGACTTTTAGTTGGCAGATAAAACATGAAAAATGCTAAGTATCTTTCTGTGGCAAGAACTGACTCCTGAATTGCAAGGAACAGACATATAAACAATCAGAAAATGCAGGTAAGTGGTGGTGGGAAGATGAAACAAAATGTTTTTGGATGATTGACTCTCTTGCTCCTTTTATTATAACCAGCATCTGCTCTTGGAGATACTGGAATGTGATTTAACAGCCAAAATTTGCCCTCAGACATACCAGAATATATTAGGAGCTCTTCTACCAAAAATTAAACAAAGTAGTTCTGATGCTGACATAACTTTATTTTCCTCAGAAGTGAACCTTGTGTTTTTTGTTAAGCATTATAAAGTATGTGTGAGCCTTGTTTGTCATTTAAAGAGTGAGGTCATCTTATGGAATCAAGATAATCCTATAAATCTAAGATCTCTGCACAGACATACAGTATCACAGTTTTCATTGTTTCAGGATATGACAGACATTTTCATAATTCTATTACTCCAAACTTCCTTGCTAAACCTGGCAAGATGAAGCTTCAGTCATACAATCAGTAGTCAGTGATTTATTTTTTTTCTTTCTTCTCTATGGGATTTTATGTAGATGAAGGCTAGGGTTACCAGCCTCAAAGTGGGACCTGGAATTCTCCTGGAATTACAACTGATCTCCAGACTAGAGAGATTTGTTCACCTGGAGGACATTGCAGCTTTGGAGGGCAGATTGTAGTGGTATCACATTCCCATTGAATTCTCTCCCTTCCCTAAACTCCACCTTCCCAAAAATCCAGGAATATCCCAAGCTGGAGTTGGCAGCTCTGATTAAGGCTATCATATGCATTTTTAAAATCCTACAAAAACAAGGTCTCTAGTTTCAGGCAGGAACCTGATAGCCTAAAGCTCAGATACAGCTTTGTGAGCCAGCTAGAACCGTGTGAGCTCATACTTCAGTCAGCTAGATAGAGCAGAGTACAGGAATATACAATATTACTCTTTGAGATATTCTGGATCAAACAAGAGGTATTCCATAATGATTATTCAGTAGTGCTGTGAAACTGATTTTAGTCCTGAGTCAGGAATAAGGTTGGATTGAAAGAGGTTGAGGATTGACATCCTGTCTAAGAATGTCCGAAGCTGTGAGACATATAGTTTTTTAAATTACCTCAAATGACAGCCTTTTATTTGGGAGGACCAATAAGTCAAAAACATTCTCTCCCCCTCCCCCACTCTCTCTTCGTAAATGGTAAGGCACAGCCATATTCTTAATAGAAGGTGGGATTTTGTCATCCCTTAATGAAGCAATGATGACCTCAATACAAAATGGGCATAGCTACTTCTGACGCTGATGGCCAGCCATGATGGAACCAGGTCTTCATGTTGCTGTCAGTAACTTTCTTAGCAGCAAAAGAAAATAGAGACTGATTCTGTAGTCGCTGTTGCTTTGCCCTGGGCTTCTGCTTTCATAGGATCAAGTGATCAATTCTCCACCAGTTGCTGTACAGGTACATTTTGACCTGCAGCTCCCTCCAGTTCTCCCTGTGCCTTCCCAATCTTGTTTTTAGAGATTGAGAAGGCATGGGGAGAATTGGAAGGAGCCGCGGGTCAAAATGTGCCTGTGCAGCAACTGGTGGGGAATCAGTCACTCAATCCGATAAAAGCAGAAGCCCAGGTGTGGATCAACAGCGACTGTGGAATCAGTCAGACAAAATTAATAAATGGGAGCCTTTGATACTTCTGGATCAGCTGCTGGTCAAAATTGTGCCACCCCAGACTAAATCTGAAGAGACTTGTCTGCTAATGAACATTTCACAGAAGTAATTTTGACCACAGGTTGGACAAGACCAGCATTATATATACAGGAAGCAAAACGGGGATTTTTCAAATATTTAGGAACATGAGCAACTACAATATTCCTTATTCCCTATCGATTTACTATATTGGCAACTTACATCAGAAATTAAACCAACAGAATTAAATTTGACAAAAGAACCACCTAACCTATTTTAATTCATATTATGTGGAATCCGTCAGGTATTACTTCTGCATGTCCTATGTTAGTGTGTAGGAATTCATTCAATTTATGACCACAGACAGACGCTCACCTGGAGTAGCAGTGGGTAGGTGGTACATACCCATTATCTGGAAGTGATCTTTCTAATCTGGGTGGTTTACATACAGTAAGTTACGTCAGAGCATAATAGTAAGCCACTGTATATAGGCATACAGGGGTAAAACCACTTCCTGACTTGAATGTGCACTCCATCACTCTGCCTGCTGTCATGGTCCCCTCTCAACCTCTATCTGCTGTGACAGCAGCATTAAGGGTTTAGCAACGCATTGCCTTTTGATCTTATTTCAGCAGCTATGATTAAAAAGACACACACCACTTGCTGTGCCACAATGTGAGGAGCCCAGGGTTCACCTTCATTGAATTAGTGCCCGCTGAGCACTGCAAATATTTGAAATGTCAATCCATTTGATAATGTCAGGGAGGGCTGCAAATACCACAAAATGGCACCAAAGAAACACTCAAGACATGCAGTGGCATATATAATATCTCTTTTCTTCTGGACAAAAACAAAATTACAATTCCATAGAAACATCAATCCCCAAAAGAGGTGACTAAGGTCAATAGATTTAATAACCCAAAGTGGGGCACATTCCTGCATCCTGGCACCTTAATATTTCAATGTTAAAAAAATATGTTACAGAATTTCAGCCCTTTACTGTTCTGGAGAATTAATTTTATTATGGCAAAAGTTTGGGGAGTCTTTCCACTACACTCTATCCATTATATATTCTGTAGATACTTGCATTTTCAGTTCATCTTTAAGTTCTACTTTGACATCTTTAATATGTTCTACCAAATATGAATCAAGCATTGATAGGTATCTGGTAGCAAGAATTTCATTGAACTGGACAGGAATGTCCATGCATTTCCACACATTATGTTAAAACTTTCTAGGAATTTATAAAACCTGAAGGTTGTTAATGCTATACAGATGGAGGAAAAATTCATTTTAATATCAGATCTATGTATTTATTGACAAGACTTTTTCATTCAATTAATATACAAAGAATGTTGCTGGTATCATGTTACAATCTGAAAGGAATTTGAATGCAAGAGTACCAAAAAGAGATATTTGTAAACCAAAGCTGAAACAATCAGATTTTTAAGATCTACACTAAATCTTGATCTTATGTCCTATGTCAAATATGTTGCAGGATATAGTTAGAAGATCTCTGTTCAAAATCATTTTTGGTAATATGTATATTAGATGCTTCTGGATCAATTTCCATCTGGACAACTGACCTATGAGTTGTAATATATGGTTGAAAGGTTTTCCCTGTCCTTTGAATAACTTGATATTTAATGACTTTTTGTCAATGTTGTGAAAGTAGTCACTAACAAATGCAAGACAATCAGGGGTAAACAAATGAATCTTAACATTTTGCATTGTTGCTGCTACTATATATAAGCATCTGACATATATAACTTCTCTTTTGAAAATCAAACAAGAAATATTGCAGTTGCACTCAAGAACTATTATATTGCCAAGGACTTTTTTTAAAAGTGTGGTTCATGAAGCAAAGTATTCATGACAGTGCCCGTGATTGTCTTGTGTGTATGTGGAACAGAGAGAGAAGATACTTAACTTCTGTCAATTTACATCAGATCTAATTCAGTTCTGCAGATCTAATACAAAGACCTAATACAGTTCTGCAGGGAGTGCAAGACAGAGATGTTCTACCAGGCCTATGGTTGAGGACAGCTATGGTTTTCATTGCATTCAGCCCATGAACTGCCCCTTGGAGGAAAGAAGCCACATATTGAACACCATTTAGGAGATTTGTTCCTGGTTTTTTTCTGGTTAATTACTGGTTGTTTGGTGTGTTGTTGTTTTTAAAATTACCTATTATATGTTTTTATGCATGGTGTATACCACCCTGAGCTCTTTGGGGAGGAGTGATCTAGAAATTAAATAAATCTTTTTAGACCAATTGAGATAACAGTTTATCTAGGTAAAAAAAATGTCTCCTACTCAATGTATCTTATCTCAATGTATCTATATCTTACCATTTTCTCTGAAGCCCATTTTCCATTTACTTGGCCACTGCAGTTGTATCTGGCTTTGGGCACAAATATTAATTCTCACACTGAAGCTTCATATATAAATGAGTTATTCCATCTTGCATTTAAATACTGAACCTGGAGCTCAATGTAGCAGTTAGAACAAGAATCTACACTTAACATCACCTAGACCACTGGATGTAATCTGTGAAAATGAAGAAGGTCTTAGAACTGCCTAGTTATCTGCTCTATTAATGATACTGTATCATTGTATAGTATTATTGCTATATAACATCTTTATGTTTTGTTGTTTTATCATGTTTTATATTTTTACATTGCCATTGGCCTGTTAGCCACCCTGAGCCGCTTCGGTGGGGAGGGCAGGATACAAATCTAATAAAGTAAAAAATAAATAAATAGATAGAGTGAAACTGACTAAGTTAATTGAATGTATAAATATCATAGTGTGCTAGAGCCATCAAATTAATATTTCCATTAGCTATTGTGTCATTAATTAAATAAAGTCTTGTAGACCTTTAAAACTCTAACATATTTTTTGTAGAATACTGTGTCAGCTATGGAGGGGCAGAGACTCTGAAGAAACTGCCCAATGGACTGAAGAATGTCCAAATCCCCAGTCTGGCCTCTCCTATAGATTCTTTAAACCCCAGCTTCCCACAATCAAATAAAAAAGGGATCACACGTTTTGATTAAAGAATTAGTAGCATATAAATTATGTGCACCCTAAAGTAGGTGTGGCCAACAGTAGCTCTCCAGATGTTTTTGCCTACAACTCCCATCAGCCCCAGCCAGCATGGCCAATGGCTGGGGCTGATGAGAGTTGTAGGCAAAAAACTTCTGGAGAGCTACTGTTGGCCACCCCTACGCTAAAGGTCTCTTATTTGGGAAACTGTTAGACCAAGGCTTTAATTATTTTTGAGGTATATAAATCACTTTTACCTAGATATTTGGCCAGACAGACAAGACACAGATAGAGATGAACAACAGAGGTTTATTTGTTAACTTCATTTTCAGGGGCTACATCCAAATTCATGAATGTTTATGCTACAATAAGTGCTAGTCTTTTGGGTACCACATTTTTTTAAAAAAAATTAGAGTAACAACTAACACAGCTGCCACTCTAGTATTTCTAAGATTCATTTTCTCTACTTGCCAATGACCTGCCTGGTGGACACACCTCTGGGCCCAGCAGCAGTACTCAGTTGAATGGAGCAGAGGCAGGAAGATGCAGCCATGGTAGCCTGTCCTAAGGCAGCTCAAAAGGTATGGAGGTATGAACGAGTCTGGATGGGAAAACAATGGCTCTCTGAGTCCAGGTGTTTTAAGGAAGGTTGTAACTATGTAGACTAAGGAACAGAGAAGAGGTGGAGCATAGCTAACGGATAGGTGTGAAATGGGGGCTATAAAAAGAGAAGAAAGAGAAATGAGAGGCGACTGCTGACTGGAGAGCAGAAAGGAAAGCCAAGTCAGCTGGAGGAGAAAGGAGAAGCCAAAAAGGGAGAAGAATTGTGTCAAGGAGGTTCCTAGACAGAAAGGCAGTATTATAACTCTTCTTCTTTCTAATGTATTGTAACTCTGAAGTGGGTGGAAATAGCTACCCTTTGAGGTACTTAGAGCTGGCAACTGAAAATAAAAAAAAAATCTGTGCAAGGAAATTTACTGGGCTGGTGCTTTCAAGAACCCCATAAACCCCAGACAAGTATGATGTTCCCCTGCCCTCAGAAGGCATCACACAGGGATACTGAGAACTTCATGAGAAACAAACCATTTTCAACAGTGTCAGACATGCTTCCCCCCTTGTCTTGCCAGTGGCCATCATTTGACTTGAGCAAAATGCCCAACAGTTTGTGGCTACTTTCATTTTTTACAGTTTGTAGTCTTCTTTTGTGCTTGTGTAGTAGGAGACATAAATTTCCTCCAAGGTCATTGTTGGGTCATATTGTGCAGCGATCATTCTATTTGCTCCCTGTTGCATGCGTATGAAATCCTGTTGATCCAAACAGATGGGCATCCATTAACATGGATAAAAGGGACTTAGACAAACACCAGGCAGTGAGACGAAAAAGAAATAGTGTTTATTTAGAAATCACTAAGCAACTAATTATGTTGTTACGACTTTAGTTAAATATTCAGTTGACAGACCACATCTGTGTTGGAGAAGAAACTACAGCTCCCATCAGGCTGTGCAATAATATACTTTTGAATATACAGAAAAGGCTCAGTCTGCTTACGAATATTGGAAAAATGTGCTCCCTGCTTGCAACAAGCAATCTCAACATGAGCTGAAGTGACAGCTAGGAATAGGCATGAACTTCATTTTTATAGTTCTCTTCATGTCTGAACCACAAACCAAACCACAAACTGGTTCATATCAGTTTATGAGCCATTTAAAGTTTAACACCCTGCTTTCCTTGCAAAAAAGCAGCAAAAAGTGCCAGGGTACTGAAGGCTGAGGTTTAAACAGCTTGGAGCTGCGTGGTGGGGAGCTGCTGTTCGGTTTAAATGACTCAGAGCCATTTAAACCCCTGTTTCCTGCTTGCTGCAGTTTTTCATGGGGGGCAGAAAGCAGTTGTTCAAAATGGTTCTGAGCCATTTGTGAAGAGCAGAAAGCAGGGGTTTAAATGGCTTACAGCCATTTATACATCTGTTTTCTAGTCTTCATGAACTGCCGCAAACTGCATCAAAATTCATGGAAGTTCATGGCAGCCCTTCAGTTCATGAACATTGCTTCAAGAACCATGAACAGACCTGAATTCATGATGAACATTTGTTTGTCAGCCAGTTCATGCCCATTCTGAGTGGCAGCTGCTTGAGCACTTCTAATGATGGGCAGGGGGGTGAGATGGTGATAGCTTGCTGTTCTTTTGGGGTTAGTGGTTATGAACTCATGAAGCCGCCTTATATCGAATCAGACCCTTGGTCCACAAAAGTCAGTATTGTCTCCTCAGACTGGCAGCAGATCTCCAGAGTCTTAGGCAGAGGTCTTTCACATTGCCTACTGTCAGATCCTTTTAAATGGAGATGCCAGGGATTGAACCTGGAACCATTTGCATGGCAAGCAGATGCTCTACCACTAAACCATTGCCCCTCCTCTATGGATTATAGTGTATATTTCATTATTGTTGTTAATTTTTGTGTTTTAAGACTTGTGCATATATGTTTATAAATTGGATTTGGCAGTTTTGTAGAGGGACAGGTAGGGTAAACTTTCATATGAGCTTCAGTGTTTATGACTATTGCAATCCATATGGTGGAGTCATAAAAAAACATTTGTAGGTTAATTTGTGGGTGCAGAGACCTGAAGATAAATCTTTAAGTCTTAAAGGGATGTTCTTGCTTAGTGGTAGTGGTAAGGCACCTGTTTTGTATGTAGAAGGCACCAGTATAAAAAAATAATAAAGTGAAATACTCAGGGCTTTTTTTTTGTAGCAGGAACTCTTTTGCATATTAGGCCATGCATCCCTGATGTAGCCAATCCCCCAAGAGCTTACAGGGCTCTTAGTACAGGGCCTACTGTAAACTCCAGGAGAGTTGGCTACATGGGAGGTGGCCTAATATGCAAAGAAGTTCCTGCTACAAAAAAGCCCTGGAAATACTTTTACATGAGACCCTGGAGAGCCACTGCCAGTTACAATAAACAATACTGACTTAGATAGGCCAAAGACCTGATTCAGTATCTATTGAAGCACCTTTCATGTGATTGCCATAATATAGGCTTCCCAATCCCCAGGTCCCAGCAGGGGATCTCCCGGTTTTACAGGCTTCCCCCATCCCCAGCCAGCTGGCCAGCAGGGGGAAGCCCCGCCCCCACAGCTACCATGCAGCTCTAGATCTTCAGCAGGTTTAGAAACCTGCAAACAGGTCTGTTTCAAAATGTGTGTGTATCTCTGTGCCTTTAAAGTTGAGCAGGAAGTACGTCATGGGAAGGGTCAGCAACACAGTCCCTTGGTTTGTTTTGCTTTCATTTCAGAGAAACTACATGTGTGTGTGTGTGTGTCAGAGAGAGAGAGAGAGCAGCATAGCCTCTGTTCTTTTCAGGTGTCATTGTAAAAGAACCAGACCCAGTAAATGTGTGTGTTTGTGTGACAGAAGGTTGCCAATCCCCAGGTTTGGAGGCCCTTCCCCCCGCTTTAGGATCATCAGAAAGCGGGGGGGGGGGGAGAGAAATGTCTACTGGGCAATTATTCCCTATGGAGAATGAGTCCCATGGGGAATAATGGGGAATTAACCCATGGGTATTGAGGGCTCTGGGGGGGCTGTCTTTTGAGGTAGAGGCACTAAATTTTCAGTATAGCATTTAATGCTTCTCCCCAAAATAACTCCCAAGTTTCAAAACGATTGGACCAGGGGGTCCAATTCTATGAGCCCCAAAAGAAGGCGCCCCCATCCTTCATTATTTTTTATGGAAGGAAGGCATTTTAAAAGGTGTGCTGTCCCTTTAAATGTGATGGCCAGAACTCCTTTGGAATTCAATTATGCTTGTCACACCCTTGCTCCAAGCTCCACCCTAATGTCTCCTGGCTCCACCCCCCAAAGTCTCCTGGCTCCTCCCCCAAAGACGCCAGATATTTCTTACATTGGACTTGGCAACCCTACCATAATATGTGGAATTACATATGATTCATGAAATATGCAGGGCCTTTTTTGTAGAAAAAGCCCAGCAGGAACTCATTTGCATATTAGGCCACACCCCTGACACCAAGCCAACTGGAACTAGGCTTCCCATTCCCCAGGTCCCAGTGGGGGATCACCCAGTTTTACATGCTTCCCCCCGCCCCCACAGCCACCATGTACCTCTAGATCTCACGCAGGTTTAGAAACCTGCAAACAGGTCCTGTTTCAAAATGCTTGTGTGTGTGTATCTTTAAAGTTGAGCAGGAAGCAGGAAGTACTTCATGGGGAAGGGTCAGTAGCAGAAGCTCTTCAGAGCACAGCGCCTCTGTTTTGCTTTCGTTTTAGAGTAAGTAAGTGGGTTGGTATGAGTGGGTGTGTGAGAGAAAGCAGTGTAGCTAGGGTTACCAATCCCCAGGTGGGGGCAGGGTATTCCCTGGTTTGGAGGCCCTCCTCCCCGCTTCAGGGTCATCAGAAAGTGGGGGGAGGGGAGGGAAATGTTTGCTGGGATCTCTATTATTCTGTATGGAGTATTATGCCCATAGGAAATAATGAAAAATTGATCTGCGGGCATCTGGGGCTCTGGGGGAGCTGTTTTTTTGAGGTAAGAGGCACCAAATTTTCAGCATAGCATCTGATGACTTTCCTCAAAACACTTGCCAAGTTTCAAAATGATTGGACCAGGAGGTCCAATTCTATGAGCTCCAAAAGAAGGTGCCCCTATCCTTCATTATTTCCTATGGAAGGAAGGCATTTAAAAAGGTGTGCTGTGCCTTTAAATGTGATGGTCAGAACTTCCTTGGAGTTCAATTATGCTTGTCACACCCTTGCTCCTGGTTCTACCCCCAATGTCTCCTGGCTCCATCCCAAAGTCTCCTGGCTCTACCCCCAAAGTCCCCAGATATTTCTTGAATTGGACTTGGCAATCCTAGCCAGAACTGTTTCTGTATGTTCCTGCTCAAATTTGTCTTACTCTCTCACACACAAACAGATACACATACACATCTACACACACACGCACACAAACATATCATTTGGCTGTTTTTATGTTTGATTACTGCACACCTAATGAGTAAAAGCAACTCCACCCAAAAGTTTTGTTTTTGATGTGATAATATGTGATGATTGCCTCATATATGCAAATCATCAACCACTATTGCATAACTCCTAATTATGACTTGCACAAACCTGCCTTTTATTTGTGAAAGAGTAAAACAAACTATTGTCTAGTATGTGCTGGATGCATGAAGCCATGTGAGTCACCTCCACTGAATTATCCTTTAACTATCTGAATGAAACATTAATATTTTATAGTCTTTATCATGTACCATCTCAAATCTGTATCCTGGCTTCTTCCTAATCAGGATATTTTTCCTGTTCTGATTACTGTCCTCATTATCATACCATTTTGGTCATTTCCTCTTTAAATATAACTTCAATAGATTTCAATTACTTGAAACATTTTACTGTAAAACTGAAAAGGAATATAAAACATATTCATATCAAGATGACCTGA
This sequence comes from Heteronotia binoei, assembly GCF_032191835.1. NCBI lineage: Eukaryota > Metazoa > Chordata > Lepidosauria > Squamata > Gekkonidae > Heteronotia > Heteronotia binoei. The sequence continues at coordinate 104,268,842 of NC_083223.1, forward strand.
AGAACTGAAGGACACAATAACCACTAAGTAAGAAACTGTTTGCTTTATAATTCCAATGCATTTCTCATTTAGGGCAGGGCAAAGGGCATACTGTGTCTAATCCTGGCAATTTCCTCATCTTTTCCCAGGCTTTAACAGAAGAGTATTAAATTATTGTCTTAAAGCCAAGGTCACTATATTTATAATCTAAGTTTGCATTTTCACAAAGGGTTATGATAATTAGGGATGTCAGAAGAAGTCAATATATGAAGCTCTGGCCCTGTGGGCATCAGTCTCGATACCAGTGTGAAAGATCAAGGACAAGCAAATTTAGTTATCCAAGAGGTGAATATATCTATGTACGTTACATTAAAATCTACTGGATTACTTCTACTAATACCCTGTTTACAAAGTATGTGGTCCTCAAAAAACTAGGAATTATATTCCTGCTCAGTCATACACTCACTGGTGACTTCAGAAAGTTATTCTTTATGATTTCTGTGTCTTGATTGAAATATTAGTGTTTCAGAAAATGGTAGAAAGAATAAACAAAAGAATTCTAAGGATATAAATAATTATCTGAACTGTCAATAATTTCTAAGCTTTCTCCAGGAAACATAACAAGGGAAAAAAGAATGCTAATGGGCCAGAATGCACCTTGGGGCAGAGGAAAAATAGAAGAAAGTACAGCTGGAAGGTCAATAATGCTCATAACATATTTATTTCAGTTTGCAATTCTGTGTGTTTTTCAGAAGATGGATTCTTCAGCTTCTTCTATGCCGAAGGGTATCTCAGTTCATGAAGTGTCAATTTGTTTTTCTTGTTGCATATTTGCTTTGAGTGGTCTTCACCTTCTAGATCACCCTACCATAAATACATTTAAATTTTTTCCCAGATCATGCTAATGTGGGCAGGCTGCTACATGGGTGGGATTTGCTTCTTGTCATCATTTTAGATAATTCTTTCAAAATTAATATATGTTCCATAAAGTTTACATTATTACACATTCTATATTATCATAAAAGCATGATTCAACAGCTGACAAGTAAGAAATGTTTTGGATGGGGAAGATGGAAGATTTCTTTTCCTCCCCATCAGCTCTTAACAGCAGCCACAACAGCAGGATTCCATATTTATTTCAGGATTTCTTCCTGCTAGTTTTTTTCAAGTGGGGTAAACTCAAAATGGGCAATTTGACTGAAGATTTCAAATGGTTAAATAAGATATAAAGACAACATTGTACATTAATTTCATGTTAAATTCATATTGAATCAATAGAAAAGAGCAAGAGTCCTGTAGCACCTTAAAGAGTAACAAAATTTGGGGCAGGGTATGACCTTTCATGAGTCACTGCTCACTTCTTCAGATACCCATATTGAATCAAGAATATACATGAAATTAAGCAATGCAAACAAACTAGGGGAAATAGTAACTTTTTCCTGAAATGATTTTGTATAGTTAAGCTGGGTTTTGTGCTAATTAGTATGACCATTGTGATGATTCAATGTTTTTTAGAGTTGTATAGTGTTCCCTATTCCAGCTTTTTGGGGGGGGCAGGGGAATGTGCCCAGTGAGATTGGTATCCCTTTTTTTTTTCTTTAGTGGCTGGCAGGTATGGCAGATGGAGTAGTATTTTTCAAAGAAGGTTTTAGAGATACAGAAATGCTCAAACCCTTATAATCTCTGTCCTATCCTTACAAATGACAGTGTGCAGATACCTGTGTTTCTCTCCATTTTGGCCTTGATGTTATGTTATGCTATATTAGTTATTATATAAATAAAAGCCCAACCGTGGTGGCAATTCTGAGGATTTTCATTTGTTAGATGTGGCTTGCATAGGATTGGCTCACACTATCTCTGCCATGCCATTGGCTGATTCTGCTCTCCCTGCCCACCGCCAGCCCCATCAGGCAATAACTCCAGCATAAGCCCACTGACCTTCAAGGGGGACAGTTCTCTGCTGACAGGGCGCTTCCTAATCAGTACTGCCTCTCCTCAGGGCCTGGTTGTAGGAAGTCCAGGACCAGTCTGTCTGAGAGCAGGCAAGGAGGTGTGAGGGTGTAAAACAGGGGAAAGATTTGTGGTGCCTGTCCCCCCAGGGCCCCCTTTTAGCTACGGGCCTGTGTGCATGAGAAAACAGTAGGGTTCCATCTCTTCAACTGAGGCGAAAGGAATGTTCATTCACAGCAGGGAGGGGCCCTTTCCACCTGCCAATACTCTTCACTCTTTCTATTCCAATTAGGCTACAGTGGGCTTGTATGATAGAACGGACTCTGAGGGAGAGGCCTTTCCTCCTGGGGAACCACTGTTGCCAACCTCCAGGTGAGGGCTGTAGAAGGTTGACTGGGTGATTTTGAACCAGCCTAACCTGCCTCATGGGGTTGTTGTTGTTCAGATCAAAGGGGGGGGGGAGAGGAAAGGAAAATGATATGAGCTGATGTAATGGCTGATGACTCCTCCCTATTAAACAGTCTGTCAGAGATAGACTGTTGGTCTGAAAGGTCTCACTACAGGCCTCAGAGGCAGAACTCATTGTGCCCAGTGCTGACTACGGCTGCCAGTCCAGGTTGATGAGAAATTCTTGGAGATTCTGTGGTGGACTTTGAGGAGGCTATAGAAGTTAGGGCTTCAGAGTGGGGACTTTCAGACCTAGGTCTTTGCTGTGGAAGCTGACTGACTGATTTCAGACCAGTCACAGACTTCCAGCCTAACCTGCCTCACAGGGTTGCTGTTCAGATCACATGGGGGGAGAGAATGATGTAAACTGCTTTGCCCCCCCCCCACTGTGAAGAATGACTAATTTTCCTATATAGAGGCTGCAGGGAGGGCAAAGGTGATGGAAAGCTGAAGTCAGAGGGGCAGATAAAGGGAAATAGAGTTGCCAACTCCAGCTTAGGAAATTCCTGGAGCTTTAAGGGGCTGGGCCTGGAGAGGGCAGGGTTTGAGGAGGGGTGGGATCTCAGAGAGGTACAATACCATAGACCCCAAACCAACAATTTCTTCCTGGAACAACTGTTGCCAATCTCCAGGTGTGGGCTAGAGATCACTCAGAATTACAACTGCTTTCCAGATGCCAGAGAACAGCTCAAGTTGAGGTGAGGAGGGAGTGAATGCCTTCACTAGGGTGGGTGGAAAGACAGCAAGGGTGGCAGACACTTGCCCAGAGGCCTTCAGTGGTACCTTCCCATGTTGATGGGAAATTCCTGTAGATTCTGAGGTGGACTTTGAGGAGGGCATAGGAGTTCAAGCTTCAGAGTGGGGTCTGCTGGACCCAGGTTCTTGCTGTGGAAGCTGACTGACTGATTTCAGACCAACTTCTAACTGGCCATATAAATGCTGAAAACTGAAACTGAGCTCCACTCCATTAAGCTGCATGGAAAACATGAAATGGATTTTCTATTAGTCTATCTGGGTACAGAGAAAGGAAAAGGAAAGGTCCCCTGTGCAAGCACCAGTCGTTGATATCTCATGTCCCGAACAAATATTTAGAGTAACTTGACAGCCTCTCTGATGGAAGAGTCCTAAAGTGATAATGATTTGGCCTTTAGCTGTGACTCATTTGAGAACATTTTTGCTAACAAAGTCTCGAAGCTCTCTACCAGTTTTAATGTAAATAGTCTACAGGAGGTTCCATAGCCATAGTCTGGTCCTTTTGGGGGCCTCTTCTGTCCACTTTTATTGTCAGATGTTGATAGGGCCCTTAATGCTGTGAAAGTGGCAGATTGCTCCTTGAATCTGTCATGAAAGTGATTCAGGATGTGATAGGAGGCTCCCTGAGGGAGATTATTAATTTGTCTGTTGTTCAGGGGTATTTATCTGGTTCCCTGAAGGACGCTGTAACTAAACCTCTCTTGAATATGCCTTCTTTAGATAAAAAGGAAACAACCAATTACTACCTGGTATCTAATTTATCATTCCTGTGGAAGGTACAGGGCTGACAGGTGGGAGTCGGCAAGGTAGGTGGCTGCCTCAGCCACCACCTCATGTACAGATTGCCTTCAGCTGCCCTCACCCACCACTCCAGTGCTCTCAGCTTCCCCTGTCGCAGACCCCAGAAGCTGAAAGTGGTGGAACTGCGTGCCAGTGTGCGCTCTCCTCCAAGCCCGGCTTCCTAGCTAGGCTCAGAGGAGAATGGCCTTGCTTTTGAAGCTGCCTCCCCTGCAAAGGGTGACAGCCTCAGAGCGAGGCACAGCAGTCCCACAGCCCTTTCCCCTACCTGGCAGCTGGGCAAAGGAAGGAGGTGACACAGCGTCATTCTGAAGCTGCCTACCCTGCAAGGGCAGACAGCCTCAGAGTGAGGCACAGAAGCTCCATGGACCCTTTCCCCCACCCAGCAGCCGGATGAAAGCAACCATGCAGCCTTGGTCAGACCCCCATGGGGGGGGGCAGAAGTGTGGGTGGCCTGGGGCAGCAAAAACCCAAGTGCTGCCCATGGGAATGTAATTGAGAGAATGGTCACTGAATAGCTCCAGGTCTTTCTGGATGAAATGACAGCACTCAATACATTCCAATTCAGCTTCAGGCCTGAATTTGGGACTGCGATAACCCTTGCGGATGACTCCAACACTGTTGATATTATTAGATCTATTAGCAGCATTTGACACAGTTGATCATTTTAGTCTGGTCAGCCACCTAGCTTGACTGTGGGTATGTGGAACTGCCTTGGTTTGTCTCATTCGTCCAAAGATACAGTCAGTGGATAGCTGTTGGAGATAAAAGATTGATCAGACAGCCTAAGGATTTCAGGGTTTTACAGGGTTTCAATCTTGTCTCTGATATTATTCAATATGCATATGTGCCGTCTAGTGGAGCTCATCAGAAGGTTGGGGTTTAATGCCATCAGTATGCTGATGATACCTAGCTTTTCCTCTTGCTGGATAAACAGCTCAAGATCACTCTCTTTTGGCCTCGAACCAGTGTCTGGGTGCTGAGGTTGAGTGGTTGGGGCAGAGCTGGCTGAAGTTAAATCCATCTAAGATTGAGGTGCTGGGACTAGGACAGACTGGGTTATCGGGGAGTTTGCAGCTTCTGAACAGGGTTCAGCTTACATCAGTGGAGCTTGAGGATCTGGTCGGACACGTCACTTACCTTGGGAAAACAAGTGTCCTCAGTTGTGAAATTTGGCATTTTTCTATCCACCCCCCCTAGGCTGATCAACTGTCCTGGTCAGACCCAGCCACAGTGATATATGCAATGGCAACCTTAAGTTTGTACTATTGTAATTTACTCTATACAAAACTGCCCCTGAAGATGCTTCAGAAACTTCAGGTTACCAGAATGTGGCTGCTAGGCTCCTCTCCCATTATGACCCCCTTCAGAGATTGCATTCCACTTCACAGGGACTTCTGGTGCTGCCTGGCCCTCAGGTAGCACATTTAACCTTGAACAGAGCAAGGGCTTTTTTGATTATGGCCTCAGCCTGATGGAATTCTCTGTCTAAAGAGACACATGGCCTGTGGGACCTGTCTAGGGTCTGTAAAATGGGATTATTTCTTCAGGCATTCCACTGAAGCAATCTTAGTTAGCCTGCTATCAGTTTCTTGAATCATCATCACACCAGAGTGCCAGTGTATTAAATTGTCTATAGAAGATTTGTATTTTTATGTTTTGTATGTTGTTAACCTCACCATGCCCTCATTGCTGGAAAAGGGGTGGGCTATAAAATAAAATAAACATCTACAGATACTGCCATGAAACAAACAGAACCATTTATGATTTAAGAAATACTTTCCAGTATATTTTCTTCCAAAGAAACATTGGTAGTGTTGAATGTTTATTAGTGGATTGATAACAGTAGGCTTCTAGGATGTATCACAAGAGACTTAATTAGTCTAATGTTTCAAACCATTTGTGGTAAAGGAATGAAGATATAACAGTGAAATCCTAAACAGAGTTAGACCTTTCTAATCCCAGTAGTACTACACTGCAATTTTAGCAAAAGAATGTACATAGACAAATAATACAACATTTAAAATCAGGGGATGAAAAACACAATTGTTTAGGCTAATGAAGCTTTAAAAATATTTGGGAAGTAGAAGAGATTTTTTTTTTTATAAAAATTCTAAAACACCAGTGTTTTTCAGAAATGAAGCATATGTTTTATTGATCTTCAATGTTTGACCAAAGGCAGTGAGCCAAGGACATTTGTAAAACCTTCAAGAAAACATACCTGATTGCCAGGTATACTGCATCAGACATAGAATAGATTCACAAAAGAATGCCTCCCCACTCCCATGGTCAAAAGACCAAGAAAAAGTATCCTCCAATTGGTATGAATCAAAGATTTTCATTAAAATATAATAGGAAAATATGACCCTGGTCATGATGAATAAAAATTGTCAGAAAGGAAAAACAACTGGAATGTCTAATAATTTCCTATCTGACCTTGTGGGAGCACTAATGATTAGATAGATGTGGAAGGTGATATCATATCATATAGCAGCTCTGTCCTCCATTATTCAACTTATCTTTCAGATATTTCCACACAGATGTGTTTTGTGGGTGCTTCCTTAACAGAAACTAAATACTTTGAGTATCGGTATATTTGTAATGGACAAAAAGTAAGGCAGAGCCAAAAAGAGGGGTGATTTTTCTGGGGGAAGGATTTTGAACAGGGGTGAAAATGTGCTGTGACACCACCATGGCATCATCACAGAACACGCTGAATCTTATATTTCTGACTGATAATTTCTAGATAGATGTCCCTGTTGTTTTTAGAAGGTGCCAAAGTAGCTGCTGTTCAGTCAGTTAATAGATGTTCAAAGAGAGAGGCTGTGGTCAAGCAACTTCTTTTCATATAAAAAGTTCCAGGTTTAATTCCTGGTATTTCCAGTTAGAAAGATCAGGTAATAAGTAATGTGAGAAACCTCCATTTGAAATCCTAGAGAGTCACAGCCAGTCAAAGGAGACATACTGAACACAGTGGACCAGTGGTCTTATTCAGTGTAAAGGCAGCTTCATGTGTATAGACCTCAAACAAAAACATGCACAAGTTGGAAAGGCATTTCAGGAATATTCCCTAACCACTTTTTCATTAATATGTTTTGTTGTGTCTTGCATTTTAGTCCTGAAATTATAATACAGCGGACGCTACGGAGGTGTAGCTCCGCAAATACGCTCCGCCAATCAAGATCTGTGGAGGGAAGTTTAACTGGCCAGGATTGGACCTGGCCAGACTGAGGGTTGTTCCGGGGTATGTATATAATTGGGCCCCGGCCCGCGTGGCCTCGCTTTGTGATATACTCACTAATAAAGCATGTTGCCTTCAACACGTCTTGTCACTCAGTACATTACATGTTTGCTCTTTTTAGGCAGTCAAGGACCTCCTAGTTTCCAATGATGTGCTCCACCCTTTTGACAAATCCTTACCAGTGATAATGGCTTGCAATGCTTCCCCGTACGGGGTGGACGCCGTTCTGGGGCACCAACTCCCTGATGGGAGGGAGGTTCCTGTGGCCTTTTATTCAAGGAACCTGACCCCAGCAGAGCACAACTATGCCCAGATAGACAAGGAGGCCTTGGCAATAGTGGTGGGTGTGCATAAATTCAATGATTAGTTGTACGGTAGGTGTTTCACGATCGCCATGGACCATAAGCCGCAATTGGGCCTCCTCGCCTAGGACCGCCAGACACCGCAAATTCTGTCACAGCACGTCCTGCAGTAGACCCAGTTCCTCAACTCGTACACATATGCTCTGGTCCATCGCCCCGGCAAAGCTATGGGACATGCGGACGCCCTCAGCCACCTGCCGCTGCCCTCCATGGACCTGGATCCCACCCCTGACCACCATGTGATGCTTATAGACACTCTATCAGAGAGGCCCCTCTATGCCACTGAGGTAGCTAGGGCCACGGGTAGAGACCCCATCCTTGCACGCGTTTTAGACTGGGTGGGAAGGGGATGGCCCGAGGGCAAACTGGACGCAGAATTCAGGGCATTCACATCACACAGAGACAAATTGTCCAGGCATAAAGGGTGCATTCTCTGGGGTAGCAGGGTGGTGGTTCCCCCCTCCCCCATTGCAGAAGCAAGTGCTGGAAGCACTACACAAAACACACCCGGGGATAGTGCGTATGAAGGCCCTGGCACATAGCTATGTATGGTGGCCGGGGATGGACGAGGAGATAGAAGGGTGGTTTCGTAGGTGCCAACCCTGCCAAGAGTCCCGGCCTGATCAGCCCAGTGCCCTGTCCACTGCTGGGATTCCAACAGGAGGCCGTGGTCCCAGTTACATCTAGACTTTGCGGGGCAATACCAGGGCCAAATATTCTTTATTCTAGTCAATGTATACAGCAAGTGGTTGGAAGTGATTCCCGTAGCTTCAACCTCCACCGCGGCGGCGGTCAGAGCCTTGCGAAGGGTCTTTTGCACTCATGGGATTCCCGAGACCCTCATCACGGACAACGGGACTGCATTCACCTCCCGGGAATTCCAGGAGTTAAGAACATAAGAACATAGGAGAAGCCATGTTGGAGCAGGCCAATGGCCCATCCAGTCCAACACTCTGTATCACACAGTGGCCAAAAATTTATATATATATATAAATATATATAACACACTGTGGCTAATAGCCACTGATGGACCTCTGCTCCATATTTTTATCTAACCTCCTCTTGAAGCTGGCTATGCTTGTAGCCGCCACCACCTCCTGTGGCAGTGAATTCCACATGTTAATCACCCTTTGGGTGAAGAAGTACCTCCTTTTATCCTTTCTAACTCGACTGCTCAGCAATTTTATTGAATGCCCACGAGTTCTTGTATTGTGAGAAAGGGAGAAAAGTACTTCTTTCTCTACCTTCCCCATCCCATGCATAATCTTGTAAACCTCTATCATTTCACCCCGCAGTCGATGTTTCTCCAAGCTAAGGCGCCCCAAGCGTTTTAACCTTTCTTCATAGGGAAAGTGTTCCAAATCTGTAATCATTCTAGTTGCCCTTTTCTGCACTTTTTCCAATGCTATAATATCCTTTTTGAGGTGTGGTGACCAGAACTGCATACAGTATTCCAAATGAGACCGCACCATCGATTTATACAGGGGTATTATGATATTGGCTGATTTGTTTTCAGTTCCCTTCCTAATAATACCCAGCATGGCGGTGGACTTTTTTATTGCAATCGCACACTGTCTTGACATTTTCAGTGAGTTATCTACCATGACCCCAAGATCTCTCTCTTGGTCAGTCTCTGCCAGTTCACAACCCATCAACTTGTATTTGCAGCTGGGATTCTTGGCCCCAATGTGCATTACTTTGCACTTGGCCACATTGAACCTCAGCTGCCACGTTGACGCCCACTCACCCAGCCTCAACAGATCCTTTTGGAGTTCCTCACAATCCTCTCTGGTTCTTACCACCCTGAACAATTTAGTGTCATCAGCAAACTTGGCCACTTCACTGCTTACTCTCAACTCCGAACCATTTATGAACAAGTTAAAGAGCATGGGACCCAGTACTGAGCCCTGCGGCACTACACTGCTTACCGTCATCCACTGCGAAGACTGCCCATTTATACTCACTCTCTGCTTCCTATTAATTAGCCAGTTTTTGATCCACAAGAGGACCTGTCCTTTTATTCCATGACTCTCGAGCTTATTAAGGAGCCTTTGATGAGGAACTTTATCAAAAGCTTTCTAGAAGTCAAGGTAAGCAATATCTATCGGGTCTCCTTTGTCCACATGTTTGTTCACCCCCTCAAAGAAATGTAACAGGTTAGTGAGGCAAGATCTTCCCTTACAGAACCCATGCTGAGTCTTCCTCAATAACTTGTGTTCATCAATGTGCCTACTCATTCTATTCTTGATAATGGTTTCTACCAACTTTCCTGGTATTGAAGTCAGACTGACTGGCCTGTAGTTACCCGGATCTCCTCTGGAACCCTTTTTAAAGATGGGGGTGACATTTGCTACTTTCCAGTCCTCAGGAATGGAGGCAGATTTCAATAAAGGATTACATATTTTTGTCAAAAGATCCACAAGTTCAACTTTGAGTTCTTTCAGAGTTCTTGAATCGGTACCTCATCCAGCACATTCTGTCTGCCCCTTTCCATCCAGCCACCAATGGCCAAGCAGAGCACATGGTGTGCACTACTAAAGAGGCCCTGGGTCGCATTGTACAGGGAGATTGGGATCACCGCCTGGCAGCCTTCAGCTTAACAGAATCACCCCCAACCCCGTCACCGGGTTAAGCCCTGCCGAATTACTAATGGGGAGGAAGTTGATCACGAGGCTAGACAAGTTGCATCCTGACTGGGCTACGGTACTCCGCAGTTCCCCCGAAACCAGGGAAGCCACTAGGGGATTCTTTCTAGGGGGTCCGGTATATGCAAAGAATGTTGCAAGCGGGCCGGAGTGGATAGCCGCCTGGGTGCTGCGGGTCACCAGGTCTCGCTCCTACGAGGTCTCGTCGGAGGGGGGCCAAATCCTAAGGAGGCATATCGACCAGCTGCGCCATCACACATTGCTGGAAGAACCGACAGCGATCGGGGGAGCACGGGAGTACTAACAGCAACACTCCTGGAAGCTGCCCAGCCAAGGCTGGCCGCACCAATTATGCGGCCGGAAGAGCCCACAGTGAAGGGAGCACCCGCCCCCCAGAGAGGAGATTCCGGAACAGCAACAGGCGATGGACAGCCCTTTTCCGGCGTCACCCCACCACGAGGAACCAGCTGCCTTGCCAGCCACAGTGGCCGCTCCAACAGCCCAAGTAACCCCGAGGATGTCAACCCGGGAACGCAGGGCACCAGCCTACTTGAAAGATTTCATGTCTTGAACTAGGGGGGAAGGAGTGTTGTGTCTTGCATTTCAGTCCCGAAATTACAATACAGTGGACGCTATGGAGGTGACTAGTGGAAGTCCACTGGTCCCCAGATGTAGCTCCGCAAATACGTTCCGCCAATCAAGATCTGTGGCGGGAAGTTTAACTGGCCAGGATTGGACCTGGCCAGACTGAGGTTGTTCTGGGGTATGTATGTAATTGGGCCCCGGCCCGCGTGGCCTCGCTTTGTGATGTACTTGCTAATAAAGCATGTTGCCGTCAACACGTCTCGTCACTCAGTACATTACATGTTTGCTCTTGATGTAGCCCTGTTTTTTAAAAGAAGATTGAAATGTGTTCTTTATTACTATTTATTATTTATTTCATTTAATTTCTATACTGCCCTCCCCACAAGCAGGCTGATTTATATATTCATGTACTTATTTGTTTATTTATAATGATGGTATGTCAACTTCCCAGGGAACCTGCAAAAGGCAGCTTACAAAATAAAATATAAAACATTAAAGGTTGTTAATTAAAATGCAGAATAAAAAAAAAAGAGGATAAAACACATAGTTAAATCATGTTGATGATCTTTTAATACATTTTTTTACAATATGCTTATTAGTTAAAAGCACATTGTAAAAATTATATTAAAAGATCAACATGATTTAAAGAGTTAGTGAACAGAATAATTGTGGCCTGACTCTTTAAAGAGAAGAAGCCTCAAACACTGGTGCCTTCTCTCTTATGAGGGAGGCCACTACTGAAAAAGCCCTGCATCTGGTTGTCACCTACCTCACTTCTGAATACCGCCCCCTTGAACAGTCAGGCTTGTGTGGCAGATCTTAATTGCCAAGCAGGACAATACAGATGGAGGCAGTCTTTCAAGTATGTACTAAGAGCATTACTATACCATTCTACCTATTCCAGCACTCTGACTTTAACAGTGACTAACCATAATATTTCTTTCAAATATTTGTAATGTGATTTGCAACTGTAATTGTTTAAAAGGACACAAGGAATGGGTGTGGATAACCTTCATATGTCCACAAAGATATTTCATCCTCCAACTTCTCACACCTTACTAATAATACCAAATTCTCTTTTGAAAGTCATGAAAAATGCAGTCAATATTAGTGGAGTCTTTCCAGGGTATTTTTTTAATGTTCTGCTCTGTTTTGCCCCCTCTAGTGATTCCAATATTACATCTGTTTATTTCCAGCATATCTCCCTGCAGATTTAAACTGCAGGTTTTAAGACTGAAAATAAACTGGTATAATATTGAATCAGCTGCTACAGTGAGCAAAACACATGCAGAACATGCAAAACACTCTGAAGAAGCAGAAACGTATAAGTAAGGGAAATGATAATGCAGAAAAGCCCTAAAAGGGGAGATAAGTTTTCAGATAAAATGCAGTTTAAAAATCAGATTAACATATTTATAAAGAATTCTAACAGCAAGACCAGTTGCAGAAGAACTAGACTTTTATTACACAGAACAGAGGTTGCAACTTTCATTGGCTTGTTCAGAGAAACAGATAACTGGGTGTCATCACTTCAGATCAAACTTCTGGGCTATCTCACTTAAAGGCCTGACAGATGTTGATAAGCACTGGTGAAAGGAACATCTCAGAACAAAACCTATGCTGCAGTTTTAGAGTTGTCAGTGATGACTATCTGAATCATTTTTCCTTTTAAAAAAAGGTCAACACCATTAATACCCACTCTAGTTTCAAGCTTTCTCAGTAATATAAAGTGGCCTAATGTGTCCATTATCAGAAAGTTCAAATAGGATCAGAGGGGACACTTTTCCTCTATCGGTATGCAAACAGAAACCATCACCTGGAGCAATAATGCAGTCTCTGTCCCAAAGCCAAGCATGAGGCCAGCTGGAAACAAGTCAGGGTCATATGTGTCATCTAGGAAGACCCAGAGTTGCTATTCCATCATTCTCTCAATCATTTTGCTAAAATGGGTTAAATTTGATGCAGATGAAATTTGTGCTTTTCAGTAATGACATATAAGATTAAATATGTACTGTGCCTATGAGTTTTCTACATTCTTCCCAATGCACATTAACTTCCTGGGTTCTGAAGTATCAAACAATATTTTAAACATCCAGAGATTTATTGTCATGGTTCAGCAAGTATGTACTGGTATGTACTGTTGAGTGAATAGTTGTCTGGAATCCTAATTATTTATATGGTTCGTACCTTCCTCTGTAATAAATAATCCTGCTGCTACTACTGTTAGAATGGTCAAGGTAGCAGCACAAGTTGTTAGTGGTACTAGAGCTAAGCTTTGAATCCCTCTTCTCAGCCTATGAAAAGAAATACTGCATTTAGGATGATTTCAAGAAAGGCTATAGTCCAATGTAGAGGAAAGAATTCATGCATTTCTCATATATAATTGTTGGCTGCTGAACTGAATTATCACCAAAAATATTCAAAAATGAATCTCATTCTCAACATAGAAATATCTACAGATTGTTAAATCCACAGACTGGAGCCATTAACAGACAAATAGTTTTACAAACCTGAAAAGTACACCAGGTTTGCAGAAAAATCTGAACTCCAAAAGAAAATGCACTACAAGGTTAACCCCTCCCCTCAAATAATAAAAGTTGTGTCTGTAGTTTTAAAAAACAAATGCCCTATGTGACCACTGTTAGGCAACAACAACTCTATTGCCACTTGAAGCCTTATTTATTTATACAAACATTTACTAAATGCCTATCTGCCTTGCCACAGTCAAGGCAGCTCACAATATAAATAAAACAACAATTATAAAACATAAAACACGACAGTTTAAAGTCTCAGAACTGCCAATAAATGAAAACTAAATTTGTCAAATGTAGTCCTAATATAAAACTATATTCAGACTTCAGAAGTGAGGGGGCCAGACACACCACCCTAGAGATGCTGTCCCATAATAGTGAGGCTGTCATTGAAAAGGATGTTTCTCATGTGCCCATCAGGTAGGATGTGTTATATATGTAATCAGTAATGTGTTTATTATATGGAGTACTTGCCTGGCTCATTGGAGCCTGTAGGACTGAGCTTGGGGACTCGGGTACAATGGACAGTAGGATCCAAATCCCTGCTGCCCTGCTCCAATCGCGGGGGCCCCTGCTGGTTTGAATGGTCCAATAGGATGCTAGTGCGGGAACCTGGAATGTACTGTATATATAGTTGGTCCTGTTGGCCCAGTAGTCAGTCTTTAAGTGTAGCCCTATATTATGTTGTATTGAATAAAGAGCTATGTTCACTTCCACCTCGCCTCATCATTGCGTGGAACCCACTATATTATAGGATGATTGGTGGGACAGTTGAGAGGGCCCCCTGTGATTTTAATTCCTGTACAGGAATGTCTGGGAGAAGATGATCCTTTAGATATCTTGTTCCCAAGCTATATAGGACTTAGAAAGATAAAAACAACACCATGCATTGGAGTGGACTGATAGTCAGCATAATTGCTGTAGTATTGGAGCCACTTGCTCCCAGTAGTTGGCCCCAACCATCAATTTAGTTACAGCATTCTGCACAAGCCTGCAGCTTCCAAACATTCTTCAAGAGTAACCACAAGCTGAGCACATTGCAGTAGTCCAGTCTATTTGTAAGGCTTGCCAGTCCCCAGCTCCTGGTGAGGTATCCCCCAGTTTTGCAGGATCCTCCCCACTCCCAACCAGTTGGCCAGTGTGGGGAAGCTCCACCCCAATAGCCACAATGTGCCTTTCCACTTCGGAAGGCTTAGAAGAAGATGGGAAACTTGGAAAGTGTGTATACCTTTAAATCTCAGTAGGAGCAAGGCTGAATGGGGGTGGGACTAGCTGTTAGAGCCACATAGCTGTTCCCAGTGAGTCAGTGAAGCTGTGAGAAAGGAAGAGAAGCCAGCACAGTTCCTCTGTTTGTTTTACATGCCTTTCAGAAGTCATATGCATGGTAACGAGTAAACTAGAACATTTTGTTTCCTGTGTTAGTTTGAAGAAGTTGGTGGAAATACAGCAGAAGGTTACATTCAGCAACTCCCATGAGTAAATGCCCCGGGGAGATCACAAATGTGTGTGCTTGCAAATCTCATTTCTTTTGGCTGCTTTGTGAGTTTGTGTGGGTGTGTTCACATTTATTTAGTGGAAGTGCAGCCAGCTGCTGGGGGATGAGGAAATGAAGACTGTATTTTGGGAAATTGCACTGCAATATTTTTATTTATTTATGTTAGGGAATGGGAAAATCTCCTGGTTCCACCCCCAAAGTGTCCTAGCTCCACCCCAAAGTCCCCAGGTATCTTGAGTTGGACCTGGCAACCCTAGAAGGGCATAGATCACTGTGGCTAAATCTGACTGAACCAAGAACAGACACAGCTGACGCACCAGCCAAAGTGAGGCAAAATTACTCTGATCTACTTCATCCACCTGCTTTTCTAAGGTAACTGTAATGTCAAGTAGCATTCTCAAGCTGTGAACATAATGATGTGCATTATGACAAAAAATCCCAGCTTCAATTATAGGCTGGGGGGGGGGGGTTATAACCCCCTCCAAGGCAAGAGAGATGTCAAGCCCCTCTGTCCTAAGAGCAGGAGTCATTTTGTAGAAAAGCAGGTACTGGAGCCCAGCCACCCCACACCTCTCGGACAGTCCAGGAGGTGCAGGGGGAGAGAAATCTTCCTCCTGCATTTCCAGCCAAGGCTACAGAAGCACAATGAAAGCCCAAATGGCCCATGCCTCTCCAAAGGAAAGCCCAGCTGGCCCATGCTTCTCAGAGAGGCAGGCTGCAGGTAGATTGGTGCTCTGCGGGGCTGGAGCTTCTGAGTCACTGCTCCAGTGAGCTCCACCCCAAACTGAGGCTTGCCTGTGAGGATCCAGTTTCAGCTTGTTCACTTTCATCCAACCCATAACTAACTCCAAACACCAGTTCAGGACATGAATAGCATCATTAAAACTAGATGACAAATAAAGATGGGGCTGGTATCATCTGCATATTGATGACATTGCAGCTCATATTTCTGGTTTGTGTCAGTAAAATGGGAGGGGGGAGGAAATATTGTGGGGAAGGGGATATAGGAGAAAATGAGATGCCCTTGCAAATCCTTGTGGGTTCCCCACCACACAACTAGACATGGTCGGATGACTGGCAGCATGCAATTCAATGAGAGTATTTCTGAAGAGAGGTTAACGGGGGAGAGAAGGTGTGAAAGTAGAATGAAGGCAAATAAAGGTAAATTGGCTGGTGGGTGTGAAAGAGAGAAAGTGGTGGGTCGGCACTGTTCATATCTACAAAGATGGCGACGAGACAGGAGCTTGGGTGCTAGGGCTCCTGAATTTAACAAAATTAGTAACTATCCCGGCACCACGCTACCAATAAGACAATGCCAAATGCAATAAGTGGCTGGGAAAGGGCGAGGTACGATTTTTAAGAACTTTATAGCCCTAAGTCCTTTGAAACACACTGAAAGTGCTGCTTACCAGCTGGGCCTGGCACCAACATGGAGGTTGGGCGCGACTGCGGGCTGGAGTGCGCAGTGAAACTGAGTCGTTGAGTGGAGTGCTGGGTGCCAAGGACGGAGGCGGCAGCCAGTCGGCTGAAGGAGGCAGCCAGGAGCTGCCGGGCTGTGGCGGAGACGCGGTGTGGCGGATGGCTGCTACTGGTGGAGTTCTCCCACTCTGGCTATTTTCAGGTAGAGTGGTGGTTTTTCCCTCTCTCCTGGGGCGTTCCATTTCTGTGGATACCTTCCCTGCATGCCGCCAGTGTTTGCTGGGGTGCAGACTTTCAGTCAAGTCGATGGCCGAGAGCCCCATGACTGCGAGGCCCTGTTTGGGGTTCGAGTGGCATGTGGAGGCCTGGTGTGCTGGATCGCAGGGCAGTTGGGCTGCAACCCCGGAATGGCAGCGGAACCTGTGGCAATTTTTCAGCTGGGAATCGGAAGGGCTCAACCATGCAGCTGGGGAGGACATGGGGGAGGTCTCACCCCCCACCGGGTCACCTGAGCTGCATGGGGATCCGCTGGGTTTTTGGACAACACTACCGCACTTTAAAACTGCACCTTAAGACCACACCGGAAGATCGCACTTTAAGAAGACTTTACGAACAGCCGCACTTTAAGAACAATCTGCACTTTAATAAAAGGAAAACACCTTGCATTTTTCACCACAGCACTCTTGTCTAATGACTTTTTAACCTTCCCTACTCACCAATGTGAATATAGAATTGTACTGCTGGCTACTAAATTGATTGGGGAAAATTGTAATTAGTTAATTAATTGGATTATTATTAATGGTTTGGCTTTTGATGAACTTTTTATATTTTTTGGCAAATTAATTGAAGGAGGGTATTTACTGGGAGGGTTTTATCTATTAAGGAGCTATCGATTAAATTAAGAATTTTTAGCTAATCATTTAGAGGGGAGATTATAGGGTTGGGATTTTTAAATTAATTAACTATTAGATTAAATTATTAGTAAACTAGCCAAATTTGATCAGCGAGGGAGGGGAGGGGTTGGAAGTTTAACATCTAATATAGGGTGGTGAGGGAGGACATATCCACATTGGCTGAGGTCACAGCGGATACCAGTGAGGATGCCCAACCTGGGGATTCCAGTGCTCCTGGCGAGGGGAAGGTATGATGGTGGGAGCAGGCAGAATTATAAAGGAAGGAGGCCAAGACAAAATAGTGCTCGGCCCCCTTCCAGTCTGCATCCCATCCCGACGGTGACAGGTAGAGGGGTCAAGCAGAATTACTCGCCTCCGTCATTGGTGTTATGTAATGCCAGGTCCATAAATAATAAGACCTTGATCCTTAGGGAGTTCCTGCTTAAGCAGGATGTGGACCTGGCTTGCGTGACCGAGACTTGGGTGCAAGATGGGGAGACTGTAGCTCTTTCCCAGATGACTCCCCCAGGATACTCGGTCTTTCACCAATCACGGATTAGCAGGTGGGGGGAGGGGTGGCGGTATTCATACAAGAGGATTACTCCTTCCGGGCTCTCCCAGCCCCAATGATAAACGGTATAGAATGTGCCAGTGTGGCATGGGATGTGGGGGAGGGGTTGGTGATCTGGCTGGTGTACCATCCGCCTAACACCAGCCAGCGCCTTACTATCCCTGATGGAGGCCGTAACAGACTGGGCATTGGAGTACCCAAGGCTTTTGATCCTGGGTGATTTCAATGTCCATACCGATGACGCAACCTCCAGTCAGGCGATGGACCTAGTGTCATCCATGGCGACACTGGGACTCTTCCAATTTGTTACAACACCCACTCACCAGGCGGGGCACGTGTTAGATTTGGTCTTTACGGCCAGGGTTTTGGTGGATGGAATTATAGCCGAGGTGGTGCCATGGTCAGACCACTTTGCCCTCAAGGCTCGTGTGGATGCTCCATCCCAAACCCGTTTGGGCAGAGAGCCTATTTTGGCTCGCCCATGGAGTCTGATGAACCCTGAGTGGTTCCAAATGGCTCTGCAGGATCCCTGGCAATTCCCTTGATGATATGGTTGAGTCTTGGCATGACCAACTATCCAGGGCCATCAACAAGATCGCACCTTGATGCCCTCTGCGCCCTCATGTTAAGCTGGCTCCGTGGTGTACCTTGGAGCTGCAACAGCTAAAACAAGGGCTCAGATGATTAGAGAGGCAATGGCAGTGTACTCGAGATGAAGTGACTAGAACATCTTATAGAGAGTTTATGATGTCCTATGAGATGGCAGTCAAAGCCACAAAGAATTACTTTGCGGCCAAGATTTCATCTGCAAATTCGCGCCTGGCACAATTGTTTAGAATAATTTGGAATCTTACAACACTGTCTCAAGGCAGACCAAATGCTAGGGAATTAGAGATTGGCTGTGAGGCTTTTGCGAATTTGTTTGCAGATAAAATCACATGACTCCGCCACGACCTTCCTGCCACATTGGATATAGTACAAGAGCTCGAGGCTCCGTGCCTGTCTTCTGGTTCAGTTCTGGATCACTTCAACATACTTAGCTTGGGGAAAGTTGACAGAATCCTCTCTACTGTACGCCCAACAACTAGCAATTTGGACCCATGTCCCTCCTGGCTAATTAAATCTTGCCAGAGGGAACTTAGTTGTCCTATACGGGACATTGTAAATCGATCCCTCTCAGAGGGGCGTTCTCCAACACCTCTTAAAGAGGCTGTGGTCCGCCCTCTCTTGAAAAAGATTACATCAGATCCGGCCGAATTGGCACATTAACAACGGGTCTCAAATTTACCATTTTGGGGTAAAATCACTGAGAGGGCAGTAGTGTCACAGTTGCAGAGTTTTCTGGATGACACTTCCGTCTTAGATCCTCACCAGTCCAGCTTTCGCCCTGGTCATGGGAAGGAGACAGTGCTGGTCACCTTGGTGGATGACCTCCAGAGGCATCTGGATTGAGGCGGCATGGCAGTACTGATCTTGTTGGATCTATCGGCTGCATTCGATATGGTCTTCCATCAGTTACTGACCCGCCGCCTCACCAACACAGGGATTCGGGGGTTGGCCTTACAATGGCTTTCCTCCTTCCTTGATGGTCGGGGACAAAGGGTGGCAATTGGGGGAGAGTTGTCCCAGAGGAATTTACTAGATTGTGGGGTGCCACAAGGGGCAGTGCTCTCTCCAATGTTATTTAACATCTTCATGTGTCCCCTTGCCCAGATTGCCTGGAGGTATGGGCTTAGGTGTCATCAATATGTGGATGACACCCAGCTCTATCTACTAATGGATGGTCGGCCTGACTGCGTCCCCAAAAATCTGGACCTGGCGCTGCAAGCTGTGGCAGGTTGGCTCAGGCTGAGTAGGTTGAAGCTGAATCCAATGAAGACAGAGGTCCTTTGCCTAGGTCATGGCAGTCTGGGAAGGGAAATCCCTCTTCCAGTTTTTGACGGTGCGCCATTGAAAGTGGCGTGCAAGGTCAAGAGCTTGGGGGGTTCTACTGGAGCCTTCCTTGTCAATGGAGGCCCAGATAGCAGCCACAGCTAAATCCGCTTTTTTCCACCTTAGGCAGGCGAGGCAGTTGGCTCCCTTCCTAGAGCGTGATGACTTGGCAAAAGTAATACATGCAACAGTCACCTCGAGATTGGATTACTGTAATGCCCTCGTGCCGAACCCAGAAGTTGCAGCTAGTGCAGAATGTGGCAGCCAGGCTGTTATTAGGGCTCCCGAAGTGGGAGCACATACAGCCGGGGCTGCGCAAACTGCACTGGCTGCCAATTGTATATCAGATTTGTTACAAAGTGCTGGTCATTACCTTTAAAGCCCTATATGGCCGAGAACCTGCTTACCTTAGGGACCGTCTCTTCCCATATGTGCCCCAGAGAGTGCTGAGATCAGGTGCACAAAATCTTTTGACAATCCCTGCGCCGAAGCAGGCCAAATTGAAGAATACGAGAGAAAGGGCCTTTTTGTTCGCAGCTCCACACTGGTGGAACCAACTACTGGATGAAGTGCGGGCCCTGTGGAATCTTGTTCAATTCCGTAGGGCCTGCAAGACTACCCTTTTCCAACTGGCCTTCTCTTAATGTGGATTTTAGTCTACTACATACTACATACATCATAAATTACAAGAGGAGAACATCTAGAACATAGCACCTGTAAATGTTAGTTTTTAACTTTGATGGTTTTGATTACATTGTTTTTAAATAGCAACTATTCTGAATTATATATTGTATTGATAATGTTTTATATTGTAAGTATGTATTTATTATATGTTGTGAGCTGCCCTGAGCCTGCTGAGGCAGGGAGGGCGGGATATAAATAAAATATTATTATTATTATTATTATTATTATTATTATTATTATTATTATTATTATTATTATTATTATTATTATTATGAAGCACAACAAAGGGACAGGCTTTGGGGTTTTCAAGGAAAGAAAAGGGGAAATAATGGGGGAGGAAAAAATGAGATTCTTCTGAATATGGTTGTGAGCCTCCAGAATGGGCTGGGAGTTCTTCTGGAATTCTAAGTAATCTCCAGTCAACAGATATCAGTTCCCCAGGAGAAAATAGCTGCTTTGGTTGAATTATGGCATTATATGCCACTGAAGTCTCTCCTGGTGCTCTCCTCTGCCCTTCCCAGGCTCTACTACCAAATCTGTAGGAATTATCCAACCCAGAACTGGCAACCATAATCTCATAACAGAGCCATAGTTTTCTTGAGCAGAGGCTGCCGGGGGGGGGGGGGGGGGGAGATGGCAAACTGAAGGGGGGGTTAAAAAGATGTTGGCTGGTGGGTGGGAAGGAAAGAAGGAAGTAGGAAAAGGGGAAAGGCGATGTAAAATATAAATGTTAGCAAAACTATCAGATGTAGTTCAGCCTTCAATGTAAATAGAATAAATTGGATCTATGCAGTTTTTATTTGCATCACACAGAATCACTAACATTAGTTTCAGCTTGAATTTCCTCTTTGGGAAAAATCAATATGCAATACTAGCTAACACTGCAAAAATAATCTTCATAAATGCTCTTCAAATGGTTCATGGACAAATTGTCTCATGTGCTGCCTGCATTCATTTACTTCTATTTAATTTACTTACTGTAGTTGTTGTTTTTTTATTTCTCAGCAAAATAAATACTCAAAAGAGTTCAGTAATTTTCTGCTCTTGCTTGTTATTTTTTTTAAGGAAAAGATTTTATTTATTTGTTTCTTACAGGTCCTGAAATCAGGATTTCAGGATTTCAGACTACAAGGATGACATTCCACCCCTTATAGCCTTGTCTTCCATATCCTAAAGAACAATGTCTTCACCATCCCTTCTAAACTGCTGGATAATCCTTCCGTTTTAAACCAGAAGTGAAGTTTCTCATTCCTTTTTCTGAACATTTGTTATAAACCATTAAAATAACTTTTTATATAAACCAAACCTCTTCAGAATCTAATCGTGCATTACGAAGAACACTTTTCTGGGGGTAAGCTCCATTGAATATACCTGCTTAGTCTTCTGAGTAGACCTGCTTAGGACTGCTCCCTTAAAATACTATCCTAAACAGATTTATTCCTTTCTATATATATATATGGCTTAGAAGGGTTTAACTCTGTTGAAGATGGCACTGGTAGTGTGATAATGTTATCTCTTTGTCAGAAGCTACTATCTGCAGGACATTAGGGCACCCGAAGAGTGGTAGCAAAACAAAGCAAGCAAAGGCATGTGAAGAACTGTCCTTGTTCAGCCAGTGGCCATTGCCAGAAGATCCTTCATAACCTCTGAAATACCATCATCTTTACTACTCTGAATTTTGGAATTTGTATCCCTGTTAGCTAATAACCTGAAATACAAACTGCAAGGCTGACTCTTCCAAGGGACATGACTACAAACATGAATACCCATTGGCAGGGCATGTACTTAGGTAGAACAATATACTAGAGACTGCATCTAACTAGCTTAGCCCACTTCCTCCCATGCTACCACTGGCCAGATCCAAGTAGCCCAGGCAAGGGACTGTTCAGCTCAACCCAGCTAGTGGTTACAGGCAACAGAGGTAGGTTCACTTCTCTCACCTCTTCTTGTGTCACTGCAAGTGAGTCCCCTCTGAGTGGCAGTAGCAGCATTACCAGAGTCATTGGGACTCAGCTTGGCTTATAGCTGGATGTGGGTAGTTCTCCAAAGCAAAAGCCCATGAGGAACCTCCCCAGTAAGTTAAAGGACCAACTTGTCCCTCCAGGTAAACCATGTATGTTTTTCCTAGGCAGTAAGTCAGCACAAAAGTTATCTTAAACTATTTCCTGTTGTTCTGTGATAGCTCCTCCCCAGTCTTCCTTTATAGTGCACCATTTGGCAGATCAATGGTAGGGAGAGGGCTATTTAACTCTTTCTTTGCCACCCATTTGGTTATTTAAAATTAGTCCACTGACTGCTTCCATACCCAGAAGGGTAACTTGTGGTGATTATCAGCAACAGTGCCCCTGTACATGGTTATTCTGTCCTACTTGCAAGGAGCTCAGGAGAGTACCCATGTTCCTCCATCATCTATTTTGCCATCACAACAATCCTGTGAAGAAGTCAGAGAAAAATTGAGTTAAGGGAACCCAGTGAACATTGATGAGTGGGGAACTGAAACCAGACCTTCCCAGTCCCATCCTAGCACACTAACCACTGTACCATTGTGAGGAAAAAAAACCCTTACAGAACATCGTGATTACCAGCTCGGTTGCCAGAGCACCTGGAGAAGTGACTCACACACGTCTGGCCAGAGAGTGTGGGAAAACCTATCCAGGGGCAAAAGGGACTTATGCAGTACTAGCAGCCATAACGCTACTAAGGCACTCTAAACCGGTACAAGAGTGCCCACCAGGAGAACGGATGGTTCCTCCATCGTTCCATATGACGTCCATCCCAGCCATGGAACGGAAGAGACTGCACCACCAGGAGCTATCCAGGTGAATGGTTTTGAAGCGCTGGCCATGGAATCCATGGTGGAGGGCTAACACCTCACGCAGCCATCTTCCTACCAAGCTTGACTCCATTCCAGCGAAGCGGACGGCTCACATACACACCAGATGTCACCTGTGCCTGCAAGCAACCCACCCACCACAGGAGTGGTTAATCGTCCAACCGCCACTTTCTTTGTTTGATGAAACTCAAGACAAAGACTGGTGCCCAGAAAAAGGCAGAAGAAGAGGAAGACCATCTTCAGCCAGAGCCAAGTTCCTTTGTACAAACTGGGTGTTACCTAGGTCATGATTTGACTCTCTATTAGCACCCTTCTAGATAAGTCTAATAGTCATAAGTGTCTCCCCACCCAAGTAATCTCTCTATTCTTCTTCCCAACTGTCATTTTGGAGCCTCCCCCAGGTCCATTTCAACCTGAAAGTTCACTCAGGTATCCAGGATCCAAGCCAGTCCATTGGCCAAGAGCAAGCACCTAATTAGGTGCCACCAATGAACTTTCTATTGGTTGTCGCAGTAGTCCAGCCCTTATGGTCACTGCAAAACCTACCCTTTTCATGAGGTCATGCACCAGCTGACTACCTTCCTCCTCCCTCGTACCTCCCATCCCTTAAGGGCTCAAGAGAGTCCTTATAATCTGTGGACTAGCTACCCACAAGTGTGCTTCTATCAGTATCCCAATTTCCGCTACATAGATCCATCCCCGATTCTAAGGCCAAGTTTCGGGTCCCTTCTCCCACTTCCTTGCTCGTCGCCATTGGAGCCTTCCTTGAAGACTACAATAGGTAAATATCGCCCTATTTGTCTACCCATGTGTTCCCCTATCTCTCTATCTATGTTTCCTAGGACTAAATGTGTGTTTTTATGAGTATTTTATCTTGTATGGAAGCCTCTATTTTTCTTAATAAATTATAATTGTTTTACCTAATTAGAGTCCCTAATATTTTAAGCATTACTTTTCTGGACGTGGAATCCTGTATACACAGGTAAAAAGATCCTGAGTGAGCCAGGTGCCCACCTGACAATTCCCCAGCCTCATTTTGAGGGCATTTTGGCTTGCACATAGTGGCTCCCTATGGCTGGAAATGAAAGGTAAGATTTATGAAAAAGCAATCCAAGTATTTCACTGCAGAAAACCAGGACTTTTTTGGCGCAGGAATGCACAGGAACACAGTTCTAGCTGGTTTGGTGTTAAAGGGTGTGGCCTATTATGAAAATGAGTTCCTGCTGGGCCTTTTCTACAAAAAAAAGTCCTGCAAAAACAATGCACAGTGCAATATATTCATTTACTTTTATTTAGAAAAACTTTTTTTTCTTCAGCAAAATATTGTGGTTTTGTAGCGACATATATGAAACTTGCTTTGTATTTATTTCCTTTTTGTTTTCATTAAGTAAAGCAACAGAAAATGTGAATCTTCACTAAGTATACTCCACTTTAAAGCACCATTTACCATTAATGGCCATTTTATTATTTAATGGCCTTAAGTAAGGGAAAAGGTTAATATGCCAACAAATCAAACTAGTCACTGCAGTAATTATGGCTTTTGAATAGATCGCAGCTATTTCAGATTTATAATTGATTTACCATTTCTGTGAACACTGTGGCTTTACTTGATGTGGTAATTATTTGAATAATGTTGAGCATTGATTTCCCCAAAATCAGCCCTCTTAATAAACACTATTCATATAGAATTATTTGAGCCTTTGTTAGAACCACATCAGAGCCCAGCCAATGTCTATGTATTGCTGAACTGAATTGAGTTTAAGAACATAAGAGAAGCCATGTTGGATCAGGCCAATGGCCCATCCAGTCCAACACTCTGTGTCACACAGTGGCCAAAAAAAAAATGTATATGTATGTATGTATATTCATACACACACACACACACACTGTGGCTAATAGCCACTGATGGACCTCTGCTCCATATTTTTATCTAACACCCTCTTGAAGCTGTCTATGCTTGTAGCCGCCGCCACCACCTCCTGTTTTCTTAGTCACTTTAGATATGCATTAGTATTATTTACTTGAAATATTTTGTGTTGATACAAGCTTTTTGAAGAAAAAGGATGTTTTTTCTTGGTCTATAAGTAAAGTATTATATGCAGACTCTTATCTGGGGGAACTGGGTTTGATTCCCCATTCCTCCACATGCACCTGCTGATGTGACCTTGGGTCAGTCACAAGTTCTCTCAAAGCTGTTCTGCTCAAGGGCAGTTCTGGGAGAACTCTTTCAGTCCCACCTACCTTACAGGGTGTCTGTTATGGGAAGGGGAAGGAGGTTGTAAGCCACTCTAAGACTCCTTCAGGTAGTGAAGGGCAAGGTATAAATCCAATCTCCTCCTTCTCCTCTTCCTCTTCTTCTAAAATCACATCGTAATTTATTACAGTGCAACTGTCATTGCTATAAAAATCCATTCATTCCTTAATTTCCTCATGTTTAGTGCTAAAATTATGAAGAAAAGTTCCTGAAATTATTAAAAAAAACCTTATAATGGGAAAAAGTAATAAACTTATTATCTCAGGTATACAAATACTATTTATTTGTAATTTCTATACTTTTTTCTGTCAAAGCTGTATTTTGAGTGCTACACAGCATGTAAAACAGTATGAGGGCCTCCTAACATTCATATAGAGCTAAACAATCCAGAAACAGCTTGAAGAAAATTTTTAAAAACCTCCCTCTACTATCTGATTTAAGTCTGTTATTTAACATTTATGCATTATTTTGTAATCTTGAGCAGTGTGACTTCTTCTAATACCTCTGCCACAGTTGCTTCTCCATATGGCAAAAATGCTTTTTCAAGCACCATATCTTTCTGCTAGGAAAAGCAACACTCTGCTTGTTATGGCTCTTCAAGGAGGAAGTATATTAACCATAAAAAAGCTGGCAGATGAAGTCCAAGCACTGATCTCTGCTCTCATACTTTTCTACATAATGACTGCTGTAGAAAGCAATCCACCCTGATGTGAAGAGCTTAGTCTAGTCCAGTCTTGACAGATCTCGGAAGCTAAGCAGGGTCTGCCCTGTTTAGTACTTGGATGAGAGACCGCCAAGGGAGTTCAGGGTTGCTATGAAGAGGCAAGCAATGGCAAATAATCTATCTATTGCCTTGAAAACCTATAGAGTCACCAGAAGTCAGATGGGATCTGATTACAAAAAGAAAAGAAAGCAGTTCACCAACCTAAACTATGAAATTGCTGGAAAGTTGCATAAATTCAAATGGATGCAGCCAGTAATCTGAAAACAGGTGCCAATAGAACAGAATTTATAAAGCTGGTGGGGGGGTTCAGTGTTGGTATTTCCCTATATATCTCAGAAACAATTGTGTTTATTTCCATATCATTGGAGTGGTTATTAATGTAATATCTTCAGGGAACAACAAATTGTTGTGGCAATTGAAAGTAAAAGCTTTATTCGACCAGTATTATTGCATTGGAATTCTCATAAACTGGCCCTTTACCAGTCAGAATCTTAAGCTTTTCATCATGCCAGTGTTTCTCACTACGAAGTGATACTGTGCTCCTATGAATAAAGTATAAAATATTTCGACACATGCACACATGTACATCCAAAAACCTATGTCCTCTAGGTAACTTTAAGTGTTTCTGACCTTCCTGAAGCATGTGAATTCACAACACAATAATTTAAAAGCACTGAATTATCACATCATTCCTCACTGGAAAGTGACGCTCATGACTACCTCATAAACAGCTTTATAGCCTGTTGCTCAGGATGGTTATTCCACTTTGCTCTTGTAAGCTGGAACCACAAGTCATTCCACTCAGTTGCCATTAAGGTATGGATTGAATTCTTGGCCTATGTACAGTGAGTGAATAAAAACCTGACAAATGCTCATTCACAGATGGCAAGAGCATTTGAAGCTGCTGAGCTGGCACTCATTCAATTGGTGTTTGATTTGGTCATGCCAAAAAGAAGGGAAATGGGTGATCATGCTTGGTTAATACTAATATTTCATGCTATGGGTTTTGTGCTGTCCTAGTTAATGCTCCATTTGGATTTAAGGACTAGAACCTCCCTTTTGTGTTCATATTTCATAATTTGAAGGGAAAGGGAGCCTTTACTGAAATGCTTTTTTCATCTCTCAGCAAAATACATTGCTACTCCATCTCTCAAAATAGATATGGATTTTCTCATTTAGTCATATACACAGTACAATCCTGTTGTTATTAAAGAATTATGGCATAACACACCAGGCATCCTTATATAGATAAAGGAGATTATTGATTTGTTTTATATCCAAAGGATCGATTAAACATAAGTATGATTGGGACTGTGGTGGAGAAGAAATCATGAAGACCTGCTTAGATAAAGCATTTGTGTTGTGTGTGTAGAAAAAAAAAACAGAAAAACCTTTAACTGCAAGCAATTTAAAAACACAGAATGTTAAGAAACTAGAGAGTAAAAAAACCTCAGTCATATTTACTATACCTTTAAACAAGCTAGTTATGTACTGCTTGAAATGAAAAGGAGTCAAGGCTGTAAAAAAGAAGAATGGAGGAAAATGCATAGAAAGTACATTACAGCAATCAGTAGCAACCGTGATTTCTATTGCTATACAGTGGTCAGAGACTCCAAGCCTTTGTGTATACCAGATTAGGGATGTGCACAAACTGAACCATGAAGAGAAATGCATCATGAATTTTGCTGTTTGTGATTCATGAACAGAAGTTCCATGAACCTTTAAAACAGTTTGTGGTGGTTCTTGGATGGAGCAGAAAGCATGGTTTAAAGGGACTCTGAGTCTCTTTAAGCCCATGCTTTCTGTTCCCCGCAAAAGGAATTGCATCTTACGTTAATGAATTTAGATTACTCAGAATATTGTTTACTCAGAGATTTTAATGCGGTTTTTGACAGACAATTGTACAGGAAGTTATGTAGGCAAGCCAAACCTAAAGGATTACAACTACCAACTTTTTTTTTGAATTAGCTGAAGAACTGGAACTAGTAGATGCGTGGATGACAAGGTATCCAAAATTAAAAAAAAAAAAAAAAACTTTATGTAATTTATCCAGTCATCAGTCCTGGTCAAGAATTGATATGTGTTGGCTGACTACCGGTCTGATGAAGCAACTAGCAGAGGTTGAGATTCAACCTAGAGTGATATCTGATCATAACCCAGTAACTATAAAAGGAATACAAAGAAGAAGGAACTGGAGATTAAACACTCAAATCCTAAAAGATAATTTTTTTTTCAAAAAACAATAGAAGAAATGGAATCCTTCTTTAAATAAAATATAACACAGGAGGTGAAGATGCTGGTTGTATGGGATACAGCAAAAGCATATTTTAGGGGGTTGGCAATTAGATTCAATGCCAAGGAGAAGAAGGAAAGATCTGAGAATTATCAATGGTTAATGACGCAAGCAGAAAAAGCAGATAAGAATTTAAAATTACAAGCAACAAAACAAGAGTTTCAAGATAAAATAAAAAAGATATAACATCAGCTTAACTTACTACTTGTGGAAGAAGTAGAGATAAAATTAAAATTTGCAAAAAAAAATATTTTGAACAGCCAATAAACCAGGGAGATGGTTGGCATATAGACTGAGAAAAGAAAATGTTAAAAGAGCAATAACAGTATTGAGGGATGAAGGTAATAAAAAGAGATTCTGTTATGTCTCTTCAATAAAGCCTCCACATCAGTCTTCAAGTTTGTTTTATTATCTCCAAGTCAGTCAGCACACACAACATAAAACCATGTCCTACAGCTGCAAGACTCACTCCCTACTTCCTATCTCAACTTATATATAACCCTCTTAAAGGGACATACACCACAGATTTCAAAGACAGGAGATACTTCAGATTGTGGAACAATTTTATAAAATAAAGATAAACAGGTCTCAAAAAAGATCTAGAAGACTATCTCAGGCAGAATAATCTTAACAAACTCACAGACGATCAACGGAAAATTCTAAATGAACCAATAACGATAAGAGAAGTGTGTGAGGCAATAAACTCTCAAAAAATGGCAAATCACCTGGGCCAAATGGCCTACCTGCAGAATTCTATAAAGTCTTTGAAGATTGCTTATCGGTTCCATTTAAGCATCTTACAGAAACGATTCAAAAGGAAGCTGAAACTCCATCTTCATGGCAAGAAGCCACAATATCTTTAATTCCAAAAGAGGGTACAGATTTGAAAGATATAAAAAAATTTAGACCAATTTCTCTCTTGAATGTGGATTAAAAAATCTTTGCCTCATTACTGGCGCAACATCTGAAGAGAATTTTGCTGACCATTATTCATAGGGATCAAGCAGGATTCCTACCAAGAAGATACCTGAAAGATTATGTCAGGACAATATGTAATATATTGGAGTATTATGATAATCATCCAGAGAAGTAGTTGGCTCTAATCTGCTTAGATGCAGAGAAGGCTTTGATAATGTTCATTGGCAATTCATAATACAACAATTGAATGGTATGGAGTGTGGTGAGAACTTTTTGAAAATGATACAGTCAATATATTCCTCTCAAAGTGCAAAGGTGGTGGTGAATGGCGAATTATCAGAACCAATTGTTATTCAGAAGGGCACAAGACAAGACTGTCCACTATCACCACTTTTGTTTATCATATGCTTGGAGACTTTGAATAAACAAATAAGAAAAGATCCAAATATCAGGGGTGCATTGGTTAAGGGTGAACAACATAAACTGAGAGCTTTTGCGGATTATCTGGTCTTCATATTAGAACAACCACTTGATTCAATTGATCATTTCCCTTCTTCTTGAAAAATAAAAATTTCAAATGTGATAAACTGTGAATTCACTGCAGAAAACAGCTGAGCAGTGGTGAGGCACTCTCCCCACCACTCAGCTGTTTTGGCCTATCTTGTGCTGTCTCTTTAAAGGGACTGCAAACAGCTAGAAAAACAGCTGAGTGGTGGGGAGCAAGCTGTTCCTCATCACTCAGCTGTTTTTCAGGCTTCCTGGAAGCCACATTTAAAGGGACTCTGGCACCTTTCCATGGGTTTCTAGGGTCACAAACCATGAAGTGAATCAGTTTACAAACAATACCTCTGGTCAGGGCTTTTTTGCAGAAAAAGCCCAGCAGGAACTAATTTGCATATTAGGCCACCTGATGCCAAGCCAACCAGAACTGTGTTTCTGCTCAAAAAGAGCCCTGATCAACAGTATGAACATATGAACATATGAAGCTGCCTTATACTGAATCAGACCCTTGGTCCATCAAAGTCAGTATTGTCTTCTCAAACTGGCAGCAGCTCTCCAGGGTCTCAAGCTGAGGTTTTTCACACCTATTTGCCTGGACCCTTTTTTGGAGATGCCGGGGATTAAACCTGGGACCTTCTGCTTCCCAAGCAGATGCTCTACCACTCAGCCACCATCCCTCCAATGATACTAAAACAATACTTAGTTTAGAGTATCATCTACATTCTAACTACTGTAGTATAGCAAGATGGAAGTAAATAATATCCAGCAGAAAAAGTTTATAATAGAGCTAAAACACAAAATAAAACTGAGACAGCCTATGCTACAAGGAAGTAAAACAATTATCTGAGATAAATGCAGCATTAAGCATTTCCTGTTTAGCAATTGAACTTTTAATATTGTACTGCTGAACAATGAGCCTTCTCAGGAAAGTTCCAACTACTGCTTTACAACAAAATATATTGTTAGTCAGTATGAACTAATACCAAGGAGTATAGCTTTAACAGCAGAAATACATTTTAAATTCTAACATTTAGAATAATACTTTTCCAACATATGCCCCACAAGGCAGCTTACAACATACTAAGACAGTGACAAAGATGGAAATAACCATGTTCAATTTAAATGAAGTCACTTCAGGTTAAGAACCATTTAACCAGAGTGACACAAAGGCCTGTGGAAAAAACTGTGAAGGGGAAGACAATAATAATACTAACTAATAATATTTAGAAGAAATAATATAGAAAAAACTTCTGAGGATAGCTCAAGGATTTAAGACATACACAGAAAGAGAGACCAGCCAAAATAAACACAGCATGCACACACATTTGTGATTTCACTGGGACAATTTTCTCAGGAGAGTTGTTGAATGTAGCCAAGTTTCAACCAAGTTCTTCAGACTAGCATAGGGAAATGAAAGGCCCTGGCATACTCTTTACTGTTTTACTGCGCAAACAACTTCTAAAATGAATGCAGAACAAATGGAGGCTCTCTTGCTTTCCTACAGTTTCACTATTTTAGTGTGCAAATGACTTTTAAAACAAATGCAAAATAGAGACTTTCTCACAGCTTCACTATCTATTTTACTGTGCAAAGGACTTCTAAAATAAATGCAAAACAATGGAAGCTTTCTCTTTTTCACAGACATTTCAGGAAGACCCACATGGCTCTGTTGGCTCACCCCACCCCCAGCCAGACTCTAACAGAAATTTAAAAGCACACACACCTTCTATAAACCAAGCCATTTCCAAGCTTCTTCTAGCCTTCCAAGGTGGAAAGACACATGGTGGTTGTTGGGGCTGGGGCTTCCCCTCACTGGCCAGCTGGCTGGCAGAGGGGAGGAGCCTGCAAAATTGGGACCTGAGGACTGGCAAGCCTAGGAGGCAGACACGTAGCAGGCTTTCTAAGTGCCTGCTTTCTCCAAGCCACACAATTGGCGAAAGCAGGCTTGGAGAGGGCAGGCACTTCAAGAGACAGTCCCCTAAGCGCCTGCCTTCTCAACAAGCCAACCAGAACACTTTCCAAGCCAGCTAGAACTTCGTTCCTGTGTCTCCTGGTTCAAAAAAAGTCCTGTTCCTGGTAATCTGATTCACTATGGACAAAAATCATGAACCAAACCACATTTTCCCAGTTCATGTCCATCCCTATTCCAGATTAGACTACTGTAGACCTCTGTGTGGAGCTAGTAAAATGGTACAGAAAATGCGGATGTTACAGAAGGTTGATGCCTGTTTCTTGATGGGTATAGGTTAGTAATAACACTACATTCATTAGAAAAATAGTTTGTTCCTAGTCCAGCTGAATGTTCTGGCTTGAAAAATCTGAATGTTCTTATGGCCTGAAATATTTTAGGGAGAGATGGTTGGTATCTTCCAAAATCAGACACTTTTCTGCTGTGGCTGCAGAATGGTGGAATGCTACTGCACAGCTTGCATGCACCTTCAACAAAGGTGATACGCCTCTCCTTCAGTGGTGGAAAATGGAATCCTTCCTGTGATTCACCATGTCAACCACTGCTGGATACCTGGAATAATGAGAAAGAAGTTTAGGTATGCTGAGAATGTCTCTTTATAGTGCTACACGTCCTTTCACACACATCATTATAATGAGATTAAATAAGAAAATTGAGATAGAAAGGCACTTCACTAATTTTACTGGAGGTCTGAATATGTTGTATTTCATTGTAATTAATCATGGAAACCATTATCTCCATAATGCTTTTCATAACACAGTCTTTTGGATTAATTTTATATTAGAATTAGCCAAGCATCTGATTCACTACATTCTGTTATTTTCTTATTGTTGCTTACTTAGTTCATACTTATAGACCCCTTCCCTTACATACACATAATCCTTCTGGTGCTTTTGCCAGCTGACTACCTCAAATCTTCAATTAACATATTTGTTTCTGAGCTGGTTAAGTGGTCATATTCTAGCACAGAGACTCTAAATAGATTTTTTTTCAGTAAGTTTAAACATTCCTAATTCTATGTGTGACTTTATCATAGGAGTGTTTGTACAAATTATCTCTTGCATGAAAAATTCTACAGATGTTACTGCAAAAAGCAAAACACTTGAAAAGAAGGTGGAAGCGGCTATGGAAGGCAATTTTTATCAATTGCATTTGAATTTATTTGATATATTTGTGTGTGTCTATATCAGGGGTGGGGAATGTTCAGCCCGAGGGCTGTTTACAGCCCTTGAGATCATTTGATCTGGCCCTCAGGGATTGCTGGGCTAAGCCAAGCCATGTGGTGGCCT
Source organism: Heteronotia binoei (assembly GCF_032191835.1). Taxonomy (NCBI): domain Eukaryota; kingdom Metazoa; phylum Chordata; class Lepidosauria; order Squamata; family Gekkonidae; genus Heteronotia; species Heteronotia binoei. The sequence goes on from NC_083223.1 coordinate 104,301,908, forward strand.
CCCTGGGGCCCTGCTGGCTGGCTGGCAAGGATTGTGGGGCCCAGCCACACTGTGCAGTGGCCTCCCCTTGGCCCAGCTAGCCAGCAGGGATCACAGGGCCCGGCTGTGCTGCGGCCTCCCTGGGGCTTGACTGGTCAGCCAGGATTGCTGCGGGGCCTGGAAAAGTCACTTTCACAGTTCAGGTAAGTTTCTCCCTCATTTATTTATTGCCCTTTCTTTCTATTCCCCCCCCCCATTTCTTTGTTTCCCTTAATTCCCCTTTCTTCCCTCCTTTCTTTATTTCCTTTTCTTTCCATTTCTTCTTCCCATTTTTTATTTCCTTTCATTCTCTTTTCTTCCCCCCATTTCTTTATTTCCATTCATTTCCCTTTCTTCACCCATTTCTTTATTTTCCTTTATTACTCTTTATTCCCTCCATTTCATTTCCCTTTCTTCCCCATATCTTTATTTCTCTTTCTTTCTCTTTCTCCCCCCTTTCTCTCTTCCTTCCTTTCTCTCTCTCTCTCTCTTTCTCTCTTTCTTTCTGTGGAGCCTGAGTGGTGGGCATTGTGAAGGACTGCTTCTGGGGTATGTGGGTGCCTTTGAAGGTCTGCTGGGAGCAGCTGTAGTTTCCACATGAAGGGAGGGGTGGGGGTGGGAGCCAGCCTCCACCAGTTCAATTTGCACTTGATTATCCCAGATGGTGTGGCTGATGAGTGTGTGACCTAATATGCTAATATGAGGGGATGTGGTCTAATATGCTAACGAGTTCCTGCTGACTTTTTCTACAAAAAAGCCCTGGACCTACGCATTTGCCTAGGGTGGTGGGCTGGGGTTGTGTGTGCCAAACTAGGCTCTCCCCACATGACTTCAAATAGAAAAACAATTATTTGCATTAATTTTGCCAGCCTGAATCATTCTTCCTCAGCGGAGCACTGTTTTTTAAGTTGATAATTTTGTATGGCCCACAAATAATGTTATAAATATCCAAATGGCCCTTGGCAGAAAAAAGGTTCCCCACCCCTGGTCTATATGAAAGTAATTTATATTCCACATTCTAAATCAACTTTCAAGAAATATAGTTCTACAATGCCAGTTTAAAATCTCTACATAAACAATATAATGGATAAAAGAAAGACAATAAATACATATAAAACCCGAACTATACATAGTAATTGTGGGAGGAGAGTTGATGTGAATGGTGAGATGAGAAGTCTGATGATGTGAGTGATAATATTGAACTCGGCATAGCTAGTACATTGACAGTCAAGACTGTGAGACAATATAGGGAGGTTGTGAGCTGCAATAAAGTGAATGAGAAGTAGATCACAACACTGTAGCACAGGGGTGTCAAACATGCAGCCCAGGGGGCAAATCAGGCCCCCTGCAACTGGCTCTTGTCTGCTTCCTTCTCCCTCTCTCTTGTGTCCTTCTGCATCTCAACTTGCTTCACAAGACTTGCTCAATCGCACAGGAGCTACAGAACAAAACCTCTATTTTCTCCATTGGTTGAGGCTCCTCCCGCTCCTGGTCCCCTGGAGATGGAAGGAAAGAGTCAGAGTTTCCTAGTTCCCTGGATCCCATAGGAGAAATAAAAAGAATGCACCTTTAAGACCAACAAGTGATAATGTTTTAAGAAAGTTTTTTTCAATTTAGTCGTGTTTGTCTGTGTCCTTTAAGATGTTTATATCTCTGCTACCTAATCTTAAATAGGTACACACATGGCCCGGCCCAACAAGATCTCATTTATGTCAGATCCAACCCTGTTTTTAGGTATTTTTAGGTTTTTATGTATTTTATTGTATAATTTTAATCATATTTAAACCGATCTCTGTTAGCTTTTACTGTTGTAAGCCGCCCTGAGCCCGCCTCGGTGGGGTAGAGCGGGATATAAATTGAATAAAATAAATAAATAAACCCTCATAACAAATGTTCGACACACCTGTGTAGCATATATACATTCAGTTTCCTGTTCACAGGCCCAGCACCAGGGTTTCTAGCATCCCAGGCCAAACACCACACCCCTGTCCCTTTCTAGTATTACTTTTGCACGCACTTCCATCACTGGAAGTGACATCATCAGGCCGTGCACGAAGCACGCAACTACTCAGTCTGCCCCTCTCCCACTTTAGAGGGGCAGGCTGAGAGCCAGTTTGGTGTAGTGGTTAAGTGCACAGACTTTTATCTGGGGGAATCAGGTTTGATTCTCCACTTGCACCTCCTAGCATGGTCTTGGGTCAGCCACAGCTCTGGCAGAGGTTGTCCTTGAAAGGGCAGCTGCTGTGAGAGCCCTCTCCAGCCCCACCCACCTCACAGGGTGTCTGTTGTGGGGGAGGAAGGTAAAGGAGATTGTGAGCCACTCTGAGACTCTTCGGAGTGGAGGGCAGGATATAAATCCAATATCTTCTTCTTCTTTAAAGGGAGGCGGGAAGAGGCCACGTCCTTCTTTCTTGTAAAGAAAGAAAGAGGCAGCCTCATATCCATGTCCCTCCAAAGTAAGGGAGGGCCAGGCAAAGGGCGGGTGCAAGCCACATATTCTTCCTTTGAGAATGTGCATCTTGGTACACTCCCACCTCTTGCCCAGCCCTCTCCGACTTCAGAGGGACCTGGAAACAAGGCCACCTCCTTCTTTCTTCACAAGAAAGAAGGACACAGTCTCTTCTCACCTCCCTTTGAAGCGGGAGAGGGACAGGCAAGGGATGGAACATGCTGAGCCATGCATTCTCAAAGAAAGAATGTGTGACCCATGCCCGCCCCTTGCCTGGCCCTCCCCACTTCAAAGGAAGCTGGGAAGAGGCCACCTCCTTCTTTCTTGCCTCTTTCCGGCTCCCTCTGAAATTGGAAAGGGCCAGGCAGGGACAGCATATGCAGGGATGGCATGAGCGGGGATGGGGAGGGGGCTCCCGCCCCTGTGGTGAAGTGGCACCCCAGGCAGCCACCTACTTAACCGACTCCCACGCGCTGGCCCTGCCTGCCCAACAGTCACAATCAGAATCCTATCATTGGGTGCCTTGCCACCAGTATTTCTAATGTTAAGAATGCATTTGCTTCTTAAGAATGAAAAAGAACCATTTCAAATACCTAGACTTAGCAAACAAGCAGCAGTATAAACAAATATACCCTGGAGCATATGTACTTTATGATCATGGTCAACATGATCATTCTCAGCTGTTTGTTAAATACAAAGATGTCCTTCAGGTGGTAACACACATTCTTTACACAGACTTTGCCATTCTAACCACAAAGTGATCTCATGCATGTATAGGACAATAACAATGCAGTATTTCATTGTGTACCTCCATAGCAGCAGGGAATACAAAAGATTTGTCTGTATAAGTGACATGATTGATGGCTGATCAAGAAGGATAAATAAGTCTGGGAAGGTTTAGAGGATGCAGACAATAAAAAAAGTCAAGAGATATGTGTGCAAACATTGAAGACAACTTCTTGTATAAGAGTAATAGTGGGGAGCTGATACCCAAGAGTACAATACATTCATGTTGCATCATCTGTGAATGATGCACTTGTGTGAAAACTTAAAATACAGAGAAAATACATCTGAGATGGAATTAAATCTTCATTTGCATGCCTTTAAAAGGCTAAATGCTTGTTTGAAGATCTCTCTTTTTGTTTATTTAAATGTTTTGTCTTGCCTTTTGATTTTGTGAAATCTTCAACTTCAAGGAAGCTAGTGGTAAGTGATAATTAGAATAGTGACAATTAGAATACAAACAAAAGCTGACAACCACAGCTATGAAACTAATAAATATACAGAGGAGAACCGAGGCCAGCAACAAAATAAGAAGCAGCAGGGACGAAATGACATAACTACGCATCAAGGGTTTCCTGGGAACACTGCCTTGCCTCTTCTAAAAAGCCAACACAGGAGTTAGGCAAACTTCCCCTGGGAGAAAATTCAACAGACTCAATCTATGCCATTGTTGAGAAGGGTCTATCTAATATGGTCATCCTTTTTATTTCTGTTACCAAAGAATGGCCCCCAAGAAATATTTTAAAAATTACAGAACTAGTTATCACAAAACATTAAAAATATATAAGAACTAATCCCATCTTTAGTGAGGGAAGGCAAGGTAATAGAGCCCAATTTTGTCAGATCTTGAAAGCTAAGCAGGATCAATATGTATATGAGACACTGCTGGGAAAGATTCTGCTTAGGAAGGCAATAACAAAGCACCTCTGCTTCTCAGTTGCCTTAAAAGACCCTTGTTGGGGTCACCATAAATCTATTGAGACTAGATGGCATGTACATATGTACATAATTCCATCTTTATCATTTCACACAATTTCAAGCATTTACCATGTCTCAATACATTTATCCAATTGTGCGGTAACATCTTCAAGACATCTATGCTGATATGTCGATTTAGACACAGGTCATCTACCATAACAAGTTTTCCAAAGCCAAGCCTGTAGCTGGATCAAAATTAGTTTAGAAACTTCTCTTTTGGAAATTCTAGAAATAATTATGGTTGGCTTTGGAATATTTATGACATTCACTAATGGACATTGTTCTTGTAGGCTAAAACAGTTTATTATAATGTAATATATTGTAACGGTATGTTATCATTTGTCATTAAAAGTTAATACACATATATACACATACACATATATCACATTTTCTCCACCCCACTCCCCTTTTTGGTGACCCCCAGCAGTCCCT